>NC_134499.1:26739408-27111908 GCF_040206685.1 Ascaphus truei
ATCTACAGAATTACAGAAACCCCCCCAAAAAATCCATAATTTTCCACAAAACCAATCAAATTTCAGCAAATCCAATACATCATATATATTTTTTTTAATGACCAAAACACCAGAGAGACATTAACCTGTTTCATGAGCCCAAGTGAGGTTACACTTGTCCACGAAATGCCTGTCACGTTTTTTTTTAAGCTTTGTCCTACGAACACGGAGAAGATAATATTCGCACCTCGCAATATTTCTCTTCTGCCGGACGCAGCACAAAGAGCTCTGTCTGAATCCAGTCTTCCAAACAGCCCTTTCATCCAGTAATGAGTCATTCTCTCCCAAAGAATGAAAGAGCACATTTTGCCTGACAGCTTGGGCCATTCTGAGCTATTTTAATTTTCCTTGTTATTTTTACCTTTGATTTCTCCTGCCAGGAGGTCTATTCATTTGCACGGAGACAAACTAAATGGAAAACTTCAGGGTTCAGTTCCTGTGTGCACCTTTCAGAATCAAAATCACAGGTTTGTCACTCCTTTATCTCTTATCTGCAGCTCACACTGCAGCCCCTCCTCCTCCAGTCCCAAAGAATGTCTGCTGCAAACTCATTATAATGCATTCAAGACAGCAGCCTGTCCATCACTGTTTGAAGGCTCCCAATGAAAGATACAATATTTTCAGATCAACAACTCTACCGCAAACCAGCAGGACCGCTGGAAGGAACTCTCCATCCCAGATAATGTTACTGAGGCTTTTATTTAAATCAATGCAACAACAGACAGCGGTGTATAGTGCTAGATAACATATTTAACATTTTTATTCTGCCAGACTTTGGTTTTACATCTTCGCAAATGGTTTGAACTGAATACTAGCATCATTGCGGGATGTTTTATAAAAAACCTGCTTTGCCTTTTTAGCAGATACTTCAATCTCTGACCATTTTGGGGTCTTCTTCACTGCTGCAAATCTTGGTCTAAAGGTTGTTGAGTTTCTTTGCTGGTTTGCACCAATCCATCATAACTGATCCAGCTTCCACCGCACTGTCACACACCCACCCTACTGTACATATGTTGGTAATTTATTATGTTCCAGTTAACACCTATCAAACTGCTTAGTGTTTGGGTAAACTGATACTCAATCTTAAAATCAGAAGGGATCGAGGAAACAAATACTCATATGGAACATGGTGCATTGTATAATGAAGCTGATTGTCCATACCAGGCACTCACACCTTCTCACAGTTCAATGTTTGGATGGAGGTGAAGTTACTCGCTCTGAAATGGTCCATCTTGCATCTGTTACTGGGTGTAGGTAATGTTTCCGACTTCAGTTTACTTGTATTTCACCAATTGGGGATGTGATGATTGGCACAAAACCTTTTCGGATAACGTAACAGAACAAAGCTGATAGATTTAGTTACTGAAATAGCCCAAACAAAACACAACATTGTGTCAGATACATACATGTATATACCAAACACACCGAAAGGTGTTATGGTTTGGTTATCTCGTTGGGTTCCTAATGGGTGCACATTTCTCATTTAGAAAATGCATTACATAATCCATGGCAATGTAAAGTTGACAACTGAGCGGGGTGGCCAGTTTTTATGAGCGCTGTGTATCATATTGTTTATATATATTTCAAAGTACAGAGAAAAAAGTCTGGACTTCAAAGATACACACGTCGACGCCCAAGTTGTTCACTGCCCGAAACATGGCCATTGTGTGTGCACCATTCAGTGTTTCTATGTTCTGATGTGCTACACCTGGTGACATTATTGCATTGTTCCAGATGGCTGGAGAGTGAGTCATATAACAATTCCCAGCAGTGAGTCCGGCATGTTCAAGGGCTGCATTGAAAGCCGAGGACTCCACGGTTTACTCAGCTCATTGTTATCAGTAGCATTGGAATGAATGCTGGGTGATGCTAAAAGGGAACGGAAGATGGATGGGGTTCAACAGAACAGACCCGAAATTCAGGTATACCGGTTTGGTATTGCCTCAAAACTGGGCCGGACTTTGACTTTCTGAGGCCGTAAGCCAGGGGTGCGCAAACTTTTGAAGCTGTGCCCCCCTATCTGCTCGCTACACTGCTCGTGCCCCCCTTATTACTTAGGTCGGCGTCAAATGATGCGGCAGGGTCATGTGATGTAATCTCGCTGCGTCACTTGACGCCACACTGCCATGGTGGGGTCATGTCACGTAACGTCACATGACCCTGCTGCGGCATTTGAGGCCTCGTTGCCATAGTGACTCATCACACCAGCCATCTGAACTTCGGTAACCGGCATTTACTTTCAATACCTTGGGGAAGAGACGCCCTCCTCCCCCCCCCCCCCCAAAAAAAAGAATCTCATGCGTACCCCTGCCCTAAGCTATGTCAAGTTTAGGAGACCCTAAAAATTTGAAATAGATTATTCTGATTGAAAGGACCATTGAATATATAAACCTGAAACAAATGAATGAAAGCATTATACAGGCAGTCCTCGGTTATCCGACACAATGCGGTACTCAAAATGGCGTTGGATAGCGAAACGTTGTACAGCGAAACACATTTCCCCATAGGAACACTGTTTAAATGAAAGGTTCCGTTCCTGAAGGCATTTTTAACACTAAAATACACCAAATATTTTACGCAGACAATAAGATATGCAGCACACACATAAATTATATAGTGTATATACTATATTATATATATAATATAACATAATAAATAATAGATTATATAGTATAATATTATATATATATATATATACGCTCTTACGACGCTTTGCAACGTTGTTTATGTCAATGTGTGTATATATACACACATAAACAACGTTGCAAAGCATCATAAGAGCGTTGGATAAGCCGTTTTGGCGTTGTAAAAATGAACATAGGTATGCATTGCATAGCGTTGGATAAGCCATTCGTTGTAAAACGAAGCATTGTAAAATGAGGACTGTCTGTACTAGCATTGCTATATATATAAAGGTGACGGTGGAAAGGTAAAGTGAACCGTGTTTTCCCATCACATTCATTTTAATATTAAAACATTTTCTGCCGTGATTTTTGGAGACCAAAGCCATTGGCGATGTCTTCAAATGATAAACCACGAAGTTTGTCACTTTTGATTCACATGATCCGCTGAGTCATAGATGAACGAAAATGTCCATAGTTACAGGGAATTCTTTTTGTCCCATATCATCTTCATTTATCATCCAATTTTTCAGGCCCCTCATATTGTGAGGCCCCAAGATGTAGCTTGGTTATATTATGTGCAAATCCGACACTGCCTCAAAATGTATAAAGTTTAGGTAACGAGGCATAGCAGTTTGCAGGCCTATTCTAGTAACTTCAAAATGTGACTTCACACATCTAAAATACACTTTAGAAGCGAATTTGCTAATTTTGCTATTCTGCAAGCCCTTTTCACATGTCCAAACCATGCAAAAAAGGCTTTTTTTAAAGAAGCGTTTTCATTCTGGCAGTGCAAATTCAGGCGGAATTACCAAAATCGCATTTTTTGCAAACGCGCTATAATCTAGAAGCTCCAAAAACTGCGCAAGGCTAAATCGCATCTAAAGAACTCGCATTTTGTTCTCACTATCTCAAAGCAGGATGACTTTCAAACGTTATAATATCTCCAATTGTATATATGTCAATGTCATTTCTTAAAGGCAATGCACAACGTTTCGACCCATAGGTCTTTGTCAAGTGAAATAAAGTAGCATACTGTGAATGTCAAATGTTGTCCTTCTTAAAACCCCCACCTTCCCATAATGCCCTATGTTAATTATCCAAGATCTTCTTCACATGTGCTTATCATCATCTAGCTGCAGTTCAGCTTGTATCCTCTGCATCCGTGATAGGGAAAGCGCCAACACAAGCCCCGCACGCAACCCAGCCAATCACTCACGTGGGACGGAGCCCTGTGCGCAACCCAAGCTCCCAACTTGATTAGCAGGGGGAAGCGCCAAACCAGCTTCCTCACGCACGCCTCCTGCCCCAGCCGCCTCGCCCCCCCCCCCAGCCGCCCACCTCTCCTTACCCGAACCCCCTTCCCGACCCTGGCAGCTGCCTGGGATATCGGGGACAGGGGGGGGGGGAAGTGTCTGGCGGCAAGGAAGCAGCACCCACCGGTAAAGGTAAGTCACTCAACCAACATTGTCACCCATCCACTCACCCACCCAGCTATTCACCCACCCAGTCACTCACCCATCCAGCCCACTCACCCACCACGCCACTCACCCACCCACTCACCCAGCCAGCCACTCACCCAGCCAGTCACTCAACCACCCAGCCAGTCACTCACCCACCCTGCCACTCACCCAGCCAGTCACTCACCCAGTCAGTCACACACCCAGCCAGCCACTCACTCACCAAGCCAGCCATTCACTCACCCACCCAGCCACTCACCCAACCAGCCACTCACCCAACCAGTCACTCACCCAGCCAGTCACTCACGCAGGCAGTCACCTATCTTTTGTTGAAAATATAAAAATAAACAGGTTGCATTGTAATGTTTTTTTCTGTATCACAAAAGTTGTGCGCTAAAAAATATTTTTTCGTGGTAGGTGTGCTATGGGTTCGGGAGTGGGGTGCACTATGGGGGCGGGGGGGGCCTGCTCCTTTCATTTGTCCTGGGCCTCATGATTTCTGTTGGCGGCCCTGGGTCCGTGCACCGTCACGTGCTGCATCCTCGACGTCCGACGTCACCATGTGTTCCACATGGGGGCACCGGTCGGTACAATTCACTGCCCTCCTCCATGGGACGCATCCGTCGTCATCGCGGCACTGCGTGTAGTCCTCTCGGCCGTCACGTCGGTTGACGTCATCACGCATCCTTCCCACGGCTATCTGGTCATCATGATATCCAGTATTTCTCCACGGGGTGCATCTGACGTCATCTCTTATGGTGATCCCTCTTGTAGTTTGTCCAAGACTCCCCTTATTTCTTCTTCATGAAGTGGTTCCAAAGATACCTTCTTCCAGGCACACAGAACATAAATAAAGCTGAATCAGCAAGGTGGATATCAACAGTCCTTGTCAGTCAACATTAACCAAACTGTGTCCAGTGAAAATATAAAAATAAATTAAAAAGGAAATATTTTTGTTGTAAAGCAGTTTAATCTTGTCTGTCTATGAATTATTCATTGTCGTCCCAGAAAGTAACTGACCTTCAGAGTATGAATCCAAAATTCGAGCAAACAGTGGCAGCAACCTGTAATGCTAAAAAGTAACTTGTTATTATTACCTTCCTTCAAGGAAACAACCTAGAGATAGATAATCATTTAACCCATTCGGTTATACCGTGTCAAAAGTATAGATCCAGAATGACTCTCTCTGTAGCAATAATATATCCTTTTCTATCCCTGTTTTAGTTTTTTGCACATGTTCAATACCCATACATTTTAATGAGGATATAGTATGGTAAAAAATCATTGCAATGTTTTATTAAAGCAGTTTCCTCTGCATGATGACTTATTTTGCTTTTGTGTTCGATATATCTTGTTTTAAGCATCCTGTTTGTCTTCCCTATGTAACATAGGCCACAGGGACATTTAATCATGTAAACAATATTAGTAGTGGTACAGGTTATACATTCCTTCATTTTAAATATCTTTCCACTTCTGGGGTGATGGAATTGGTCCCCATGTATTCAGACTATTGCATACACTGCAGCTATGGCATTTAAAACATCCTGTCTTGGGAGTGCTTAAAAAATGCGGAGTTGAGTAATAATGTTTATTATCTGCTCTAATGAGTATGTCCTTGAGATTTTCAACCCTTTTATAAGCAAATCTTGGGAACTCCTTACAAATTTTATTCAAGATTTCATCTGTCTGTAAAACTTTCCAATGTGATTTTACACTCTTTTTAATGAAACCACTGGCGGTGGTGAATTTAGTGACACGTCATTCTATAATCTGCTTTTGTTTCCGCAGGATTTTTTGGTGCAATAGTAAATGCTGTATCAATTACCGATCTCTTATATCCCCACTCTATGAAATGTGTCTCAATTTCCTTAAGCGTTTCTTCAAGCTGTGGTTGCCCATCAATAATACAGGTTGCCCTAACCTTCTGGAAGAATGGTAACATATTTTTGAGATGTTTTGGGTGGAAACTGGATGCATGCAATGTTGCATTTCTGTTGGTAGGTTTCCTATACAGATCACTGTGCATTATACCATCTACAGTACATTGGTCAATAATACATCAAGATAAGACATTTGACTACTGCTCCAGTTTTTAGTGACGCGTACTGTTGTGTATACAGTTAATCTAAATAATCAAAGAACCTTGCGAGCTCATCAGATGTACCTTCCCACAAAAATAATAGATTGTCTATGTATCTACAGTAAAAACACATTTTATTCTAATACTCAGAACGAAAAATAAAATTCTCCTCAAAATCAGTCATGTAAAGATTGGCGTACGATGGTGCCACATTACTGCCCATAGCTGTTCCTGTGGTTTGTAAATAAAATGTTTGCTCAAATTTGAAATCATTTTTATAAAGGATGAAATGAAGGAGAAGCATAATGTAATCTACGGGGGGATTAGTTTTATGTGTTTCCTCCAATTTCTGTCTGATGACATTTAGGCCATCCTCATGTGGAATTATGGTGTACAAATTCGTTACGTCCATTGTTACCATTAAGATTTCTTTCCCTTCTAGTAGAAAGGATCAAATTTTTTTGCAAAAAACAAGTGTCCTTAATATATGATCTACTATTAATAATGTGCAGAAAAAGGAACAAACCTGAGGTACCCTGGGAGATATGCTAATAGCTATACAAAATATATTTAAATGAGGACAGTGGGCGGCAGCGAGAGAAGAGAAGCGAGAAAGAGGACAACTGGAGCAGAGCAGGTCGGCACAAGGGGACAGCCGGGAAGGATCACGTCCCAGCGGTCCAACTTGGATGTCTTCCCTGGTCCTCAGTCCTCTTCTCGCACCGCCCCCTCTGCTGCCCTGCTCACCAAAGGCAGGTAGGTGAGAGGAGGAGGTGAGAGAGGAGAAGGAGAGAGGAAGAGAAGGAGGGGGGTTAGAGAGAAAAAGGAAGGGGTGAGAGGAAGAAGAGGAGAGAAAGAATGGAAGAGGAGAGGGGGAGAGAGGAAGAGGGAAAGGAGGGTGAGAGGAAGAGAAGAAGGAGGCGTGAGATAGGAAGAGAGAGGGTGAGAAGAGAAGGCGGGGGTGAGAGAGGAAGAGGAGAAGGAGGGGTGAGAGAATGGGGCTATAATAACATTTTTTAAATCTGAAAGTTTGGGGGAGGGGGGCTGAAGGTTTGCCTAGGGTGCAGAATACCCTTGCACCGGTCCTTCACCACCACTACCACGCAAAAGCCGTATTTCAGACTCTGGAGGGAGTTAGCAGCACCTTCAAGTACTTTTGCTACTAAAAGCAAGAAAAAGTCGGGCGGTTTGTCACTTTTTATAGTTACGGTTTAGAAAATGCGATCTACAATAGAAAATGCCAAATCGCACTGTGTGAAAAAACGGTAATGCCAACTTCGGAGCTACTAGAATCGGGCCCTAATGGGATTATTCTTGTAGCTCCGAGGTTGTCATTGCCACAACGGACAGTTTGACATGTTCACAAGAAGTGGAAGGAAATGTGAGGACAAACGGTATTCTCTATTGCAAATCACTTCTTCTAAACCACTTCTAAAAAAAAAAGTGACAAACAGCCCGGTTTAAAGGCCAGAACTCCCGGATTGCACATGCTCTAGAAGCAGAATGACCTGAGCTGGTGCTAACTCCTTCCCCAGTCTGACTGATGGGTTTCACTCTCTCAGCCAAACCCATAAATCAGGTTCTGGATGCAACTCGCAATACCAATCTCGCCAGCCATTAGGTGGTGTTAAAATAAGTGAGGTTTTGGAAACGCTTTGCATAACGGGAGCTACGGGAATAGCATTTGTGGGCAAAAAAAAAACAAAAAGGATGTGCGTTTGAGGCTTTTTTGACAAACCAATCCGATTGTCAGAGCAAGAGTGAAACCGCTTAAAAAATAAAGCTGTTTAAATATGCAATAAGGGCTTGCAGAATAGCAGAGCATGCCAATCCGCTTCTAAAGTGCAAAAGTAGTTTGTCACACTCCGGAGCTACTAGAATAGGCCCCTAATTATTTACAAAATTAAATTGTGACACAGGAACGCATTGTGCTCATACAAGGAAGTAATATCTGCAGACAACATGACAATCTAATTATTGCATAATGAAGTACACCTCTGTTGGAAATTATTGCCTTCGCAGTGACCCACTTTGCAACATCTTGTAGTCCACCTCCAGCGGCCAAGAGGAACAGCTTCAATCAGTACCAGGATTCATTATTTAATAGCCCAGACTGGCTCAAGCTGCCAGAAGTGGTTGTTCAGTGAAAGCAAAGCTGCAACCACTTCAAATCTCCAATCCCTAAAAAGCACCACTGGCTGCAGATACCCCTGTATCTGGGACCATCAGGCAACCTGGCTTAGGGCTCCTCATGGATTAGCACCACCTCTACTCATTAAGAAAACACTTAGGAACTTTATAATAAAGATGTGGAATCTGACGTTCACAGGAAAGGCAGCATCAATGTGTGTGTGTGGGCTGGTCTCTGTAATTAGCCTTGCACTGCAAGAAGAAAGATGAAGGCACTGGTGGACATCTACAATGTGAGATATAACCACTTATCCCAGTATCTCTGCACTGCTCAGGAACCACGCTCTTGGGAGATGCCTTTGTTCTAGTTGTGATCAGGTCCCCGTCGCTTATGCAACATCGCCCCCTGGAGGCGACACATTACATAGAATTATATTCCAGGCACAAAAAGGCTTGTTCTGTAGTTGGTATAGTATGCAATTTGCTGGGGAAACTGGTGTAGGAAACTATCACCAGGTTGTTATGTATTCATTTATTTATTTATATACTGCTGACAATGTGCGCGGTGCTTTGCAAAAGAGACAATGCTCTACAGCAGCCTCGCAGAACGGAGAAAGAACACACTTTACCAGCCCACCCCTTGGTCGCCATTTATGATAACGCTGACCAGTCTGACGGCAGTGATACCGGTAGTTAACCCTTTCGAAGCTCAGTTACTATTACCTGTATGTCCAGTTAAAATTTGAAAGGAGAGAGGATCTCAGCGAGTCATTTAATAAAAACGATCGATTTTAATAAATCAAGTAAAAAGGGAGTGGTGCAGGTAAGACCTTTACAACTAGAAAGTCACGGGAACGAGAGGGTGATTACGATTGGTCATGTCTCACCGGCGGGACGTACATGTGCATCTTCTTCTGCGACTCTTACAGATCTGAACGTGTCCAAAAAAAACAAGCGCACCAAGTATAAAAAAATGGTATTAAAAGAGACAAATCAATCCTCACAAGTGAGTAAATACAGGCTAACAACAGGGTTGGGTGGCGACCTGCAAGCAGACACCCAAGGACTAGGAGGAAGGGGAACTCCAACGGACCGATGGCATGAGCGGAGAGCCGGAAGTAACGTCTCTGCTACCCAGCGTTCCCTACGCGTTTCGCACTCTGAAGGTACTTCGTCAGGGGTTCACCGTTGTGTGTCACCGGCGTGACGTCAATTAGTATCTTCTTCTGCGGCACCTACAGTTCTGAACGCATCCTTGGTTTAGCAAGGGGGGGGGGGGACTCCATCCCTGCTTCAGCACAGGTTTCTCAATCAGTGGCTCAGTCAAAATGAATAACTGAACCACCTGTGCTGAAGCAGGAACATCCCTAATACCTGGCCTGTTGGTGGCCCTTCAGGACTGGAGTTGACCACCCTTGGTTTAGCACATTGAAGCTGCCTGCATACAGGAATTACCCATACACTGTAATGTTATTCAATTACCTTTCTGAATTTAATTTTGAGGTATTGCCGGATCATTCCTTTGCAGTCAGGTGTCATTTTCATTGCTCGTGTAATAACATTTCCATTTTTTGTTTTGTTTTTTATCTTAACATGAGGATGACGACATTAGACCTATACAGGTGTCACACACTCGCCCGGCATAAATTGTCACTAGTTGGCGCCTTACAGGGAATTATAATACAATAAACAAGCATAAAATCCGTCAATAGGTGAGGGCATCCCTGCCCCAGAGAGTTTATAATCTATGTGGAGAGACTTGGAGACAGCAGCAGGAGAGGGAAGGTCAGTGTCTTGCAGAGCCCGACTACAATAGTTGGTAAGTAAGGCCGCGCCGATGCTAAGTGAGACGGCGCACACGCCGCAAACAAAACACAGGCAGTCAATGCGGACGTCCATAGAACGTGCGCGATGGCGCGGCTGGTTTGTCTAGAGACATTTTTTTTTTTTTTTGCCGCGTGATGGCCAGGTTACATGAGCGGTTCAGCCCATGAGACGCCTCGGGCACTCCTCCCCCGTCGCTGTGGATCACAGGCCACAAGATCACTTTGCCGACAGGCGCGTGTGACGTCGTGCGCTTGCCTAGCATAGCCTCAGCCTAAGTGCCTGTGTGGGGAGCAGCAGTCCTGAGCCCAGGCTATTATTATGCTTTATTTAGAAGGTGTGTTTTCAAGTTTGGTTTGTTCCGGACACACTGAGCGTAAGGCTGTGGCCCAGTGCCTGCGCTGCCCGCGTGGCTGGTGGCGTGTGCGGCCGATTCCCCCGGTCTGCAGTGAGCTGCAGGGGGTAATACAGGGGGAGCATGACGGGGGCGCAGCCGTGACGTCACCCGGCAGGTTCGCCCTCATTGGCTGAACCGCCGGGGGACGTGGCCTAGTGCTCCATCGAGAGTCCTGCTCTCAATTCTCTTGAGAGCAGGAGTTTCTCTTGGCGCAGTGCAGCGCCCCCCCCCCCCACCCCCTCGCAGGGGGTCCGGCCCCATTGTGGGGCGGCTCTTGTCCTTGCAGCATCCGCCACAGCGGGCGCTGCAGTAGCCAGTGGGGACCTGGCCTTAGGCTGCACTTATACTGTGTGCATTGGCGAGAGAGATGAGGGAGGGAGTGGGGGGTGAGAGATGAGGGAGTGGGGGGGGAGAGAGATGAGGGAGTGGGGGGGGGGAGAGAGATGAGGGAGTGGGGGGGGAGAGAGAGATGAGGGAGTGGGGGGGGAGAGAGAGATGAGGGAGTGGGGGGGGAGAGAGATGAGGGAAGGGGGAGAGAGAGATGAGGGAAGGGGGAGAGAGAGATGAGGGAAGGGGGAGAGAGAGATGAGGTAAGGGGGAGAGAGAGATGAGGTAAGGGGGAGAGAGAGATGAGGGAAGGGGGAGAGAGAGATGAGGGAAGGGGGAGAGAGAGATGAGGGAAGGGGGAGAGAGAGATGAGGGAAGGGGGAGAGAGAGATGAGGGAAGGGGGAGAGAGAGATGAGGGAAGGGGGAGAGAGAGATGAGGGAAGGGGGAGAGAGAGATGAGGGAAGGGGGAGAGAGAGAGATAAGGGAAGGGGGAGAGAGAGAGATAAGGGAAGGGGGAGAGAGAGAGATAAGGGAAGGGGGAGAGAGAGATAAGGGAAGGGGGAGAGAGAGATAAGGGAAGGGGGAGAGAGAGATGAGGGAAGGGGGAGAGAGAGAGATGAGGGAAGGGGGAGAGAGAGATGAGGCAAGAGGGAGAGAGAGAGATGAGGGAAGGGGGAGAGAGAGATGAGGGAAGGGGGAGAGAGAGATGAGGGAAGGGGGAGAGAGATGAGGGGGAAGAGAGAGATGAGAGGGAAGATAGAGATGAGGGGGGAGAGAAAATGAGGGAGGGGGAGAGAAATGAGAGATGAATGGGGAAGAGAGATGAGGGGGGAGAGAGATGAGGGGGGGAGAGAGATAAGGGAAGGGGGAGAGAGAGATAAGGGAAGGGGGAGAGAGAGATGAGGGAAGGGGGAGAGAGAGAGATGAGGGAAGGGGGAGAGAGAGATGAGGGAAGAGGGAGAGAGAGAGATGAGGGAAGGGGGAGAGAGAGATGAGGGAAGGGGGAGAGAGAGATGAGGGAAGGGGGAGAGAGAGATGAGGGAAGGGGGAGAGAGATGAGGGGGAAGAGAGAGATGAGAGGGAAGATAGAGATGAGGGGGGAGAGAAAATGAGGGAGGGGGAGAGAAATGAGAGATGAATGGGGAAGAGAGATGAGGGGGGAGAGAGATGAGGGGGGGAGAGAGATGAGGGGGAGAGAGATGAGGGGGAGAGAGATGAGGGGGAGAGAGATGAGGGGGGGAGAGAGATGAGGGGGGGAGAGAGATGAGGGGGGAGAGAGATGAGGGGGGGAGAGAGATGAGGGGGGGAGAGAGATGAGGGGGAGGGGGATGAGGGGGGCGGGAGATGAGGGGGGAGGGAGATGAGGGGGAGGGAGAGTGAGATGATGGGGAGGGAGAGTGAGATGAGGGGGGAGAGAGTGTGAGGTGAGGGGGAGAAAAATGAGGGGGGGAGAGAGTGAGATGAGGGGGAGAAAAATTAGGGGGTAGAGAAATGAGGTGGGGAGAGAAATGAGGTGGGGAGAGAAATGAGGTGGGGAGAGAAATGAGGTGGGGAGAGAATTGAGGTGGGTAGGGAAATGAGGTGGGGAGAGAGATGGGGGGAGGAGAGAGATATCGGGAGAAAGATGAGGAGGGGGGGAAGGGGTGGAGGAGGGGGGAGAGAGATGAGGGGGTATAGAAATGAGGGGGGAGAGAAAGATGAGGGTGGAGGGAAGGGGTGGAGGAGGGGGGAGAGATGAGGGGGAGAAAGAAATGAGGAGGGGAGAGAGATGAGAGGGGGAGAGAGATGAGAGGGGGAGAGATGAGGGTGGGGTAAAAGTGTGGAGGAGGGGAGGGATGAGGTTGGTTTCTTAGAATTCCCGAACAAAGGCGGGTACTTCCAGCTACTATATAAATAATGGGGAAAAGAAGAGATGAGCTTATTTTAATGTCATTATTTTTTCATGCAGCTTTTGAAGAACATCTCAATATAACAAGCTCCCAGAAGTCATCCTAATCTGAAAGCAGCACTGCCCACTATCTCTTTTTAATGTCTTCCTGCTTGAACTAATTGAACATGTGTTATCTCCTCCTACACCACTGCCCCAAGTTCTTTCATTTCCATCACGCATTCATTGCCTTCAATGATTGAGTTGGCATGTCTGCCCCTGCTGCTGTGATGGGGAATGTGATGTAATACCTATGTATGGGCATGAGGAGTGGCAATGCCAGTGTCAACTCACTGATTGAGTTTCATTGATTAGGGGTCAGTCCCACTCATTTCTAGCTTCAGCACCCTCAATGGATTCAATGGAGGCCCGCTGATCGAGGACAGCACTGTTCCATTAAAATGACATTTGCTTGGCCCAGAATACCCACATCGCATTCCTTGGGGTTCCCATCTTTACCACAGTCTTTGAAGTGGAGCTCTGAGCTTCTTGTGATCTCTGCCATGTTGCTTTGGGTTTATTTATGATTATTAAAGTCTTCGGGGATAGAATTGTGCAGGAAGTAGCACCAGAATAAGCACATTGCTCTCAAATGCACCTTTGGCTTATTAATCTAGTTGGTTATTAAAAACTGGGGTTTGCACTCATTTTGAACCTGGAAGACTTTTATAAATAGTCCCAAAAATGAATGACATCGTAAATTCTACATGGAGGGAATTCATTGAGGGCAAAAGTGTCCCAGCTTCAGAACTTGTGCAAAAACAGCAGCAGATTTATCAAAGAAAATATCCTACTGCTTTCAATAGCTCCCTGGGGGTCTTATTCTGTATAAGCCCAAAATCCCCATGGACTTTACAAAATCAGGGGTTCTCAACTCCAGTCCTGAAGACCCCCAAACAGGTCAGGTTTTCAGGATATCCCTGCTTCAGCACAGGTGCCTCAATTAGTGGCCCAGTCTTTGTTTGAGCTACCTGTGCTGAAGCAGGCTCATCGACCGAGCCACCTGTGCTGAAGCAGGAATATCCTTAAAACCTGACCTGTTGGGGGTGTCTTGAGAACTAGAGTTAAGAACCCCTGCCCTAAGTGTATACACAAATGATCATAATAAGGTGAATTCATTTGCTTATCACAAACATGATAGTTAATAACGATTGGTGTATCCCTGACAGAGACCATCAGTGAAAGTTACCAGCATTTTAATTAGGGGCAGATTCATTAAGCACCGTAACAGGTTAGCACACGCGACCCAGCGATACCTCCCACTCATGCCCGTGGCAGACCCGGAAAATAGGTACAACTAATTTCCTCTGTCCACGTGGGATGCAGGAGCTTATAAGCATGTGAACGCCTATCAAGACACAAAAAGACAGGCAATTTATTACGAGCAAACAGAATTTCATGTATAAAACACACATTTCTGGATTTGTATATATTAACATACACGTAACATGGAAGTAGTGATAACCTCCTTTAAAACACACTGATCCTTTATCAAAATCAGTCAGAAGTTTTCAAACCTCTGTAACAACCTGAGGCTCGACTAGCTCCTCCTCACCTGTCGCACACAAGCAGAAATAGGTACAATAGGTACACCTGGTTTCAATAGGTACAGGACAAAAATAGGCAGCACTCAAGTGATCTTGAAAGAGGTTCAATGTTCAGTTCCTATTTCACAAAGGTCCAAATAGGGGCCGAAATGTTGATTCCTTTAAATAAATTTTCACACATGATTCAATATCACTGGGCTGGCACCTAATTCCTGTCTTGTATCATAATGCTACAAACGGTGCTTGATTAATATGCCTCTTAGGCCGCGATTACAGTGCCGGCGTCACCAAAACAAATACCTTGCTTTCAATGTAGTTGCCCATAATGCGCGCGACCGCGACGAGGAGCGCCGGTGTTTTCGAAAGGCAACATATTTTGTCTTTCCAAGCGACGGCCGCGTGACGTCAGCCTCCCGTGAAGCCACGCCTGCCTGTCGCCTTCCGGTGCCTCCTGCCTGCAGTGCACCCGTGGCATCACGCAGTCGTGCGCGAGCATGCACTATCATCGCGACCTTAGAGAGGTGTGAAAATCTCCACATAAATTTGCAAAACTGGCTAATATCGGACTTTTGCTAACATTTCTCTCTCTGCAAACATACTGAGCATTCCAGATCTGCACCTCGAATTGGTGAGATTGCAAACGATTGCAAACTTACGAACATCTACATTTTGTCACCTCTGAAACCACTTTGCAGGGAACTAGCAAACCCGCTCAACATTTCTGAAAATAATTTGCGCCTTTGCAAGAAATCATGCAAAAGCACGACACATACAGTATAGTCTCTGGGGGGGGGGGGGGAATCTGTGCATGTTTCACACATCGCTGTGTGTTACAAGGAGATGTATCAGTCAGGGTAACTTTAATCCCCCTCACTGGATCAATAACACCATGGATTTGGGTCGCAGGACTCTGTGCACTAATGCCAGTGATAGGTTTAGAGCAGCAAAACAAGCTTTTTGTAATGTACTGATCATCCTTTGGTTGCTGCAGATACAATTTAGAAAGTCATAGCCACTTCTTCTTTTGAAACAGCCTCTGACACACACCTTTTTGAGCTCTGCCCTTTGGCAACAAAGTATTACAAACAGATATGTTGCTGTGTTCCAAATAGAATACTGTCTATTACTCTGAAAGCTGTAACAATAATGTTACACTTTGTAATATAATGTCACGTATCACCTGCAGCATTTCACTGACTGCAGCAGTCAGAAGGCGGCCATTATGTTAGGCACACAATCAGGATTTTTCAGATTTATAACAGGAGCATCAGACGATTGGCAGCTTAAGTAATAATGTAGAATTATACATTATCACACGCTTTAACTATACAGATATTTATTTATAAAAAATGTTTTACCAGGAAGTAATGTATTGAGCGTTACATCTCGTTTTCAAGTATGTCCTGGGTATAAAGTTACTTTAATGGGTTCAGATTAGGTATTTTACACCTTAAAAAGAAGAAACACAAACTATTTTCCAATATTATTGAAAGTCTGTAAATGTTCCTTTTTATGCAGTTTATACATGATGAGCTGATTTAGATTGTAAGCTCTTTGGAGCAGGGAAACCTTTTCCTAATATCTACTTTAATGTTGAAGCGCTTATTCCTGTTATGTGTATTGCTGCCGTGAAGCGCTATATAAATAAAGATATACATACAGTACCAGGTTTATTATGAATATGAAGAGAGCAATATAACACTTCTGGTTACTATGTTTCCTATAGAGGGGGGACTTCGGGGGGGTGTTACAGAGATTTACCATTAAAAAAAATAAAAAGACCTCAAGCACATCCACACTCTGTAGCTGAATTTAAAAAATATCTATTGTGCCCTGTCTCAAAAAAATATCCCAAATTCTGAAACAATAAATGAAGTATCCAGCAGAGAGATCAAACTCTCCGTCCCTCCAACACCCCCCCATCACAGGCCCCCCCAGCTCCCGCCTGTGCGCCTCACTCTCATTCGCGGCGGCACATTCGCCACCACCCGTTCCGCCATCACCAACAATCTCCCGGGCCACCGACCCCGGCTGGAAAAACCGTGAAGGGTACCGGAGGGGTGAGTGCCACCGCGTTGGTTGCGCTACCCATTTTTTCCCCTCCCGTGGCTGTTCTGAGGGGAGGGTGGTGTGGAATCTGCGGTTGCCAGGGATGTGAGGCGCTGGGTTTACGTCGTCCTCCCGGAGGAGGCTCCATTGTTTTCCCCCCGCGGCTCCGAACTCCAGCCCAAGACCCGGACCCTGACAGGCAGGGAGAGGGGGTGGGAGGGGTGAGCCCGCAGCCACCCAGTTACCGAGCAGGAATCAGCAGGCCTGAGTCTGGGAGTATCCTAACAGCGACGCCTCTGCCCTGCCCGCCTCGCACCGGCGCCTCCTTGTACCCGGGGGTCCTGGTCTCGGGCCTAGTCTTCCTTCTCGCTGGTCGCTGAGGGTTACCCCTCATGGGGTTAGTGGCTCCCCCGCCGGGTGGTGGGGCCTCCTGAGCCTCGGTCCCCACCCCGAGATGAGACGCAGCTCCAGCCAGGTGAGATTGGGGGAGGAACAGGAGGGGACCCAGTGCCCCCCAAACTTGCAAGCCCATAGCACTTAGATTTTAAGCTCTTCGGGACAGGGACTCTCTTTTCCCCAATAATGTTACTTTTATGTCTGAAGCGCGTATTGCCATCATGCCCTATATTATTAGGCCGTGTATTACTGCTGTGAAGCGCTGTGTACATAGATGGCGATACATAAAGATATACATACAGGTGGAGGGAGCTGGGAAAGTTCTGCATGCCTCAGGGGTCTAGGAAGGCTGCCTGATCTTCACCTCGATCGCCCTCTTATAACACTTCCATAGGGTCACCTGCTTATAAACATTATATGCGGCAGTAGGATAAACCTTTGCAATGTGCTGTGGGCCCCTCTGGCAGCAAAAGGGTTAAAACGGAGCATGTCTGATAGACCTCAGTGGGATAACCCCAATTAATACCACTAGGTCCTTTTTTAAGAACATTGTGGAATCTTTCTCTTAACACGTTTTGCTGCTATAGGAGCCGGCTGTGTGTTGGCAGTGAAAGGGTTAAAAATGTAGGGTCTGCTTCTCGGTCACCCTCTTCCAAAACCATACCCTACAATGGGGGACACTGTTTAATCCTAAATTAGAATGCCCTCCCTTCACGATCTGTTGTCCACTCACTGACTTCTGTGTGATATCACACTGTGCTATGGTATATGTCGCTATCTTATCTATAAACTATAATAATAGCTGTAGGGTGGGTTCCCTTGAGGCTGTATCAACATAAGGACCAATGTACAGTACACAAATGCAGAAGGATAAGAACTGGTGATAGCCCATCTTCTCATTGTTGTTTTTTTATGGCAACAATGTATCAACTGTATAAATATACAGAAGTATCTAATGTTTTACACAAGAATGTTATACATTTCTTTGCAGGCCTCATTTCAGTATTAAAGGTTTAAATATTGTACTAGCCATTGTTTCTCTTGTCTGTGTGCCGCTAGTGATTTCCCAGTGAAGACTTAGAAACAGCTGTTTGACACCATCACGGTACTACTTAAGAAAGTTACATACAAGGTCCAATATTACTTCATTTTTTTTTACTTCATACAATGGTGTGAATGTAGATTGTACAGGTAATAGAAAACACAATGCAGTATTTGGAGATGTAGGCACACACATGGTTAAAGGGGAATTCCCGTCCCAAGGAGCTTATAGTGTAAACCACATTAATGGGGTTACACTAAAAACTCTGCCTCTATTAACAAAATAAGTTTGTTAATGTTGATTTTATGTAGTGAGAAATCATATAAATATTATTTCAGTATAGAATAAGGTATAGATGGCACACCACTGCATTAAACAAATTAAACCAAAAAAATCACTTTTGGTGCTTACCTCCTGTTGATTCCGGCGTCCCAAAGCTGGATACTATGTAACAGTAACAAGCAAAAAAATAGAAGGAGCACACAAAAGGTTTTGATGGTGTCAAAAGAATTCCAAGTGTATTAGTACATCAGAGTCAGTACAGGTAACGTTTCTGGACACCAGGTCCCTTCCTCAGACCAAACACTATTTCATCAGCATTTATTATATACTTGCAGCTTGAGTGTAGTAACGCATAGTTTTTCCTAATGTCAAAAAGAATAAGAACCCGTTAAAGGTAAAAGGTTCTGATTCACTGTAATTACGTAATCTATGCAATTGTCTAAATCCTAAAGAGATTTGTTTTTGGGTACGCAGTCCGTAGTCCCGGTGTAATATTTGACACCCTATTCTCATGTAGGGTCTACTTCTCGGTTACCCTCTTTCAAAGCCATACTGCTTTGAAAAAAAAAAAAAAAAATCTTACTATGGATTTTGTTGTCTATATTTATCAATGATATCAAATCAAATCTTGTATTTTAAAGTAATTCTGATCTGACAAACAGTTTCTTTTTCCTCTTTGTCAGATGTAACATGATGGGTGTGGACTTCGATGTCAAGACATTTTGCCACAACTTGAGGGCTACAAAACCACCATATGAATGCCCAGTGGAGACCTGCCGCAAGATCTACAAGAGCTACAGTGGTATCGAGTACCACCTGTATCACTACGATCATGATAACCCTCCATTACAGCAGCACACTCCTATCCGTAAACCGAAAAAGAAGGGCCGCCAACCCCGCTCTGCTAACAAGCAGTCACCTACTCACTCTGAGGTTTCCCAGTCCCCCAGCCGGGAGGTGATGACTTACGCCCAGGCCCAGCGGCTAGTTGAAGTGGAATTACACGGCCGGGTGCACCGTATAAGCATCTTTGACAACCTCGACGTTGTTTCGGAGGATGACGAGGTCCCAGAAGAGGCGCCGGAGAACGGGAGCAACAAGGAAAACAACGAGACTCCAGCAACCACCCCCAAGTCTGGCAAGCACAAGAACAAGGAGAAGAGAAAAGATTCCAACCATCACCATCACCACAGTGCGTCTACGGGTAACACTCCAAAACTCCCCGAAGTTGTCTACCGGGAGCTGGATCAGGACACACCGGATGCACCTAATCGTCCCTCCTCCTATTACAGGTAAGGATACGTATTTCATGTTAAGCACTTTCATTTTCCTTCTGTAGGTTTATTTTCTAATATAGCAGACATAGACTTGAAAAGAAGTGCGATTTTAACAGGAGATCATGGTAATTACTGAAGAGTCTATGTATCAACGTAGAGAGAGTTGTTTAGACACAGTTGTGGGATATGTGAGAACAGTTTCTTACATCTGATGCAACATTGGAGACTTGCACCATTTTAGATATGGGGGATTTGGCAAATAAGACAGTGCTGCAGAATGGGATACATCTCGTTATCTGCACTATGTAACTCTTCCCCAAGTCCTCCTACATACTCTCCCCAATGTGCAAGCTATGGCAGACGCAGCAAAATGCTTTGATACATAGGTGCAAGTTAAAATTGCATGTGTTTTGCTCCAAAATGGCCATGATATGTTTGGCCTCAGGGTAAATTATAATAAAGTCCACGGGGCTGATTTTGAAGTTTGCAGTAGACGGACAGTCAGGCCTTCACCAGAACATTAGACATGTATGTGACATTTTGACTATATTAGGAAGCTGTTTTTACTCTTGAATGGGACATTCTTCCCAATGGTTTGGTAAGCACCCAGCCAAAATCAGGGAAGTGACGTAAATTATATTTAGGTTGCTCCCTGTATCATTCTCCATTGAGTATCAAATTGTAATATTTAATTGCATGTTGAATTGATTTGAGCAATTTCCATCCTGATCTAATGTGGTTGACAGTCCCTCTTTCTTTGCCCTCCTTTGTTTGGTAGAAAAAGCCTAGAATTACTGGTCAATTATTTTCCTCATCTTTTAGATACATAGAGAAGTCGGCAGAGGAGCTGGATGAAGAGGTGGAGTATGACATGGACGAAGAGGATTACATCTGGCTCGATATTATGAACGACCGGCGGAAGACAGAGAGTGTTAACTCCATCCCGCAGGAGGTCTTTGAGTATTTGATGGACAGGCTGGAGAAGGAATCCTACTTTGAGAGCCATAACAAAGGGGACCCAAATGCCCTAATTGACGAGGATGCTGTGTGCTGTATCTGCAATGACGGAGAGTGTCAGAACAGTAACGTTATCCTGTTCTGTGACATGTGTAATCTGGCTGTGCACCAGGAGTGCTATGGGGTCCCCTATATCCCCGAAGGGCAGTGGCTTTGTAGGAGGTGTCTCCAGTCGCCTTCTAGAGCCGTGGATTGTGCCCTGTGCCCAAACAAGGGAGGGGCTTTTAAACAGACAGACGACGGACGCTGGGCACACGTGGTTTGCGCGCTCTGGATTCCTGAGGTTTGTTTTGCCAACACTGTGTTCCTGGAGCCTATAGACAGCATTGAACATATCCCACCAGCACGGTGGAAGCTGACATGTTACATCTGCAAACAGCGCGGCTCGGGCGCATGCATCCAGTGCCACAAGGCAAACTGTTACACAGCCTTCCACGTCACATGCGCTCAGCAGGCCGGCCTGTACATGAAAATGGAGCCTGTGCGAGAGACTGGAGCCAACGGCACCTCTTTTAGCGTTCGCAAGACGGCGTACTGCGATATCCACACGCCCCCTGGGTCCGTGTGCAAACTTCCAGCCCTCTCCCACAGCGAAGGGGAGGAGGAGGACGATGAGGAGGAAGAAGAGGGCAAAGGGTGGAGCTCTGAGAAAGTGAAAAAGGCAAAGGCCAAATCAAGAATCAAAATGAAGAAAGCGCGAAAGATCCTCGCGGAGAAGAGAGCCGCGGCCCCTGTTGTTTCTGTGCCGTGCATTCCCCCTCACAGGTAAAGGTGGAAGTATTACTTACATCGTTTCAGTTTCACCAACAAAAGAGGTACTGCTCACAAACCATGTAATATGAGCTGGTAACTTTTACTGGGCAAGGGAGAGAGAAGCTGGTAATATTTCTACTAACCGTCATTTTTAGGGAGTTCTGTTTAATACTTATCTGTCTCTCTCATAAGTAAGGCCTCGGGCATGGTCAGCGCATAAGGCGCGCTGCTGCTCGGCAGTGAGTCCCTGCAGCCGCAATGAGAGCGACTTTAGCAGGGGCTCGCTTACGCTTCCGCAAGCTTCCGGAAGCGTAAGTCTTAGCAAAATTTTAAATTCAAGCACTCAAGGGAGCGCAGGGCCGGTCACGTGAGCGGTTCGCGAACCAGCTCCGTGACGTCACAGGCCCCCGGACGGCGTGCATGCGGACCAAGGCCAGGGAAAGCACCGCTTTCCCTCAGCCTCCGCGCGCCTCAGCACGGCTGCAGTCCTATGGACGCAGCCTAAGGGTCATTTAGCCAAATTCTTTGGCCAAGTTATAACCTTTTTACAGGTCCTAATACTACCTGGAAGCGATTGGAGCATTTCCAGGTTGTGTTAGGACCTGTAAAAAAAGGTATATCTTGGTCAAAGAATTTGACTAAATTACTCTTACTTATGAGGAGAGAGACAGATAAGTATTGAACTATATAATTTGTCATATTAGATGTAGCATTGGGGCTTTTTGCCTTCAGCAATATGAATTTAAACTAAAAGGCTCCTGTTCAAAAACGCGAGCGTTTACAATTGGCCTTCAGGGCATTATAGTAATTGTGAGTAGGGCTATTCTCTTGCTACTGTCTAACTCTAAGGCACGGTGCTCAACTACAGTCCTCAAGCCCTCCTCCCCAATAGGTCAGGTTTTCAGGATATCCCAGCTTCAGCACAGGTGGTTCAATCAGAGGCTCAGTCGAAGAGCCACCTATGCTGAAGCAGGGATATCCCGAAAACCTGACCTGTTGGGGAGGGGGGCTTGAGGACTGGAGTTGTGCACCCCTGACTGATTGAGCCACCTGTGCTGAAGCAGGGAGTGATTGAGCCACATGTGCTGAAGCAGGGATATCCTGAAAACCTGACTTGCTTGAGGACTGGAGTAGAGCTCCCCTCCTCTGGGGGTGCGGCGCATACAGAGGCCCTGTGTTCCCCCCCATAACATTTAAGTTAAATGCCGGGGGAACGCGCAAGGCCTCTGTATATCACTTATCGACTTCTGGCAATGCGGCGTCAAATGACGTCGGAAAATGCCGGAGAAGAGGTATGGGGGGGGGGGGGAGCAGGCAGGGGGCACAGATGATAAAGTTTGCGCACCCATGCTCTAAGGCCTCTTCTTGGAGGCATATTTCCATCTATGCTCCTTGTCTCCCTCTCTAAATACGCACCGTCTCCTTTATTTGGGCAATTGTAAGTTGTACCTTGAACTTAAGAAGTTTTGTGGTTTGGAACTACTATAGATAAAGATAACTCATTCTAAATATATAACCCAGTTTTGTTTTTCCCCTACCTGGTGGGAGGCTGGATTTCTCCCTGTATGTATGTATGTATGTATGTATGTATGTATGTATGTATGTCTTTATATAGCTCCATTAATGTACATAGCGCTTCACAGTAGTAATACACGTGACAATCATATAAATGACAAATAATACAAATAACAACAGATCATGGGGATAAGTGCTTCAGACATAAAAGTAACATTTCGGAAGTGGAGTATCTGATCTGAAGAGCTTACAATCTAATTGGTAGGTAGGAAGAACGTATAGAGACAGTAGGAGGGCATTCTGGTAAGTGCATCTGCAGGGGGCCAAGCTTTATGTAGCATGTGTATGGTATTAGCCATGGTGCTACTCGTATGCTTCTTTAAGCAAGTGGGTCTTAAAGGTGGATAGCGAGGGGGCTAGTCGGGTATTGAGGGGAAGGGCATTCCACAGGTGTGGGGCAGTCTGTGAGAAAGGTTTAAGGCGGGAGAGGGCTTTAGATACAAAGGGGGTAGAGAGAAGGCATCCTTGAGCAGAATGCAAGAGTCGGGATGGTGCATAGTGAGAAATTAGGGCTGAGATATGAGATGGGGCAGATGAGTGTAAAGCTTTAAAAGTGAGGAGGAGAATTGAGTGCGAGATGCTGGATTTGATAGGAAGCCAGGAGAGTGATTTCAGCAGGGAGACGCTGAGACAGATTTAGGAAAGAGTAGAGTGATTCTGGCAGCAGCGTTTAATATAGATTGTAGGGGAGACAGGTGAGAGGCAGGAAGGCCGGACAGCCGAAGGTTACAGTAATCAAGACAGGAAAGAATGAGGGCCTGAGTCAGAGTTGTAGCAGTCGAGCAACAGAGGAAAGGGCGTATCTTTGTAATATTGTGGAGGAAAAAGTGACAGGTTTTGGATGAGAGAGGAGAATGTGAGAGAGGAGTTGAGTGTGACCCCTAGGCAGCGTGCTTGGGCTACTGGGTGAATAATACTACTTCCAACAGTAATGTAGAAGGAGGTAGTGGGGCCAGGTTTGGGAGGAAATATGAGGCGCTCCATTTGACATGTTAAGTTTCAGTCGGCGGTGGGCCATCCAGGATGATATAGCAGAGAGACATTCAGAAACTTTGGTCTGTACAGCAGGTGTAAGGTCAGGGGTTGAAAAGTAAATGTGTGTCATCAGCATAGAAGTGATATTTAAACCCAAGAGATGTGATTAGGTCAGCAAGCGAGAGTGTGTACAGTGAAAAGAGAAGAGGTCCCAGGACTGAGCCCTGGGGTACCGCACAGAGAGATTGATAGAGGAGGAGGTATTAGCAGAAGAGACACTGAAAGTACAATGGGAGAGGTAAGAGGAGATCCAGGATGGAGCTTTGTTACGGATACCAAGAGTATGGAGAATGTGAAGGATAAGAGGGTGGTCCACGGTGTCAAATGCTGCACTAAAAGTACTAATAAGTAATAGGGACTACTACTTGTAATTTATTTTCTGTACATTAGGCTTACCATGCATTGCAGAACATTGCATTGTTGCAGGCTCAAGCAATTGCAAAATGTTTAATGACCACAATTATTACGTAGAAAATAAATTCCTTTTGCCTAATGTACCATGAATTAATGCATTAATGGTTGGCAAAAGAATAAACCCTTTTCAGCTATGTCCAATTTATTTCTTTGTAACATATACACCAATTAAACATTATTGGTCTAATTTTAGTTGAAAGTTGACCTGACAGAAAATGTTGACTATGTAAAATAGAAGAAAAGGAATAGCTTAAAAATAAAGTCTTGGTACATCACCTCTAATCCTCATAAGATAGACACCCACTGAGGTGTGTGCAGCCAGCAGGGTTTCTTAGCAACCCAGTACCAGAAATTGTGCTGGTCCGCTTGCTAGGTTTATAATCAAGACCAATTTGAGGCACTGTGTTCTGTCATCGCCAGACATGATTCAACTTGGTACAGTGATTGCCATGACTACCAGCACAGAGAGTGCGGCTTTTTCTTAACCAATTCATATGAGTCCTTTGTTTTTTCCTTCCTGCTCTGTGGCAGTGTGGATGAAGGGGTTACAGGCAAAAAGCATGCCCCCCATCCCTATATATATGACACCACCTACTTTACTCCAGCGTCTCATTTTTCCTGTCCTGTTGAGCAAGTGTGTTGCTTACCTGGTGCAGCTGTCCAGCCTGCCAGACGGTGCCTGTGTCTGAAGTCCCCAGTGTCGGTCCCAGTGGTAGGTCCAATCTGCAGAGTCTACAGAGGTCAGACGGGAGTCTGGAGGATCTCGATACGATGGGAGGTCAGATTCGGGGGGACTCAGGCTGTGCCAGGCCGTTTTGTGCCCCGTTCGGTAGGTGCAGGGGCCGTGGTGGGAGGGAGTGACGCCATTCGGTAGGCGTAGCTTTCCTCCTGAATGTGGTTGGTCAGCACTTCTGACATATGATCATGTGGAGGGCGGGTGCGCATGGATGATGTTACCGGCGTGCAAAAAATCCCATGAAGGCGCTGAGGTGCACGACCTTGGCTCAGACATGTTTTTGTCTCCCACTACCTCTTTAAGTTCAGCCCCATTTGTGTACGGTGAAGTTCTTTTCTTCTTTGTTTGTTTTCCTTAGATATATCCATTGTTTGGATCTTAGTTCCACTGGCACCATGTCTCATACTCTTTCTGGCAAAACATCCCAGAAGACCGAACCATCTAAGAAGGCGGTTGGCAAGTTGCGGACTGAGCGATAACAAAGAAGCCTCAGCCCCCTGAACAAATGGTGCAGTTAATACTTTACCGTTTAAGTTCGCTTTAGCAAACACCTTTGTGACCAAAGAAGAGAAGACCTGGGACACGCAAAAGAGGTCTCATTCACAAACCAGTGTAGTCATTGCTATGGATTCTCTTAGGTAGTCAAAACATTCATTCCTTAACTCTGACAAGGAGTTCTACGTGCTGTCTGATTTTGAAGTCCTAGGAATCTAGAGAAGGTGCTTTTAATGTTGATCAGGTAGAATAATTTATCAAATCTTTCAAGTTGGTGATGGAAATCCAGGATCAGGATCCGACCCGTTCCTTGCAAGGTAATGTTTTGGGATGCAGCCCCAAAAAGAGACTCTCTTTTAGAGGTTAACAAGACGTACTATCCTTCGGTTGGAAGAGGGCGCCCCCTTTAAGCACCTGATGGATTGTAAGATGGAGAGTCTGCTTAAGAAGATTTACCTAATGGCGAGAGCAGCAAGTAAGCGAGCCGAAGCCTCCGCAGCGTGAGCCCTTGGGGTATGGCTAGCTGCGTTTCAAGAAGACACCCAGAAGGCATATAAATATCTACAGTAGTCTGTAAACGATTCACTGAGGGCAGTCGATTTTTATTTTTGAATCTTCTTATGATTCAGTTAAATTGACAGCAAGATCCATGGCTTCAGCGGTGGCTGTAAGAAGAGTGTTGCAGAATTATTCTCAGAATAGGCTGTGCACCTTGCCCTTTGGAGGAGAGTTATAGTGACAAGCACATAGACAAGATAATAATCACCTGTGGCAGGAAAAGCCAATACCTGCCACAGGAAAGAAAGCGGCAGTATTCTTTTTGTACGTCCTCAGGTGTTCAAAGAAGTTGGAGGAGGAGAAGAATCGGCAGATATTTGGAAAACTGGATCCAGGTAGTGGGTCTTCAAAATTGTAATAGAATGTGCTTCCATTCCAGTTCCAAATAGTTTCAGGTTATTCCAATATCCTAGAGCAAGAATGACCAGAATTACAGCCAATATTGCTATGAGCAAAGATGCAGATAAAGCTCCAGCCTGTCAAAGATTCGAAGGAATTTATGCTTGCCAGTTTCTGGTCCCAAAGTCATCTGGGGGGGTTGGGGGGGGATTCAGAGCTGTGTTGGATCTGATGAATTAATATCTGAGAATACCATTTTCAAGATGGAGTCTCTTCGATCAGTTCTCAATGCTGTGCAGCCAGGAGAGTTCATTGTCCCAAGACCTAAAAGATACATATCTTGTACCGATTCCAGCTTCACATCTCAGGTTCTACTTTGTAGGTTCACACTTCCAGTATTTAGCTCTTCTATTTGCTCTAGCATCTTCTTAATCCAATTAGTGCCCTAATGACATACAGTGTAAGTCAAGTGGCACCCAAAGGGCCCTTATGACGTACACCGTAAGTTATTGGCCATTGCTTGTGTTTTTAGGCACTGTACGCGATCGGCACTAAAGGGGGGATGAGCGCCTACTCTCCATCACATCTGACCCAATGGCCAGGACACTAATCACGTGATGGCTTCAAAGAGCGGTCATGTGATGCGGAAGTGCCAGAGGATTCGAAAGTCACCATTGTGATTATCGCAGAATTAAGAAAGCAAGAAATTGTGCTATGGCCTTATTTAGACAATAGCAGCAGCCAAAAAAATCAGAAAGGACCCACGACCATCAATTCACGTATTTGTGAGGGCATTGGGCCTCTTCACATCCTCAATAGAAGTTGTCCCTCGTATAGATCTGAGGCCTCTACAGTTCAATATCTTGTCTATGTGAAACAAAGTATCTAGCTCCGTTAATAAGGCCAAGCAAGACAGCAAGTCAATTTCTGCCCTTGTGGGAAAATGTAGAAAACCTTGAAAGAGGATGTCTGTTGGAAGATACGCAATGTGTAGTCGTAACGGGTGTTTCTTCAAACGGCTTACAATTAGGAGCAATCAAGCTGGTGTTGTGAACGTTTCAAGAGAATCTTGTGGGAAAGCCTATAAGATTCCATTCTGACAATCAAGTGGCAGTATCGTAAATACATTTCCAGGGAGGCACAAAGATCTCCAAATCATGGCAGAAGACGTACATTTATTGAAGTGGGCTGAGAAATATCTCTCAATCAGCCCTTCACTTTGCAGGCAAAGCCAATATCTGTGCCAATTTCCACTTTTGCAACATGGTTCACTCGGAAGAATGGGCCGTAAGCCAGGAAGTCTTCCAAACAGCTGGTCGAAAGATGGACTTGTCCCCAGATAGATTTCATGTTGGTACGGGCAAATGCAAAACGTCCTTGTTTATTTGCGAGATTCAGAAAAGGAGCAGAGCAGGTATTTGGCGGTGCCTTGGGATTTTCAGTTCAGAAATCCTTTTTTTCCCTCACCAATTCTATTTATTTGTGATACTTATGAGGAAGATCATCAAAGAGCATTCATAAGTTGTAGTGATCCTGCCCTGTTGACCAAGAAGAGCTGATTCTCTGAGGTGATGAGGCTGGCGATTTAAACAACCCTTGGGTTCTACTACCAACTCCAAATTTGCTCTCCCAAGGTCCTCTGCTACATACAGACCCAGAAATATTTGTTTTAAATGGTTTGGAAATTGACAGGAAAGTCCTAAAAGCTGAAAGGCTGTCAAGCTACGGCTGAGGGTGAAAAAAGTGAACATCGAATGTTGACTGCAGAATTTGGAAGAGGATTTTAGCATGACGTAAAGCAAACTGGCTCAGTAGCAAAAAATAAATCGAAGAGATACTGGAATTTCTAGAGTTTTCGAGCTATGGTTATCATTAAGCTTGTTAAAAGTTGAAGTAGCAGCTCTGGGAGTGCTTTTTCAGCACCATCTCGACAATAATTCGTTGATTTGTTAAATGTAGTAACAAAAGCAAGACTACAGATCAGACCACTTATTAATGGGACCCTAACATGGTCCTAGAAGCATTGATAGAAGATCCTTTCGAGCCAATTATGGGAACCCACCTAAGGTTGCTTACGCTATTTTCATTGTAGTCACTTCGGCAACAAGAGTAGGCAGGATTCCAGTTTTCTCCTGTGAGGAACCTTTTAGCAAGGTTTCACCAAGACAAGCTCATACCGAGAACAAAGCAGTTTCCTTCCTAAGGTGGTGTCAGGGCTTCATCAGAATCGAGATGTAGTCTTATCTTACTTTCCAAGAAGGGAAAATGGGATGGGTCTACCAGCAACGAAAGGCACAATTGCATGGTGTATCAAGGAATGTATAACATGCATACCAGCAGAAAAGAAGTGCCTGCAGTGTTGAAAGTTCATTCACCAAATGTATGGTACAGTAATGTCCTGGGCAGACAGATCTGGGGACAGGAGACAAGCTCTGCAAAGCTGTTGGATGGTCTTCGTTGCACACATTAACCAGGTTTTATCGTGTGGATAAAGTCTTGCAGGCCATAACAAACACGTTTTGTTAAGTCTTGTTTTTCCGCCCTGTCATTTTTGTGTTTCTCCCATCGGATTTGAGTTGGTTCTTCCCATTCGCCCTCTCTGCCATGGAAGGGGAAGAGGAGAGTGGAATATTTATTCTTCCCGATTTCATTTTCTTTCCTAGATTCTCTTCATGGCAGTGCTACTTCCCTCCCATTTGTGTTTGTTTTGTTATATGGTGTTGGGCACAAGGTGTGTCGTGGGGGCACTCGCTCAGTGCCAAGGGCAGGAGCGTAACCCATTTGTTACCACTGCCTTGTTGGGAATCCATACGAATAATTCTTCCGCTGTTTTGTTTCCTTCATCTTCATATAATCTGCATTTAAAATGCTGTAACATGCTATTGTGTTGTTATTATAATACGCTTCTGAAGTTAGCTTGCTTTCTCCCTCATCAGCTGTTCATGCTTAGGGAGGGTCTGATAATATTTTTCTAAAAGTACCAGTTTATATGAAAACTCCCTACAATAAATATTCACCTGCTATAAATGAAGGTGTTTTAGCGGACCCCACACAAACACCTGTACCATTTTCCCTTTATTCTAAATACCTAGTAATAGGCAAGCCTTCCCTTTCTGAGTACTGTATTACCTGGAGTTGAGCAATGCAGGAAGTTTGTTTTTGGAGAATCTTGGATGCTTTGGACGTGTTGCATGTAGACAGATTCTTTGCATCACTGTAAATGGTAGCAGGTGCATCTACAGAGCTCTGTATAAGAACAGCTTTATTAAGGGCTGAACCCTGGGGGAGCTCATTCTGATGCTTTCCTATTTTAATAACTCATAGGGGGTGATTGTTGCCAGGCAGAATCAAGTTGTTTTTGCTTGAAACCTGTTTAAAACAGACAATATCCGCAAATATTTTCTGTCCACTGTGCAACAGAACCACATTGAATAAAATAAATATTGCTCTGTACATGCCACATATTCTCACCTCTGCTGTGACGACAGCATATGTTGTATTAAAACGCCTACACGCTAAAAGCCCCCTCATCCCCAGCCCAATGCACTAACTGAAGGAACGTTACCCGGTGTGTTTTAATTGATCATTCCTGCACATTTCCCCAGCTTGGCATCCTGTTTCTGTTCGGCAAGTAATGTATTATTTAACAATATATTAAGTATTCTGCAAATTACCAAGGGGATCGTTGTAGGGCAAATATGTAGCTAATCTGTTGCTCTGTCATACGTAATTTTGGAGTAGTTTTAAATTGAGCGCAGTTCTGTTCCTGCATAAAAGCATTGTTATCCTGCTGACGTTATTAAGTGAACTGCTTGCAATCAAAATTGCTAATGAGACGGAGTGGTTTGACTCATAGTATCGGGTGAATGGGTTGAATGAATCCCATCTAAGCTTCGCTGCCCTTCCCTTTCATTCCTCATGAGGCTTTTTCCCTGTGCTTTATCCTCCAGGCTCAGTAAGATCACAAACCGCTTGACCATCCAGCGAAAGAGCCAGTTCATGCAGAGATTACATAGCTACTGGACACTAAAGCGGCAGTCACGCAACGGGGTCCCTTTATTACGCCGCCTGCAGACGCACTTGCAGTCACAACGCAACTGTGACCAGGTCGGTATGCAGCACTTTAGTCCTCGAGGCCAAGATATGTACAATGTATTGTTGTAAAAAGAAGAGAGGAAAAAACGATACTTCAATGTTTTGCAGGATCAATATCCGTTAACGTGTAAATGTTCTTGGGCTCGGGTTTGAACATTCATTAACATGAGTTAATTTCAATGGATACTTACCATGTGTGGGTACATGACTCAGACAGGTCTGCACATCTGTCTTTCCCCATTATCTCTTAGCATACAATGCTGCCACTGCAGCAAGGGATTCTGGGTAATGACATGCAAATGAGCACAGCGTGTCACTTTTTTTTTTTTTTTTTGCTTCTTATCCATTTTAACATTGATCCCTATAAGATTATGGCTGCTACATTACACAGATTTTCAGCACAGCCTGGGCTACAGAAGAGAATAGCCAGTGAAGCTGCTCCGGCTGTGCTGACAAGCTGTGTAATACGGCAGGCATAAGCTTATAGAGATCCATGTTAAAATGGACAAGACGCTAAAGGTACTCACTGTACTCATTTACATGTCATTACCCAGAATCCCTGGCTGCAGTGACAGCATTGCATGCTAAGAGATAATGGGGGAAAGCAGGGCTGCAGACCTGTCTGAGATGTGAATGTGCTCACAGGTGGTATTTTTATTTGCTGTATACTGTACGGTGGTGGTGGTGGTGGTGGGGGGGGGGGGCGGTGTTTGTTACTTTTTTACTCGCCATAACTTGTTTTGTGAATGGATACTAAAGAAGTCTCGTACTATCTCTGCAATGCAGGCAGATCCATCGATTTTATGCATGTTTCCATTCACAATAGGACATGAAGTGGAGGATACCTGTACCTGATGAGACGCCGATTCACTTGGGAGCAATCTCTAAATCCAATGAAGAGACTGGAGACCCAGCTCACAAGGTAAGCGGCCAGCACTGCCACAGTTTGTGTGCTGAGTGGAGGCTTCCATCTAACACTGGGATTCGAAGCATAGCTTTTCTTTGACCATCTTCAAATACATATAAAAATTGACTGCAGATGAGGACCACATGGTCCACCTGTTTCTTGAGCCTCCTCAAACGCAATTTGGTCTGTTCTAACACTCCCACGTAGACATCTTCAGTATAGACACACACTGACTTGTGACGACAACAACAACAGAATAATAACTAGGTACTGATATTGTCTTTGCCTTTGTGACACTATTCTTTTCCTACAGAAAGACTCCACCGATAAGAATTGGATGCTAAAGGAACAGTTAAAATCATGGCAGAGACTCCGGCACGACCTAGAGCGAGCGCGTCTGCTGGTAGAATTAATACGGAAACGAGAGAAACTCAAGAGAGAGACGGTAATGAGTCTGCGTGCGTCTCCTCTCGCCGCGCGATTCCCTTCTGCAGCTCCCCGCTCTGCACTCTTTCTGCCGTGAATCAGTTCAGACCGGGCTTCTATGCTGAGGCTCTCGTCTCTGTTTCAGATTAAAGTCCAGCAGTTGGCACTTGAGATGCAGCTGACTCCTTTTCTAATTCTCCTGAGAAAGACACTGGAGCAGCTGCAGGAGAAAGACACGTGTAATATTTTCACCGAGCCGGTCCCTCTGTCTGAGGTAACAGAAATCTACGAAGTAAGAACCCCCCCCCTCATCCCACAATTTTTGCAGCTCACATCTCCGTTTAAGGTCTGTTTATTTCCTGTGTTAACAGAATAAGCCGGTGTTTTCAGTCACAATTTGCAGCGGGTTAAAGAGGCAATCCAAGGCGGCAGAGTTTTTTTTGCAAATTTTATATATATATTGTTGCATCAGGAGGTCTCCGGAGCTTAACCCCATTCATTTCAGCTCCGGGGACCCCCTGCTTCCGGAGAAACCTGCGAATTAGGTGCCGGTAGCCGCTCTCTGCGGCTACCAGGGTTCACAATATGTCCGCTCTTCAGCTATTGTCCGGCTGGCCAATAGGAAGCTGTGACGTCATCGGTACCGCTTTCTATTGGCTTGTGTGACGTGGGAGCTTTAAACTTTAAAGTCCTGCTTGCTGAGCTGGAGCAGCTACCAGCACCTACTTCGGAGGTAAGTATCTCCAGAAGCAGGGGGTCCCCGGAGCTGAAATTTACAGGGTTCAGCTCCGAAGACCCCCTGCTTCAATTTTAAACTTAAAATAAAAATATTTAAAAAGCCATCATGGATTACTCGTACAATATGTTTCTGAAAGTCTTGCATCACCGAAGATCACGCTGGTTATAATAAAATGTGATCATTAATGCTTCCGGAACTGTACACACATTGTCAAAATAAAGGGGATACCGCAGTAACCTTCAGGAAAAAAAGTTGTGAAGATAATGTAATGTTAGCCTTCTATTCTCTTTCATTGTGCAAGTCACTTATTAAAGTGCTGCATGCACGGTGTGACAGGAAAGCCACGGTCAGGAAAGCCTGACCTCTGGTATCCCTTGAGGGCTAGGATTTGGCCACCCCTGCTCGAGAAAATATCTATATCGGCTAAAAGTTAAAATCCTCCTTGTAGGACCTGATTAGAAATTGAGGAGACAAGAACTGCGTGTAATCCCGTGAATGTGTTGGTAACCGCTAAACGTGCACCTATAGAACACTGTTGGGTTCATGCACATGCAGCAGGCTGAAAAATTGTCCTGAAAACATTACCTGGGCTGCAAAATGCGGCCAAAAGTGCAACATGAAGCTGGCACATCTCCACTTTTGGCTGCACACTGTGTTGCTTTGAACTCCAGTACTTTGTACTCGCATCAATGAATATTGATTTAGTATGTATGTTCGGATATTGTTTTGCTTATTGATGGCATTCATGATGAGAAAAAATACTGAGAGTACAGTTTGTATTTTTTGGGGCATCGATTTTAGTGTAAGCCCTTATCCAATGGCATAATAGCTGATCGCAAAAGCACATGTCACAGCACAGGAGCATTAATGCTGGAGGGGCTTCTAACGCAGTGCGACATATTAGAGGCTAATCTAATACAAATTCAATATGGTAGACTCAACATTAAGACTATGGGTGGGGTATGGTTTAAAGTTGCATATTTGTAAAAAGGAAGGGCTTATGGGGCAATTGGCTGGAAGGGTATAGGTGTAATATCACTCTACAACACACAGTGATTTTCATAGATTTGCTTTGAGAAGCTCTGGGCACATGACCCAATACGTTGAAGCTTCTCTGGCACAGGTTAATTGATGCTTTCTCAAAACAGGTGGTTGGCACATGTTGCTTCTTTTCTTTTAGCCCTTGGCGCTCTTTTCTCACAGGTGCCAGACTATCTAGAACACATCAAGAAACCAATGGACTTCCAGACGATGAAGCGGAACCTGGAGGCGTACCGCTACCTAAACTTTGAGCAGTTTGAGGACGACTTCAACCTTATTGTCAGTAACTGCCTCAAGTACAATGCCAAGGACACCATCTTCTACCGCGCGGCCCTCCGCCTCCGGGAACAAGGGGGAGCTCTGCTCCGACAGGCCCGTCGACAGGCCGAAAAGATTGGCATAGACTTTGAGACAGGAATGCACTTGCCCCAAGTCACACTAGGCAACGAAATTGGCCGTCACATTAGGGAAAATGGTAGGTAGCCTTCCCAAGACTTTGAATTTTTGTTTCAGGTGGGAACACAGGACCTGGCCTTGACCAGTAGTACGTATTTGTGAGGTCGAGGTCAGGGTCTGGTCCATTGAAGCATTTCAATAACATCAGGGTGTTTTGGTCCTACCACCAGGTTGGCGTGGTTCCATCCAGAGGTCCAGAAACATTTGTCACCAAAAGGAGGCAGAGGGCACCATCTCCAAAATTATAATTATTGGGGAAGCCTTGTGTTTTTAAAAGAAATAGTTATAGCAATAGTAATTTATAGTGTAATGCCGTTAATTATCCATTCCCTTCAATGCGAATGCTAATTTTAGGGGACTATGGGTAATGGGTCAAAGGCACTCCATCATTAAGCCTTTGCCTCCTAAAACAGAGGTAAGAGAAATGCACAATGGACTATACCTGCACTGAACTCGACAAAAGTTATCCAATATACATAAAGTCTGAAGCAGTTGTGTTGTCTAAAAGACGACCTGGTGGGATAGTGTAACACTGGCCGTCCTATTTAGTGTGCAGAAGAGCATCATTCAAGAACGTACACGGGTAGTTGGCTTCCTGATTCCATTGACTCAAAGTAACAACCTTCTTATTTTGTATCCCATGGAAATTGAATATTTCCCATGGGATTCACAGAATTTCTGCTTATCAGCTACTCGTATTAATCTGTTTGACTAATGACCGCTTTATAATTACCAGCAGATTTGAAGATTGGGAAACAGTCTGCACAAAAGAGATTAGAAAAAATCCCATTAAAGCTGCAGTTCAAGCGATATCCTACATGTGTTTTTTTTTTTAATAAAGCAGTTCTGTACTATGAGAAAATACTTGTAGCATTTAAAAAAAAAACTTTTTAATAGGCAATTTTAATGTATTATAATGTAACAAGCATTTTTTGGTTCCTATAGCAACCATTTACAAAGTCGCATCCCCTTCCTCTTCTGAGACAGGCTCTGGCACACCCCTTTTTGAGCCCTGCCCTCTCTAGCAGTGCACCAATTGTATCTAGTGACTGCCTGGTCACATGATCTTTCGCACAGAACTTTGCATCTTGGGTCCTCTTCTGCTGCCCAGACAGCCATTTAGCGAACCCCCGAGCCGAATCTACGCCGATCGATCGGCAACTTAGCTAAGTACTTGTCAGTGTGTAGATCGTATTGATGCGCATATTAAAAAGGGGGGGGGGGATAAAAAATGTAAAAACGGCAGCTAGGACCGCTGCTTTAAGCTTTTGAAAACCTTAGGAGCCATGTTTACTAAGTGATGCTACTCCGCAAGATGCCTACGTCGCTGGAAGACACTTTGACTTGAGTGGGCCTTCTCCACTGGAAGGTGTCTTGTTGGAATAGCACCAGTTAGTACATATGGACCTAAATATATACTGTATACTTGTTTTTTTATACTTGTCCTATTTTTTGTAATAGCTTTATTTTACATACCGCTTGGACTCAAATAAGGACTCAATAGGACTCAAAGCGCGTCACAATTGCAGTATAGTACGCGGAACAGAAACAGTCCCTGCCCAAATGATCTTCCAATCTGTCTTGACTTGCCCAAGGTCACAAGTAGATGACACGGGGAATTGAGCCAGGTTACCCTGCTTCAAACTCTGTGTCACCATTTACAGTCAGTGTACCTATTATACATATTACACAAGGTCACTGGCCGTCTGAGGGACTGCCCATCTAAAGCGGCGATTTTCTCCCCCCCCTTCCCTAAAAAACTCATATGAGATCAATAACCAGATGGTTGTGGAGGTCTATTTCTAAGTGTTCCTTTTCTTTCCATTCTTCATTTTATGCATTTCTACTGCATGAGCTGTTACCATGACAACATCTTGTCCTAATAAGTGTGAATGGCTTTGGCCATTTTAACCTCTAGTATGTCCAGAACTCGGCCTACACAAATTCAAAAGAGATAGTAGCATTGCTAAAAACAGAAGTGAGCAGACTTTGCAGTAGTAAAATAAGACACTTATTTTCCTGTGGTGAGTAGAGAGGATTGCTGCTTTAACTGCAGCATGATTGAATTTAGTCCTTCAGCAGACTCCCCTTTTCGGGGACGTGGCTTGGGCAGAATAATCGCTATAATCGCTAAAATGCTAAATCCTCTTTTTTTTTTTTTTCCTTTGTCCCTTTACAGATTTTGAACGGACTCCCCTGTCTGACAACCGTAAGCATCTCCCCCTGGAGGAGCAGCTGAAAATCCAGCTGGAGCGGCTGGACGAGGTGAACGCGAGCAAGCAGAACATCGGGCGCGCGCGGCGTGCCAAAATGATCCGAAAGGAGATCACGTCCATCCGCCGCAAAATGGCCCACCAGCAAGAGTCCAGAAGAGACGGCGGCATTGATCGGCATGGCACAGCCGGGCGGAGAGCCCTGCCGTTGCATGGCCCTTCTGAGAAGGATGGAGAGACGGACAGTGCTGCAGAAGAGAGCAGCAGTCAGGAGACCGGGAAAGGTACTGGCCTGTGTTAGTTCAGACTGCTTTCTGATCTCGGGGGCCTCTTCTGCAGCTCTGTTCAGTTTGAGGCTGTTTACATTTGTGTGTGTTGTTTTTTGTACGGCACTTTTTTCTTTTCTTTTTTTATGTTTCTTTATTTTTACTTTCAAATCATGTGCACTCAGTCCCTCTCCTGGAGAATGGAAAATCCTTCAATCTGTATGTCATGTTTGGGAAAGATTATTATTTTTTATTATTATTTTACCTTCTGAAAATGAACATGCTGCTGTATATATTAATGCTGAGTATCTCTTGGCTCTTCCAATTCCCCAGAGCTTTTTGATGCATAGTAACCCTACCTGCGTCCTATTGTTAATTGTATACGATGCCCCTTCTGCTGCACATCTCAGTAATAATGGATAACGTATTTTCTCTTCCTGTTCTGGCTTTGGGGGACAGCGTGGTTAATTCGTGGGCCTGCAGCTGTAATTATTGGGGTGTGAACTGTAATATTTAATTGGAAGCCTTCGAGAATATCGTACAGGCGCTCCTTATCGTGCACATCTACATGTAACAAGAAAAAGATACATGTGTGAATAAATAAAAGACAAACATATACGAGATAAATACCGCTTATTCTTGGAGTAGGCTGCTGCTCCACCCAAATTAGTTGTCCTGCAAATCCTCGTCCCTAAAAGGGGGGAGAGCAATCCTATAGTAACAAACGGGAAAGTAATGGTGTAATAGTCACAGTGCCAGTGAGCAGGGTCAATATTTATGCACTCCCAAATGCTATGTTGGATTCAGGCGATTTCCAATATATCTTGGCCTTATTTAGATAAGCTCCAACCAGGTTTGAACTCGGCTCCAACCAGGTCTTGCCGGTGGACATACAACGCACCATGCGTGGAATAAAAGGATCATATTGTATGTCCACCGGGAAGACCTGGTTGGAGCTAAATTCTGAGGCCAAGATCTATTTTTTTATCATATGGGCACGTTCAAGTGCCTGTTCCAGCATTAACTCCCATTGGCTTGGTGCGTTAACCCATCCCGGTACATGGTTAATGCGGCCCGTGGGATTTGTGAGTGCATGTAGCGCCTTGACGCGGTCATATTCTTCTATTGGGATTATTACACCAACTCAGTCCCTTTTTGATGGAAGAGGATTTTATTGTGAGTGCCTGGTCATTCTCGATATGGTTATGTACGGCAGCACGTTCAGATTCAGGTCCCCAAACAAAGTGCTGCTGTAACCCTTTGAATGCCCCTCTTCGCAGGGAACGTCTCAGCTGTTCTTGCTGTCTCCCACCACGAGCTATAATTCTCACAATCTCGTTTTTTTTGTAAGAATAAAGCCAAGAAGCCAATCTCTGCTGCTACTAGGAGAGTTCCATGACGGGGAAGCGAGTCGGGATAAGCAGAATGGCAGCCAGGCCAGGGTGGGAGGAGGCAGCTACGTTCATTTTTAATAATGTTTGAGGGTGTGTTTTCTTTGTTTACCACTTGATTGCCAGAATGGGCTGCAATGGATTGCAGAGCAATGCATTGTGGGACACCCATGGCAGCAGATGTGTTTTTATACTGTATGGAACCATGTAATTCTATCCCGTCAAGTGTGCAAACGTTCCCTTAAGGCAGGGGTGCACAACTCCAGTCCTCAAGCCCCCCTCCCCAACAGGTCGGGTTTTCAGGATATCCCTGCTTCAGCATTGGTGGCTCTTGGACTGAGCCTCTGATTGAACCACCTGTGCTGAAGCTGGGTTATCCTGACCTGTTGGGGAGAGGGGGCTTGAGGAATGGAGTTGAGCCCCCCCGTCTTAAGAAACAACTTCAAAACTGTGGGATTTTTAAGACTGTTGGGAAAAGAACCTGTTTCTATGTAATTAAGGACCGTTAGCGATGCACCTGTAACCTGTACGTCCTGTCAGCTTTCTGTACTGTTTTTTTTTTCTTTCTTGAAATTTCGCCTTCCCTGTTCTTTTTAGTTTTTTTGAAGATGGGAAATAGTACCAGATGCTCACCTTAACATTTGTTATTCTCTCAGTAGCATCAATTGTATTTTCTGCATTCTCGCAGAGATTAAAGACCTTTCGGTATATGGCCTTGGTATCCAAGAAGTGTCTCTTTTTTTTTTTATAAAGCTTACGTGGTCAGTTTTGAAATACTACTGTTGTAAAATCAGTGGCTCTAAATACATTTTAGGAAAACCTCAGCACTTACACGTTGTACTTCATACACGGCAATATTTCGTCCCGGTAAAAGAAGCCTCAAATTGGCCATAGCCGTCGGAAATAGTGATGTTTCAAAGGCATGCACGCCGAACTAATAAAACCAGAAAATACTACGAATAAAGACACTGCCTTCTTTTTCTGATAGGGGCTGGGTTATTTCTTCTTGCCGTAAGCGATATTGTGGTGAGCTTACACTTGGTAACAGTTTGTGATGTGTAGACAAACTGATTCAGGTTGCTATGAGACTATAAATGGAGTCAATTTATTAACTGTCTTGGTCAGAGGTTCTCAACTTCAGTCCTCAAGACCCCCTCAACAGATTAAGGTTATCCGTGGTTCAGCACAGGTGGCTCAATCAGAGGCTCAGTGATTGAGCCTCTGATTCAGCCACCTGTGCTGAAGCTGGGATATCCGTTAAACCGAACCTGTTGGGGGGGGTCTTCAGGACTGGAGTTGAGCACCCCCTGCTCTAGGTAACTAGTCTGTTAATTGGTGCCGTGGCTGTTTTCCTTTCGGACTGAAAAGCAAACCCTATATTATATTTACAGTACATTTGGGGCGCCACGCCATCATGGTTGCCGGCAGGCCAATCATAATCCCACAAGACATTAGCAAGTAACATAACACACAGCGATACTTGATTCAGTATATCTACTTACTACTACTTCTCAAAAGGCGGAAATTCCACACACCACCTAAACCAGTAGAGAGATATAATGGATACAACATTGGTGTGACTGCTACTTGCAAATGCTTTCGATCTCCTTATTACCGTGTAATTTCATTCCAAACATTTCTGACGTACTGTAGACTCACTGCGTCCAGGTTTATTTTTTTTTTTTTTAAGAATAATAATTGTAATCAAGCACTGTACATTCTGAAAATTCTTTTTGGGTAATGTTTTGATTTTTCTATCAATAAAGTGTGTTTATTTAAAACTTACAATTTGCCCCTTTTGTGTTTTTGGTGTGCAGGGAAATGTGCTTTTTTTTTTTTTTTCAGTGCTACACACACGGAACTGCTCTGTGTAGTAGAGAAAACATACACTGGGATTTCCTCTCCAGCTTTGAGAGCTGTATTTACTGTTTATCCGATGAAAATAAATACATTACTTTTCCTTCCTTGTCTTCCTCTTTGCTCTGTCCTTCTTCATTTCTTTTGCTTTCTTTCCATTCTTGAACATTCTCTTTCTCTCCCTCTCTCTCTTTGTCTTAACATTCTGCGCTATCTCTACCTGTCTCTCTCTCCTCTCAGGACTTGGCCCAAACACTTCCTCCACCCCTGCACATGAAGTTGGTAGAAGGACCTCTGTCCTTTTCTCCAAGAAGAACCCAAAAACCGCGGGACCCCCAAAGCGACCGGGGAGGCCACCTAAGAACAGAGACAACCAGCTGGCATCGGGAAAGATCAGCAGTCCGATCGGACCCCCTCAGCTCTCAATAATGGGAGGGTCGCAGAGACAGCGCAAGAGAGGCAGAAGTCCCCGCCCTACTTCCAGCTCAGACAGTGATAGCGACAGTGACAAGTCGGCAGAAGAACCATCTCTTGGTAAGTACGTGTAGTCCAAAATACTTGTATTGGCCCCAAATAAATGGAAATTAGTTGTAGGTTGTGATAACTTTTAGGGGATCAATATTAGATCCAACAAAAGACAGAAAAGCCCAGAGCTACATCCAATATGACAAAAATACACAGAGAAATACCTATATATTCTCTTGAAAAAGGGTCATTTAGTTAAACCCTTTGCCAAACCGTAATAAGCCTGCAAGTCACAGCAAGGCATGACCATTAGCAGGTCCTAACACTACCTGATCAATATTAGATTAAATTAAATTATAATGTACACACGTCAAAACCTCAGGTTTTCTTCAATTGTACAGTTGATAAACTTATGAGGCTTCTAAAGATCTCTACAATATAATTTAATCTACGAAGAACCCTAGTGTTATAGTAGATGAGGTTGAAAAAAAGACATGTATAATTCAACCTATGCTAAATTCAGATGACAGACACTTATCCTATAATTGTATTTACTGTATTTTGATGCAGAGTGAGGCAACCAAAAACCCCAGTGAAATATCATCTAATGCTATCTCATAATTGTAAAAAGAAATTGTGTCCTAACTCCAAATAATACAATCAGATTACTCCATGGATCAGCATCCTTCCAATGTTTACTTATTTAGTATATCCCTGTATACCTTTCCTTGCTAAAAAGATGGCCAAACGTTTTTTGAAGATATAAATTGTATCTGCCATCAGTCTCCATGGGTAATGAATTCCACATTTTAACTGCCCCTTACTGTAAAGATTATTATTATGGCGTGGAGCCCAAAACTGTACTCGGTATTCAAATTGTTGACTTACGAATGCTTTATACAATGGCATAATAATGCTTACTTCCTTTCCACCCATTTCCCATGTAATGCAAGATAAGATCTTATTTGCCTTTACAGTTACTGACTGACATTGGGCACAATTGCTAAGCCTTCTGTCTACAAGCACTCCTAAATCCTTCTCCATCGAGGATTGCCCTAATTTGCCCTATTTCATTTATAAGTCCACTGTTTATTCTTGCTTTCCAAATGCATAACCTCACATTTATCTGTATTAAACCTCATCTGCCATTTACCTGCCCAAGTTTCCAGTCTATCCAGGGCTTTCTGGAGAGAAATTACATTGTGCTCCGATTTTACTACTTTACACAATTTAATGTCAGCAGCAAAGATGGAGACTTTTGCTCTCTATGCCAACCTCTAGGTCATTAACAAAGAAGTTAAAAAGCAGGGGTCCCAGTACCGATCCTTGAGGTATTTCACTCACAACTTTAGCGGAACCTAAAAAGGTTCCATTTATGACAACCCTCTGTTGTCTATCCTTCAACCAGTTTTTAATCCAGGTGCAAATATTTTTAACCAGCCAATTTGCTTTATTTTTTTTATACTAACCTTTTGTGTGGCACTGTATGAAAAGCCTTTGACAAATCTAAGGAGACCACATCAACTGCATTACCCTGGTCTATATTCCTATTTAACTCCTCAATGAAAGTAATACGTCTAGTGTTTCTTCCATGAGAGGTATTACAATCCACCACAAAGCTACATTGAGAAGTAGAGTGAGGGAATCTTCCCGGGTAAATCTGAGTCTTGCAATTCTTGCTGCTTTGGTGAAAGGACAAAACCTATGAAGAGTCACAAGAATGTTTGTTTATTTTTCTTCATCCACACAGATCATTTGCAGAGAAAAAGTACCACAATAGTCTTTCTACCCCCCAGAAGATAACGTAAAGCATTGTTACAGATATCCATTTTCCGTAGACTGCCATGTTGATTTTGTATGGTACCCACCCCTAGCTTGTTGTGATAACTGTAGGAGATCATGATGCTGCTCCCTTTCCAAAATAAGTGAAATGTGCGGTGACCGTCAATTATAAAATTGTCCCTTTTTCCCCCCTCTGTCCTGTTTCTCCCAAAGACTTGCCAACAAACGGCTTCAGCAGCAGTAACCAGCAAGTAAAAAAAAGTTTCTTGGTTTACCGAAATGACTGCAACCTTCCACGTAGCAGCTCAGATTCTGAGTCCAGTACCACCAGCAGCAGCAGTGCAGCCTCCGATAGGACCAGGTATCTCGCTCAATCCCACGTTTTTGTCTGCACTACGTAAGGATTAATAGTTCGGTGTTTATACCCAAGGATTTACATGGGAACAGATGGTCCTAAGACAAACTTGAGAAGACCATGCTGGTATTTCAGTCCCAAGATGGAAATACCAGTTGTGTCTATAAACAACCATATGTTATGTTATTTTGTAGTGGGGTTTTTTTTCGAAAGAGAATATGGTTTTACCAAATATAGTTGTCATCTGTTTCTGTAGGAATTCAATGCCACGTATAGTCAAAATGACATCTGTGTTGTGTTGAATTTCTACCCCCTGCATAGTGTTCAACTCAAGTAGAAATGCATCAAAAGAGCCCCTGAGAAGTCAGGCACCAGTCAGGAAATTGCAGAGTTGGCAAGAGAAAAGATGCTTCCAGCATATCTGCCATTCCCCCGACCCCTGCTGGTAGTCAAATCACTGTAGCCTATACTATACTTCTCAATTACAGAACATTTCAAATGTAAACTAGTACAGCAAAGTATCCATGAAACAGCGGGCGATATCCCTATTCCTAACCGTGTGCTAGAATGTCTTGTTTGCTCAGAGGAGTCTTCTGTGCAGCGGAGCAAGCAAACTAAAAATGTTGTATGTATGGACAATATGGTGGCAATGCCTCAAGACTTTGTACTCCACTTGTATTCCCCAGCACAACTCCTTCCAAGCAAGGACGGGGGAAGCCCTCCTTCTCCAGGGATAACTTCCCGGACTACAGCAGCGAGGACACCTCTGGGACGGAAAACGAGTCCTACTCCATAGGTGGTCGAGGTGGCCACGGCTGTAAGTGATTCCGCTTTCTGTGCTTTCACATTACATTGCACCCTTGATGAAGCGCGCTAGTGGCGTTACACACGTAGGGTGAATAGTTCCCTCCTTTTTGTCCACATTTTGTATTAAGCTTTTATTAATACGTAGCACTTTACAGAGCCATTTTGCAGGCACAGGTCCCTGCCCTGTAGAGCTTACAATCTATGTTTTGGTGCTTGAGGCACAGGGAGATAAAGTGACTTGCCCAAGGTCACAAGGAGCCGACACCATGAGTTGAACCAGGCTCCCCTGCTTCAAACTCAGTGCCAGTCAGTGTTTTTACTCACTGAGCCGCTCCTTCTCTCTCTCTATTGCATGGAGAAGCGTATTGCAGGCTCATCAGCAAAGTGAGGAATAATCTTCAAAGCGCAGTTACTAGTTTGATTTCTTTAGAGATATTTCTTCATTTTGAAATTTGTTTTTATTTTTCCCCCTGCGTTTGCCGCCTCTCCCTCCCCCCCGCCCCCCCCCATTACATTTGTTGCGTTGCTGTTGAACTTTTTCTGGCTTCCTCCGGGTCTAATCTTTCCTGGCTGTTGTTATTCTAAAGTGACAGGCTGTATGACGTACTTAATACAGCATGTCAGGATGGGACCTACAAAGGAGGATGCTACAAACATGTTTATCAAATTCTTCCGGCTGCAAAACTGGTTAAAAAAATCCCCCTCTTATGGCATCTTATTGCATCTTGCAGTCAGCGGAGTGTAGCTAATGTAGATCTCGGATAAATTATGTAGACTTTTGAGTGCTGATGGTTTTCAACAATTTGATAAACAGAAGTCAAACATCCACGTTTGCACTTGCAATGCAACCATATACAAGTCGCATGTGCGTGAGGTCTACACTCTATACAGCGGAGCGATATGCCGCATATGTATTAACATGAGACTATGTACAAGCGGTTTTGCAGCCGGGAAATTTTAATTAACAGATTCCTTTAGTATATGCCCAGGACTTTTATGTACCATATGATGTTTTAAGAGGCCTGTGATGTGACCTTTTCCCTGTCTCAACAGTGGTACGCAAAGGAATGGGAGGACGAGGAGCTGGGTGGCTGTCCGAAGATGAAGACTCCCCACTAGATGCCTTAGAGTTGGTGTGGGCGAAGTGCCGAGGATATCCCTCATATCCAGCTCTGGTAGACATCCGTTACTTCCCTTGCTTCGCTTAGTGGCTATAAATACATTTAGTTGCTGGCCAGCACAGGTCCAAAGAACCAGTCGAATAAAATGGCTTCAGGTTACCAGTGCGCGTATCTGACCTACTGGGACCTTCGTGTTGAGTGTTGACTGAAACCTATACCGTTTTCTTTGCTTAAGATAATCGACCCGAAGATGCCGCGGGAGGGAATTTTTCACCATGGCGTCCCGATCCCTGTGCCACCTGTGGATGTCCTCAAGCTGGGAGAGCAGATGACTCAGGAAGCACAAGAGCATCTCTACCTCGTTCTGTTCTTTGACAATAAGCGCACCTGGTAAGAAAGGACAAAGAGATGAAGAAGAAAATGGCTTGTTTCCTGTGCAGATTGAGCACGTATAGCTTTGAGCTGAACTGATGTGGTTCTGTTTTACATGCAGTACTAGGTTTCTATAAGCTTTGTACATATTTTACATGGCAATGGGATGCTGCATAACTTTATTAGAAAAGCTCTTGAAAGCTGCATGATATCCAAACGTCTGTACTGCATTTAACAGACAAAATAATGACATCTCATATCAATACATTGGGCGCACATACGCCTGATGCGGTTTTTCTTAGAAGCAGGGTATTTTAGATCCTCTACTCCATTTTTTTTATTATCATACCGATTGTTTGGTAAATCCCAGTAATCTAGTGTACAATTAGTTTCATTAGGAGTCTTTTAAGCTATATAAGCTATAGCATATGCTGTGTATGTGTATGTGTGTGTATACAGATCTAGCAAAAGTTATTGCTCTCTTTGGTGTGTTACGGTGGGGTATTCTGCGTTATCGCTGCCAATGAATCCTATGGAAACGCTTTTGATATACTGAGTTATAACGCAATATGTTGTGTTATCAGCGGGAGAAATGAAATTGTGTGTGTATGTGAGTATATATGTATTTGTGTGTATATACATACATACGTTGAAACAAACTGTAAAATGCCATACTCATTGTCAACATCCATTGATAAGTCTGCAACTCGTTCATATAATTGCTCATTCCACATACACTGAATGCAACTTGATATATAAGGAAATATAACCGCATTACAAACATGACCACACGATAACTATATAGTGCAGTACATTACCATTCAGGACATGCAAATGAAACACCATCACTGTACTTTAATAAAGAGACCATCACTGAATATCCTTTTTAGCAGTTCGCTAAAGTTCCAGGGTCCAGTTGCTAACAGATGTACCATGAAGCGAGGAAACTTGCAAGGACATAAATAAATATAACATCGACCAAAACTGGATTTTGGGACAGACTTATAAACATTTAGTGACACAGTATTTATGAAGAACCTCCACCGTAGTACATATCCCTCTAGGGCCCACATTTAGCTTTATCATGTCTTAACTCCTATTCATTTGTAGCACCCTTTAGTAAAGATGGGCCTAGCTTTTTACAGCAGGGGTTCTCAACTCTAGTCCACAAGACCCCACCCCAGCAGGTCCAGGTTTTAGGCTCAATCCGTCCTTGCTTCAGCACGAGTGGCTCAATCTTTGACTGAGCCACTGATTGAGCCACCTGTGCTGAAGCAGAAATATCCTGAAAACCTGACCTATTGCAGGGTCTTGGGGACCGCAGTTGAGAACCTCTGCTCTGTGTTAATAAAAAGGCATATCTGCTGCGGAGACGATGTAGTGGGAATGTCCTTGTGGCTGACGCAGAATGTCTGCTTCTTTTGCATGCAGGCAGTGGCTGCCTCGGACCAAGCTGGTGCCGTTGGGTATGAATCGGGAGCTGGATAAAGAAAAGCTACTGGAAGGCAGGAAGTCAAACATCCGGAAGTCGGTGCAGATCGCCTACGACCGCGCCATGCAGCACCGCAACAAGGTCCAGGGCGAGCAGAGCAGCGACTCCAGCGAAAGTGACTAGCCAGGTCCATCACAGGGGCCGCTCGGCAGATCTGGTGTGGTGCACTTAGCCCTGGGGTCACCTCGCGGGCTTGCTGCAGAGAAAAGCAGAAGCCTCCGCAGCTGACAAATTGCAAGGCAGTGGTAAGCAAAATCCGGTCCTCCCAGAACCACGGTTACAACCCTCCGATGACTCTAGCCACGTGAGCTCAGGATGAATAATAATAACCTCTGCCTTGCTGCACGGGGCCAGCAACCTTTTGCGGTATGTTGCAGGACCCTGCAGCACAGAAAGGGTTAAAAAAAAAAGAGGGAATAAGTATAACGGACACAAAGGAAATAATGTGACATCTTCTAGTAACCCATAGCAGTGGTAAGAATAGTTTTTTTCCCCCTGCTCACAAAGCTCATATGCGTCACAAAAGTACAGAGGGGAGCCTTCCAAACTTGCATTCAAAGTGTCCACAGCATCTTCTGTTCATCTGACTGCTGTGATCATGGATACCCCCAGTAACGGACTCCACTCTTCTACATAGCGTCAGCATTGTACTATCTGAGATTGCTTAAGTTCGGCAGTCCTGAAGTGGCAGGAGGATTGAGGAGACCCCATCTCTGCCACGTCGATTCTCCACGCTCCATTTTTTTTTTTCCAAGGACGACCGCTACTTCTGTTTATCATACACACAGGAAGCACCCACTTGCAGCCACCCTGCAAATCTGAAACTGCAAGGGGGATCATCGAACACTCGAACAAGAAGCGTTGATATTTTTACAGAATGAAGGGGAAAGGGGAGATGCGGGAGCTTATTTATTGAACATCCATAATGAACAGAATTTACACCCCTTCTGTTGGGGTGGGGGTGAGGGAGGGAGAGAGAATGTAACCCCTCTGGTGTCAATTGGCCCAGAAATGCCCAGGCAGCCAACTGTGGCAAACGGGGTTAAGTGGACCTAAAAAATAACTTTATGGTAAACCACTATCTTTTTAACCTAAAATTACTGATTTTATTAGAACGAGGGCTTCGAAATAATGAAAGAATGCTGGTATTGTGTTGCATTTCTTCACCGCAATGAGTGCAGAAGCAGTAACGGTGCAATTAAGTATCATACACCTTCATTTAGGCCCATAAGAACTCTTACAGACTATTCACTTAAGAGCGGTACAGTCTTTTGTTCTATGGAGTAGCACTGCTTACTAAACATGTGCCTTAATGCGTATTCTATGGTTTCTATGGGGTTAATCAGTAGATCGCAAAAAAACATATCTCCTCAAAAAAACAAAAAAAATGAAACATTGATCAGACTTTTCTGGAGTGTTCGAGCACAATAATGAATGAAGGCATCGCCGGTGATCGCATAAACCAGCTTAATAGGCCAGGAGTGGTCAACCAGTCCTCAAGGGCCACCAACAGGACAGGTTTTAAGGATATCCCTACTTCAGCACAGGTGGTTCAATCCGTGAAGCAGGGATATCCTTAAAACCTGACCTGTTGGTGACCCTTGAGGACTGGAGTAGGCCACTCCTGTTATAGACAAATGAAGCTGCAAAAAAAAGTATATATTTTTATGATCATGTAACATGGATTTGAAACGTGTAGTCTGTGCTGTGTTATAGTGCATTAAACACTTAAATGCAATTTATTTTTATTTTTAAACCGTGCCCTTTTTTACTTGGATTGCTAATTTTTGGCAATCTTTTTAGATCGTGGTTTACCATGAAGTTCTCTGTCTCCTATGAATTACACTGGGAGGCGATCTTCCTCTCTGTTGAGAGGTTTAAGCCAAATTCACACAAACAGAGCTCCAATCTTCCCTAACTCTCTCTGCTTTCCTAGTGCAGGTAAAACAAACACAAGCGTAACTATGATTTAGCTTTTATGTTAAGCCTTTGCAATCCTCAGCTGCCAAACGTCGCCGAAGAAGCCTGGGCGTACAATCCACCGCAGCTTTGCACCCCTCATTAAATACGTCCGCCTGTGTTTTATTCCACACTTTGTTGCATTTACATGGAAACCTGATGAGGATGACAGAAATAGGATAATGCTTCCAGCCAACCAGAGCAAATCCGACCCTTTTTTTTTTCTGTTTTTTATTTTTTTTAGACAGCACAAAGTAACACCAGTGTGTCCTTGTAGAGAGATTTACCTAACACATTTCACCAACTGCCTTGGGGGAGGGAAAGAAAAAAATAGGAACTAGATTTTTACCTTGTGCTGCTGGGCCCCTCCGACCAGCGAGTTCCCCAACATGACGAGACTAATCCCCTTGAGTTCTACATAGCAGAGTAGTGAGTAGCCCAGCTCCCTCTGGCTGTGCAGCTACAAAACCTATTCTAATATCAGCACAACATCTAGGCGCTATTTCCCATGTCTGAGCACACTTTAGGCAGCCTCCTGATTATCGGCTCCTCCGGTTGGGAGTCCCAAGCAATATTCATTTCTCAAATCATGTCCTTTGCTGCTCCTAGCATGCTGGTTTAGGTCCTTCCCAACTATAGCATGTCATTGTAAATAATGTATATGAAAGGAGAATTTAAATTATTCTCATTTGTAAACTTTTGTTTTATTTTTCCCTCGTTTTGTTCGTTGGGGCGGGGAGAGGAAAAAAAAGTCAGTACTAAAGTGTAGCTTCTCATATCATGACCCTTTTTGCAATAGAACTAGCAGGGACATTTTTTTGTAATTCAGACCTTCTTACTTGGACTCTTTGATAACTTTACAATTAGGCAGAATGCTGTGCAGCAAGGGTGGGCAACTTCAGTCCTCAAGGGCCACCAACAGGCCAGGTTTTCAGGATATCCCTGCTTCAGCACAGGTGGCTCAATCAGTCAACGGCTAAGCCACTGCTGGAGCCACCTGTGCTGATGCAGGGATATCCTGAAAACCTGACCTTGGTGACTGCAGTTGCCCAACCCTGCTGTATACTGTCCAGTAGCCGTTTTATTTTCAAACGTTTTAATTTGTCGATAATTTTTTTGGGGTTTTTTTTTTTTAAGTCTTATTGCGTATTTCTGTTTTGTATTTATTTCAAAAGGAAAATATATTGTTCTTAGAAAATAAACTGTCTATTTGGACTTCCTGCTGTTTTTATTTGATCCTTTTTCATTTAAATCGCAAGAATATTTATACTTTTCTTTTGTGTGTGTGTGTGTGTGCGCGGCAATTGTTTTGATTTCAAGTACACTAAGGCACCAGCTGTGACAATTCCGTCATATGCCAAGATGCAACATTAAATATCAAATGTTAATATCCAAACTCTATTTACAAATATGTGCCATGCTTCCCTTGTGCCCACCTATACTACAGTACCTTCCACTGCTTGCCCATGAAATTGCAGAGGAAGTGTTCTAACCATTTACCCATTAGGCTGCGCTTATAGGGCCGGTGACCGCGACGACGCGTCAAAACAAATGCATTGCTGCCGTCGTGTGCGCTTATAGTAAGCGCGGAGGGACGGCTTGGTCGCGATCGCTGGAAGTCATCTCAATTTGATTTTTCCAGCGACCGCAGCCTGACTTCACCGTCGCCGGCACTATAAGCGTAGCCTTAGACCGCGGATGGGTTGGAGGAATAGCTACATGGAGCAATGGCAGGAGTAACTACAAGAATTGCATCTCTAATGTTATCTCTCGGCTAATATGTTAAACGAATGCTTCAGATCTTATGGGGACAGAAACGTATAGTAATAGTGGTTGGCGGTCCACGTACTCAGATCGCCAGACTTGAATTTGCCATTATATCCTGGACTTTTACAAGCGGAGTGTTAACAACATATACGTTTTGCCCTTGACCATGACCTGAATTTCCTTTCTAATGTCCATTTCATTCTTTTCCTGCCATGGGGGACCTACACTGCCCAGCAGTGGAAACATTACAATATGCTCCTCATTTTTTTCTGAGAGTATCTCATTGATTTTTGAGTCAGTCTTGCTGGTTTGTTGGCACTAGCAATCCGCACTTTCCTGATCCATATATCATGCATTGTTGTGGTCCAGAGGCCGAAATACCACTGGTTTTAGTCCGCGGATGGTCAGATCTCAGACCAGGAACAACATGGAACGGTCACGTGCCTGTCCACAGAGACCACGTTGTTGTTTTGGTTTTTTTTTACCATCGAGGTGCGCATGCGCGGGCACACGGGCGGCGCATGCAGATCCTGCGCCTTCTTTCCTCCCAGCACCTATCCGGGCCGGGCGCGGGCGCCCACCTCTGGTACCTTCGGTCGGTTCTGTCGCCCTTCTCCGCCGGGCGGGTTGTAATATAGAGAGCACCGCTTCCGGGAGGGGGGGCGCATGCGTGGAGGGTGGCCTGGGCCAGTGCGATCAGCTAGTGCTGGGCTCAGATATGGGAAGTGAGTACAGAGCAGTGGCCAGGGATTGCAGAGCAGTGGTCAGTGAGAACAGAGCAGTGGCCAGGGATTGCAGAGCAGTAGTCAGTGAGTACAGAGCAGTGGCCAGGGATTGCAGAGCAGTGGTCAGGGATTGCAGAGCAGTGGTCAGTGAGTACAGAACAGTGGCCAGTGATTGCAGGAGAGGAAAGGACGGCAACGACACTTTGTATACAAGTTCAGGCTATATTTATTGCACTGGAGTAATAAATGATATTGCCTATGTAAATAGGCCAGGTTTCCTATTACAAAAAAGAAACACACACATTAGAAGTATACCTATACACACATATATTGCAAAGCCAGTACAAGCAACCTCACACTGATGAGACCCATTAAGGTTGAAACATGTCTGTGAGTGGTTTCTCTGGCTTTGCATCTGATTCCCATGCTGTGTTAACAGCGAGCATTAGTTTATAAGGGTTCCATGTAAAATGGATTTCAGGCAAAAAGTGACACGGTGTGCTCATTTGCATGTCATTTCCCAGAATCCCTTGCAGCTGTGGAAGCACTGTATGCTAGGTGATAGTGGTGAAAGGCGGGGTTGCAGACCGGTCTAAGGCTGCGTCCCCGCTAGCGCTAAGCGGGTGGCGCGTGCCGTGTTCACTGTGTGCAAAGTGAATTCTCACGTCCCCGCTCACGCAGCACGGGTGGGCACGCACGCTATCACAAGCTTGGCGCTTGGGAAGTAAAAAAAAAGTGTTCGAAGCGCGCTCAATAGGCCCCCATGCAAACCCCCCCTCCCCCCCCGCACGCTCGCAAAATTCGCAGGACACCCGCGCTCATGCTTGGAGAGTTGGTGACGTCACCACTCAAGCATGAGCGCGGTGAGCACCAGCGGGGCCGCAGCTTAATAAGAGGTGAATGTGCTCACAAGTGATCTTCATATTATTCGATAGATTAGAATAGCCGTGTTAGTCCAGTTGCGATAGTGCAGAATAAATGAATCAACAAAGGAATCTACGGCTAAAACAGAGGTTTGGAAAGCAGAAAGAAAAAAAACAGGGATGTCCCTATCTCACCCCACCTTATCTACATCTGTTTTTCTTTCTGCTTTCCTAACCTCTGTTTTAGCCGTAGATTCCTTAGTAAATCAGTATTGCCGACCTGAGGAAGAGAGGATAACTCTTGTAAGCTTGTCCTATGACATACATTGCTAGTTCAAATAAAAAAAAGGTATCACCTAATACTGAAGTACTCATTTATTCTGCTATATATATATATATATATATATATATATATATATATATATATATATATATATATAATCCTCTCTTAAAAACAATGCTAAGTAGAGTTTGTCCTTTCACTCCCACTGGTTTTCGAAATCCTCCGTTTTACAACGGCACAGTTCTAATTCACAACTGCAAGTCGATACCATATACTTTAGAGTAAATCATACGGGGGAAGTTTCCTTTCATCCTATTTTTTTCTTTTCCATTGATATTTAAAAATGAAAAAAAGACAGTTGGAATTTTTACATCCTCTGAAGTGGGGACGATGGCTCTTCCAGCTTAACCCTTTACCTGGTTACAAATAATGCAATGGTTATTGATATGCATATATGTACCACTAGAAACAAAACATTGCAGGCTTTTCTGCCCGCTGAGGGTTTAACATGGGACATCTGAGTTTCATTTCTGTTCCAGATATTTTCTAGTGCAAAAAATACCCCCAGATTCACATGGATGTGTTTTCAAGGCATACTTATTTGTAAAGCTGCTGTGCTTTTACCTATTGCAAAACTGAATTTCATCTCATTACTAAAAGTCCTCCTACGAGATCTGTTTTTCGCTATATTCCTATTGCGGGGGCTAAATTCTTCTCCAGCTCGGGGTAAGCGGTGCACAGCACATTGAATTCTTTGCAGTTGACTTGTTCACCTGATTATTTGTTTCTGCTCTGTAGATTCACGCAGAATGTGTCACCGCGCGTCTCTCTCCGCCTGCGCGTCTCTCTGGCGCTCCATCCCATGTCCACGCTCAGAACTTCGCCTGGGCTATGTGCTGGCCTGCGGTCAGTCCTTTCGGTCAGTAGGCGTTTGTTTCTAGATTGGTCTCTCGGTAATGCAGTTATCACCTATGGGTAATCCTGGAGGAAACATATTTTCTAGAACCAGCATCAAACGGTTGAAACCACCTTGTCCTCTGAGCTGAGTTCCTCCTGCTGCTCTCTCGTTTTCATGGAGTTGGCGACTTAAATGTCTTTTATACCTTGTCATTAGCAAATCAGCTGGGCGTAGGGTGACGAAGAGCTAAAGGACACTGTCCCTATTGGGGAACAAATTAAAATAAGAGTAGGGGGAACGCTAGCTGTACAAGCACAAGCCAGAGGAAATCAAATACCCTCCCAAGTCTCAATTTAAAAAATACTTATAGGTGCCAGATTTGGCTAAAAATAAAAAAAAAAGTATAAATCACCCAGCTGGGACACCTTAAATATGTCACTGGTGTGATTTCACTTTCACTAAGCGCTATGTACATTAATGGCACTATATAAATAAAGACATACAATACAATACTTTGGTGGATTGGAAGATAGTGGTCACTGTCCTTTCAGAAATGCTAATCTAGTTCCATGTGTTATGGCAATCACCCCCAATGTAACAGTACTTACTGGGCTGCCCAGGTGTGACCAAAAAGCAACGATACAAGATCAACGCTATCTATAAATTCACTAAAACCCAGCATTTTATCATTATTAACCATTATTAAAGCCTATACACCTTAAACAATTTCTAATATTTCATTTAAATTGTGGGGGTTTAGTTGCATATTTTGGCTCAAGTATGATGAGCTTGTCTTCCACCCCAATGTAAACCCCCAGACCAGGCAAGTCCCAACTTCTAATGTCATCCTTTTTTTGCCTTGTCCTCTGTGCTCAATTAATCCTGCTTTTCTCTTCTATAATGAATGTCATCTCAGACTACATTAAAGTTTGCTTTTATTCACTTTCCCTTGCACCTCTTTTCTAAATATTTACAAAGAACCCTACTTTTATATTCCATTGGAAGTAGCAATTTCTATTTGGGATGGGGAACCTAGATTGTGTTTGTATTCTTTGTGGATAGCAACATCGTATCGATCCAACAAGAACATGGCATACAGGTGAAACTGCGGCTGTTCTTTGAGAAAAGAAAGCCGTGGACTAATTCATTGTTTTTTCCCCCCTTGCATAGTGCTGACAGTGTACGTAGCTCTGTACATGACATTTTGCAGGCACAAGTTCCTCCCCCATAGAGCTTACAATCTATGTTTTAGGTGCCTGAGGCAGAGGGAGATAAAGCGAATTGCTCAAGGAGCTGACACCGGGAATTGAACCAGACTCCCCTGATTCAACCTCCGTGTTAGACAGAGTCGGCATCTTTAGTCACAGAGCCGCTCCTTCAACCAAAGTGTGGCCATACCTCAGCCGCAGGCTTGAAATGAGGACGCTTCTAAGAGAAGTAGATATGTCTGAGATTTTTCTTCGCCTTTTCAATCATCAGATGGAATGAGTGGAACCCCGAGTACTGGACCGGAGTTTTAGATGGACGTGTGTGGACACTGACACAGACAGATGACCACGTCTGGTACACCGTGTACAGCAAAGAAGAGGGCGCTAGTGAGGAGGAAGATGGGTTTCTTAACACCACAAAGCGGAAGAGAAGACAGAAAGACGCAGAGGAAAAAAGGATGCCATGCAACCCCCCAAAAGTGATCAAAACAGAAGAACCGGAACCAGAAAAGGAAGGAAGGCTGGTTGGTGAGCAGGTTATTGAAGACAGAGACTGCAAGAAAGACCAGGAGATTTTGCGCGATTATCTCCAGCTAAATGTCAGTCTCAAGGAACTGTACCAGCAGTGGGGAAAGTGTGACCCCAACTTCCAGAATGTGGCCAAGGGTTTCCCGGGTAATGTATTCAGGAAATGAAGCTGAGACCAATACGTATGTATGTCTGTCTTTATTTGTATAGCGCTGTCCATGAGACATAATGGAAATAAGCATCTCAGACTTAAAAGTAAAGGCGCCCCTGCTCCCAAGAGCTTACAATCTAACTAGAGCATGTAATGCTGTGTAAGTCTCACTGTTAAAACTCCAGTAAAAGTGTTTATCACTTAATATTGGACCATGGGTTCCCCGTCTTCTGCGTCTGAGCTACAGTGCAAGACCACGCCTATTAATGTCCAGTCTAAATACTATGGTGTCTGTGTATTGTGTATTTCTGGAGGGAGGAGGGAGAGGGAATCCTTTTGTCTTAAGTGTGATTTTTCTTTTATAAATCTGATGTAATTTTTTTTTTTGCCACCAAGGAAACATTAATATTTAACTCTGTAAGTATATTCTCATGTGTTTGCAACCGTAGACATTGCCGGGCCTAAATGCATCCGGATTGTGGAATTTAGCAGGACCACAGAATCCCGTTTAACACAGCGGGTTACAACTGTTTTAGTTTAATTTAGTAAAAAATGTTTTCAAAAAAGGGAGAGGAAGGTGGCAATGTAAGGGGATAAGAAGGGAAACTGGGGGGTTGAAATATTAAAATTGGTTGTACGAAGTACCGCAGCTAAAATAGCCCTGATGTATTAACGTTTGCATAGGTTATCTCCAAACCTATAAGTGGATCCTTTGCAGCAGTAGTCCGTGCTTTGCAATGTGTTGGGGACGTCTCCGGACGGCATTAGAGCAGCAGGACAGGCTGCACTGAGTTTGACATTTATTTTTTAATTACAGGATTGAAGCAGGGGGTCTCCGAAGCTCATTTCTGCCCCTTTACCCCCTGCTTCCAGACATACGTATATCGTCGTAGCGGTGGTGGTATCTCTGCAGTCAGACAAACTGTGCACCTAACATAATGGCGACTTTAAATGTCACGCCGGGCCAATAGGAAGTCGTGACGTCATCCCTTGCGGCTTCCTATTGGCCAGCGTGACCAGGACATTTAAATGTCACGGACATTCCGGCACCGCTACGGAGCAAAGTATCTCTGGAAGCAGGGGGTCCCCGGAGCGGAGATTTACACAGTTCCGCTCCGGAGACCCCGCTGCTTAAATCTTATAATTAAAAATATATATATATATATTTTTTTAACACAATGCAGCCTATTCTGCTGCTTTAACAGGTACCTGCTTCACCTCCAGGTGTTCGTGTTTTGCGCCAGGACCCAACAGAATGTCTCTTCGCCTTCATCTGCACGTCCAACAACCACATCTCTCGCATCACCGGTATGATCGAGCGCGCCTGCAGCTCTTTGGGAAGGCGTTTGTGCCAGCTGGATTCTGTGGTGTACTACACCTTCCCAACTCTAGAGGCACTAGCAGGCAGGTTACCTTCAATTATCCCAGCCCAGGGGTCTGCAACCTCTCAAGGAAGAAGATATCAAATATTCAGAGAGCCGCAACACACTCATGAATATTACACACACCCACAAACATATACCGTACACACACTAATAGGTATATACTGTACAAGCACTAACATACTACAAAATATGTGGGGGAATAAAATCTATTTAATTGTTTTCATTGTTTTTCTGTGCAAAACAATGTCATTTACAAATAAATACACAATACATACATACCATACATACACTACCCCCCCCCCAAACACACACTACACCCCCCAAATACACACACTACACCCCCCAAAATACACAAACACACACACTACCCCCCACTCCCCCCAAATACACACACACACTAACCTGCCCCCCCCCCAAATACACACACATGACACTAGCACCGCTAACCCCCTCCCCCCCCCGCAGCCACTGCCAGGATAGTAAGCGAAAGAGGCAGCAGCTTGGGATCGGCAACCTGCAGAGAGCCGCACGTAGGAGCGGAGAGAGCCACAGGTTGCCGACCCCTGGCCTAGGCAGCACAGACTTGTTTTAGAGGGAGGATACACCCTCACCATGTTACATTATGTGCATGTTCATTGTATCCTTTCACTAGTCACGGGTTGGATACATTGTGTACCCGGGTACTGATACTGGTAATATTTGGACCGATACTCACGGGTTCTTGCATTATGACTTTTTTCATGTCTCACCGCGGATTGTGATTTGTTGTTACTCCGTGTTTTTAAACCTTTCCGTCACGATTCCTCTTTTTCTGATATTTAATACATTTTTTTGTATGATCTATTTGAATTTACCTGTTTTGTGCCCACATTTTGAAGATTTCTTTTCGATCCCAGTGCTTGGCGTTTTTGTTGTTCCCATAGTCTATATCAGGGGTGCGAAAAATGGTGTCGGGGGCGCCGCGAGAATTTTTTGGGGGGAGAGGTTAAACTGTCCCCTGTGTGTTTGCTTTAGCTGGGGATACAAAGGCCAAGTTACAAGAGCTGGGCTTCGGATACAGAGCGAAGTTTGTCACCGAGAGTGCACAGGCCATCCTGTCTGAACACGGCTGTGATTGGTTGGAGAGTTTGCGCCTTGCCCCCTATGAAGAAGCGAGGTCAGCGCTATGTGCCCTGCCAGGAGTGGGCGCTAAAGTGAGTCCAAGTTGCATGTGGTGCTTTGTTTTTTTTAGTGCTCATTTTGAACACTAAATTCAGGTGTTTTACAATCGAGGTTTGCTGTCCAAGTCACCGAGAGACAAAGTGACTTTCAGTTACATTCACGGAGATGTTATTTAGAGCTGCCAGTGTTGCAGATGATGCCTGGCTTTGATTTGAGCAGGAATAAAGACTGCACTAGCTTGAAGAAGTCGCTGTGATAAACGTTTGCTTGCAGGTAGCTGACTGTGTTTGCCTAATGGCACTGGATAAACCCCAAGCTGTTCCTGTGGACACCCACGTCTGGAAAATCGCAAAAAGGGACTACCTGCCCCAGCTGGGCGCCGGTAACAAGAGCCTGACGGGGCGAGTGTACAAAGAGATCGGTGAGGAGCAGGGCGCAACTGTTCAGCACTCTACAGCAACAGCCAGGGTAGCCACCACTCCGGGTTTGACCTTGAGACTACGGGCTTCGGCCACGTATCTCCGGACTACGGGTTTACCTGTGAAATCTCAGGATGGCGGCAGGCGTCTTCCCCCTGCAGGGTCCCATCAACATGGCTCCGTGACGTCAAATGGTGTCACGTTGCCGTGACAACGGGACATTAAGTGGCATCGCGTTTCCATGATAATGGGACGTCACATGACTCCTCGGCGGTATAAGGCGTCCCATTGTCTTGGCACCGTGGCGGTGCATTGTCATGGCAACGCGGCGCCATTTAGCGTCACGGAGAGCCATGTTGACGAGACCTAGCAGGAGGAGATGCAGCCAGCGGAGAAGGTAAGAGAAGTATATATAAATACATTTAAAAAGGAGGTGCGTGCCAGGCACACGCGTTATAAGTGAAACTTCTGTGTGGTTTGACGCTCTCAAAAGTGTTTCATACCATAAATATCATAAACATGAAAGTACAATTTGATTGATAAAATACAGTGAAGTTTGACGGTGAAGGCGCGTGTTCGACACATACCCCTTATATTTGTGTGTGCGTGTGTGTGTGTGTGTGTGTGTGTGTGTGTGTGTGTGTGTGTGTGTGTGTGTGTATATATATCTATCATATCACATTTTAAGTTATGGGTGAAAAAGGCAACAAAAAACCTCCACCGTTAGCATATAGCCAATGTTGCTTTTCTGTAGTTAATATGGTTGTGAGTTCACCACTTGTTCACTGGCCCCTTTCAGCGTTCTGCCCCGTGTGTTCAATTGCAGGCTCTCTAAAACCTTGTCCTTTATTTGCAGGGGACTATTTTCGGACTCTGTGGGGACCTTACGCTGGATGGGCACAGTCCGTAAGTGGACGACAAGACGCATACTATAATAACTGCTGGGATTGGAGCCTGTTTCTCATCGTTTGCCTCTATCGAAAATAGTTTTGCTCACATCATAGTTACACGGGAAAGTAGCTCCGCATATTAAACTCAAAGACATGAACGCAATGTGTCTACCGTGATGCCTCCTGATCATCACATTAAGGCAGGGGTGCGCAAACTGGGGGGCACGTGAGATTTTCCAGGGGGGGCGCGGAGGCTACCAAGGTCCCGCGCTCTTCCCCAAGGCATTTAAATTAAATGCCAGGGGGACTGCGCGAGGTCTCTGTAACTCACTTACCTTGGCTTCCAGCGACGCGGCATCACGACAACGCTTTCAAATTATGTTGCCGTTCACGTTACCATGGCAACATGACCCGCGGCGTCATCTGAAGCCAGAGCCAAGGTAAAGGGGCGCGCGAGCAGGGGGGGGGGACAGCATGCAGGGGGAAATATTTCCGCACCCCTGCATTAAAGTATCATACCCTGTAAAGGAAGGAGAACTTGCATTGGCCCAGGAGTCTGTAAGAGAGTGGGAATAGTGCCGCTCTGGGGAACGGTGTGTGTGCGCGTACTTTGAGCGTGAAAATAAAACCAGCGTGAGAATAAGCGTGTCAGCCTTCGGAGCGCTCACTTTACTGAAATGGGTAAAATACGTGTCAGTGTCATCTTACATCGGGGTTTGTGCAGTAAAACCATGCACAGAAGTGCTCTGTAACTGGGAGCCCGCGAGGGACATAGACGAGGCCCGTGGGCTCTGTAACTGGGAGCCCGCGAGGGACATAGACGAGGCCCGTGGGCTCTGTAACTGGGAGCCCGCGAGGGACATAGACGAGGCCCGTGGGCTCTGTAACTGGGAGCCCGCGAGGGACATAGACGAGGCCCGTGGACTCTGTAACTGGGAGCCCGCGAGGGACAGAGACGAGGCCCGTGGACTCTGTAACTGGGAGCCCGCGAGGGACAGACGAGGCCCGTGGGCTCTGTAACTGGGAGCCCGCGAGGGACAGACGAGGCCCGTGGGCTCTGTAACTGGGAGCCCGCGAGGGACAGACGAGGCCCGTGGGCTCTGTAACTGGGAGCCCGCGAGGGACAGACGAGGCCCGTGGGCTCTGTAACTGGGAGCCCGCGAGGGACATAGACGAGGCCCGTGGGCTCTGTAACTGGGAGCCCGCGAGGGACATAGACGAGGCCCGTGGGCTCTGTAACTGGGAGCCCGCGAGGGACATAGACGAGGCCCGTGGACTTTCTGCTCACGCTAATTTCATACTAGTTGCTTAGGCAGCAGAGTGCAGTTTTTCCCACTGACCCTCACTTGTAAGTTAAGGAAATGTAAATATATATGGTGCAGATGTTATACATTCTTGCAACATGTTTGCATATAAAATTTAAATGTATCTAAAGTGACATGACCATAAGCTTTTGGCCCTTCTACTTAATGGATTCTCATCTGCCCCCTTAGGAGAACTAGTTGAAGAGCCCTGCTGTACAGGATTTGATGGGGGGCAAATAGATTAAGGCAGGGGTGGGCAACTCCAGTCTTCAAGGGCCACCAACAGGTCAGGTCTTCAGGATGTCCCTGCTTCAGCACAGGTGGCTCAGTCTTTGACTGAGGTGGCCCTTGAGGACTGGAGTTGCCCATTCTGCATGAAGGTAACGGAGGGCATTGCATGGTTTTTGGCTCCTTTACGGGCTCTTGACGTGATTTTACTTCCAGGTGTTGTTCTGCTCTGAGCTCAAGAAGTTCCAGGGATCAGCAGATCGCAAAAAGCCCGTCGGGAAAACCGAGCCGCAGACATAGGGGGAGGGGAACTGAAACTCTTCTCCGATCAAAAAGGAGAGAAACTTTGCTGTATACGTGATGAATTGTATCTTGACATCTCTGAAACTGTATGTGTGTGTGTTTTTTTAAATGATGCCTTAACATAGATCAATGTGGATTAAACTCTTCTTTGTATGAAGACCTCTGGAGTGCCAGGTCCTTCTTAACCTCCCTTAGTGCCAGCTCTGCTCCTCATTCACAAGCAGCTCTTCAATCTACGGGGCCCGCGAGGCTCCTCAAACAGCCAAGACTATAACCACTTGGGTGTCGTGGTGTTGTAGTTACAATACTAGTTGTAGTAACCCAGCTAGACAACTACATCTCCAGAAACCCCTACAAGTCCTGTATTGTTTTGCAATATTCTGGTTTTCTCCCCTGCTGCTGAAAAAGATGAGATAAAGAGACATCGGCAGCTACAATGCATCCACAAACGTCCCTTGTGTTCATCCAGTTAGGAAAGGGGCAGGATAAGGAAGAGAACGAGGGGCCCACAGATGATCCGTGAAGAGCAGAGCCGTACTAGATGTTTCTTGCGGAAGACAGAACATTGCAGGGTGACGTTCCCAGCTGGGGGTTCTGGGCTTTTTTTTTGGTTTTCTTTAATACTATTTTGGCATTAACCCTTTCACGTGGCTGTACTGGCAGACACGGAGACCTGTTGTAGTGGGAACACAGAAACAGCGCAGACACGGACGCTGAGCCGGTCTCTTCCTGCAGTAATTGGAAACGTGCTGCGGTTCCATTCCATGTGAGGCCAGACACAGGCCGGAAAGTAGGATAAGTGCATTACGCTTTGTGAAGACAAACAACTGCTCAATCTGTTGTGTATTAACTCCCCCCCCCCCGATGTTGGAAAGACCTGGGATGCACTGATAAAATACATTAATATAACCCTGAGAGCAGAGCAATCACTAACATTTGGAAGAGGGAATTCCCAAGAGATTTTAAAGGAGCAATTCATGCTCTTTTTTTTAACATAGGTTTGAAGCAGGGGGGGGGTCTCTGGAGCGGAACTCCGTTCATTTCCACTCTGGGAACTCCTTGCTTCTCACGATGCTTACCTCGAAAGCGGGCGCCCGTACCATGGCAAAGTTTAAAGCTCCAGCGCACGCGGGCGAGTAGGAGCCGGAACCTGATGATGTCACGGCTTCCTATTGGCCAGCAGGGTGCGCGAGCTTTTAAACTCCGCCATTACGTGATCCCTGCTGGCGGAGCAGCTACCGGCACCGCCTACGGAGGTCTGCATCTCCAGAAGCAGGGGGTTCCCGGAGCTGAAATGAAGGGGGCTGAGCTCCGGAGACCCCCTGCTACAAAACGATGTTAAAAAGAAATTGTCCGCTTGCATTGCCGCTTTAAAGCCGCAGTTTCTGCTGCCCCTCCAACCCCAGCAGGGTGTCTTTGGAGATGAACCATGTTCATTTCAGCTTCGGGGAGCCCATGCGCCCCCGGATACTTCCTGGAGAAGCCCCCCCCCCCCACCCGGCCAATAGGAAGCCACGATGAAATATGTTGCGGCTTCCTGTTGTCCCACAAGCAGGTTAGCGCCTCCATTTTGTTTTCCCTGAAGGGGACAGTGCCGGCAGCATGGTCCCCAAAAGGGGTGAAGTAGAGGGGTTCCCTGCAGCAGAAATGAGTGTGGATAAGCTCTAGCTACTCCCGGCTTCCTATACATGTTACACACAAAAATTAGGGGGAACTGCTCCTTTGCGTCTGACAATCAGCAATATACAAAGAGTGGAAAGCGATATACAGCACATGAATTAGGGATGTCTGCATAGCAGCCTGTAGGGTAACTGGTAAATCTGGAAGAGTCAGGGAGTCCCAGGCTTTTGAAGTGGGTGCTTTGAAGGTTACCCGTGCCCTAGTTAAGCTATTGCAATGCTTTCACTGTGGAACACATGGCTGAAAGGAAGACATTGGAACCGATTCAGGGCAACTCCCCACTTTGCACAGGCCCATAACTCACTGCCATTGCACATTGTCACGGACCAACATAAAACTGAGATCACGTTTTATGATTGAAGTATTTGTTACAGATGTATCGGAACTGACCGGAGCACGTGGCTATTTCTATGAGATAAGATGGGATTGTTTAGCAGAGGTTGGAAAACCGCGGCAAAAAAAATAGGCACATTAATAAAATATTTATTACATATTCTTTTGATTTTTCCTTTGCTCAACGCTGGGGTATTCTTTTGCCCCAGTTCTGCAGCACTGGATTAAACCTTTCTTCTCTTCTCAATGAACTAAAATAATTGCAGAGTAGGGTTGCCAGGTGTCCGGTATTGAACCGGACTGTCCTGTATTTGGATACTCTGTCCAGTAAAAAATGAGGGGTACTGAAATACTGGACATGTATGTGTCCGGTATTACCTCCCTGGACATAGTGACTTGACGCACCTTTCACCATTGAGTCCAGTATTTTTGGAGAAGCCACCTGGCAACCCTATTGCAGATACCCTTGCAGGCCTCTCTGGCAGCAATGAGGTTAATGTAATAAAGTCACACTCGTGTTTAATACAATAGATATTTTCTAGGTGTGTCCTACATACTGGCTGCTGGCACACGGTTGGCAGTGTTTCGCAAGCATTGATTTATCTGCATCGGGTGGAATTCGCAGGCATGCACTTGGCGAGTCACAACTGACAGAACCGCTCGTTAGGAAATACATTTAATGGAGAAAGCGCAAGTCTTTCATGTTGAGGACAAGAGGGAGAGAAAAAAAAAAGAAGAAGAAGAAATAGTTGTGTGAACAACGTGGGCTCCAGGTAACACACAGATATTTCCGCATGACCCGGCATGTACAGAAACAGATGTCCCAAAGAAGATTCCTGCTGTCAGCGCGTGTGATAGATCTGTCGGCGTAAGGGCTAATCGTTGACCTCTACCGGAAGGCGCCCTTACTTTTGCTGTACTTTTGGTCATTCATTTTATCCACTGTAACCTTATTGTGTGATTCGCGACCGCTACCCCCAGGGCTCCTTAAATTCTGTCCTCGAGAGCAACCAATAAGCCAGGTTTTCTCTTAATTAAAACACAATTAACCCAGCTCTAATAAAGCGCTGACACCATTTTCTTAGGTGTGTACTGCAACATAACAAATAAATCCTTTCAAAACCGGCAACTAAAACTGTGCGCTCACAGCTGGTTATGCAAACTTGATGTGGCGTCTATTACTCTATAAATAATGTTCATCTTTTATTGGTATGGCACCGACATATTCTATAGCGCTGTACAATGTTGTAGGGAGGAGAATAACGTATGATATAAGTTAAGACAATAGGCAAGGAGGTCCCCTGTCACAAGCAATTTCCAAGCGACTCTATACTACAGAGTATTTTGTATATTAATACTTTCCCACCTTCCTCCGGTACTAGACTTTACTCTGCCTTGTATTGTGTAAGTTGAATGGTTTGTATCCACCCCACCTATACTTCGTCTGGTTTCCAACTCACTATTGCCTCTACAATACTGAACAATAGACTAAGTCATTTGGATAAGCCCCAGTAGGTAAATCAGTTGTGTTTGGAGGATTTCATGGGTAGGGAATTCTCTTGCCTTGTTGTGCTATTAAGGCCAGGGCTGGCCAACTCCAGTCTTCAAGGGCCACCAAAAGGCCAGTTATTAGGGATATCCCTGCTTCAACACAGGTGGCTCAATCAGAGTGGGAACTTCAACCTGGCCTATCGGAACAGCACCTATCAGGCACCTTTCCCCCGGACTGATCTCCCCCTGAGATAGGCGCCTGGGTGTCTTGGTGGCCACAGGCTCTGCTCTTTGAGCCAGTGCCCCCCATAGCCTGTTTTCCACCCACCCCCACTCTTCCCCCCTACCTCACCTTCCCCTCCAGAACGAGAACCAAATGGTTTCCTGGACATGCAAGCTGGACAAAGGGTTTTGTCATCCCTGCATGTCCAGGGAACACAGAAGTACACCCAAATATTACACATAATAAAGGTTTACATTAGACATTAAGAGATAGATTTGGGGCCAGATGAGCCACAATAAGGTGGATTTGGGGTCAGCAAAGTTCAACCTGTTACCGAAGAGTTTGTACCAAATTAGCTTCTCCGGTTCTGAAGTACAGGCCTGTTAGGGCTTCTGCTGTACCAAACCATCTCATCCCAAAACTGGGTAACCCCCCTGGAACCAAGAACACTCCAAAACCAAACTGCAATTATTGGCTAAAGAAAGATGTATCATACACCAGATATTACATAAGATGTGGTGTAAGGAGACGTATTACGTCTGATACTACCTGGACATATAACAGAAAGGGCCCTGAGCAAATATTACATAGAAAAGAACCTGGACAGTGTAGGCATTTACATTGAGTGCAGGTGTCAGCGCTGTAGTGATTATACTTCTGTGTTAGGTACAATCCATTCCTCATTTTTACAGGTGCAGATTAGCTCTTTATGGCAACTCCAGGTACCTACTACCTGAAACTTCTTGAACTTGAGGTTGGTATATATAGAGATTAGATAGAGAGAGAAAATAATAATAATAATAATAATATGCCTGGTGCACTCAATAACCAAAAAATAGAAGAAATACTTGGCTTCCCATAGGGTGCCTGCAGAAGGGTCAGGATAACCAACCGGTCACGTAGAAACCTATAGAAAGAGATCCGCAGCACTCGCCTGAAGATAATCAAAGTTCAGTTTATTAAAACTATCTGGCAAACAACATAAAAAAGTGAAAATAGGGGCGGACCCCTCAACTCCTGATCACTTTAGATGAACTTGTGGTTTGCCCAAAGTGCTTCAACTCTGGCACCATGTTCTCAGTGAAAGCATCTCTCTTCTGTTTGTTAAACTTCTTCTCTCAAGCTCTCCTGGAGCTTGACAAAGACTGTTTTTGTCTGAAACGTCGCCCATTTTTTATTTTGTTTGCCAGATGGTATTAATAAATTGAATTTTGATTATCTACAGGCGAGCTATATATAACAACAGACGGTCTGCACATGAGGGAAATACACACACAGAGACGCAGCAAAACGATTTGCAATACTCAGAAGGCTGTGCCAGCTGCACAGATTGGGTTTGTGTCAAGGGAGAAGAAACAAACTCCAGATATGGGGAATCAGAGACAGAAAGAGCTAAACTTCATCTCTTGTTATCCCAGTTTGGGAGCAGAGTCTGGTAATGCTATATCCAGACAAAGTGCTATCCTGGTTGCACTTTCAAAAGCTGTAAGACCATCGGCCCTGAAAAAGCATCCGCATGAGAGTACACGTTTAACAACCCAAAAGAGAGATGCTTCCACTGGAAACATTGTGGCAGCATTGAAGCACTTTGGGAAAACCACAAGTTCTTCCGAAGTGATAAGGAGCTGAGGGGTCCACCCATATTTTCACCATAGACCAACCTATACCTTGTATAAAAGTGGCTTTGCTTTCTCCTGTGTGTACATAGTCCTCCTAAACCTTTTCTTACAAGAATAGGAATTCAGATTGTACAGAATCCAGTACATTCAATGACTAGAGCAACTAGTTTGACATCTCAGCTCTTGGGAAAATCCCCTGGGAGAGCGAGTGCCAGTTCCCACCGATTACACACAAATCATACTCTTCCACGATGAACCTGGTACAGTTCCACTAGTGCCCTGCTGCTCAACCTCACAAATGCCTGCAACTATAGGTAAGAGTTCACCCAGGTGCTCATAGACTTGAAGAACCGGCCTCCATCACAGCAGAGCCCGGCCTCTAACTGACCAGACCAACCTCATCCAAATGGAAAAGAAAAAGAACCCATAGACTCCTACTGAAAGCCATGCCTTTTCCACCGGAATAGATGGTACCCGCAACATTACATTAGGGTGATATCTTCACTAGGATCATTGCAATGTCCCAAGAGTTCCATACAAGGATGTCTCTATAGGAGACGGTGCATGGAGCTACCCATTACACTGAGGACAAGCTAAGAAAACACGATGTCGGTTTGCAGAAAGTTGTCTCAAAGTTCTCGTAGCTGTATTGGTTCTGGAGAAAAGTAAATTAATTTTTTTTAAAGAGGTCATACAGGTGCATTTATACTTAATTAAGGTCAAAAGCAATTTTAAGGTACAAACTGATAAAGCAACATCGGTGCTACTATAGCGTGAAGTCTACCTGGATATCTGTCGTCTACCAAACTGGTTGCAGGTCTACACTAGATGGTGCTTCAGCTGGAGTAGATGTAAGCACACTAGATGGCCCCTACCCTAAAAACCCCTATCCTGAGCCTTTACGCTTGAACCCCCTACCCTAAGCCCTTACTTTACTTTAATTGTGTTTTAATATTGTAGTTTCCCAGTAGACCTGACGCTCTAGTGTAAATTTCCTGGTAGAGCTCACGCTATAGTGTACAGTTTCCAGCAGACCTCACGCTATAGTGTACAGTTTCCAGCAGACCTCACGCTATAGTGTACAGTTTCCAGCAGACCTCACGCTATAGTGTACAGTTTCCAGCAGACCTCACGCTATAGTGTACAGTTTCCAGCAGACCTCACGCTATAGTGTACAGTTTCCAGCAGACCTCACGCTATAGTGTACAGTTTCCAGCAGAGCTCACGCTATAGTGTACAGTTTCCAGCAGACCTCACGCTATAGTGTAGTTTCCAGCAGACCTCACGCTATAGTAGGATCTCGGCATCTTACCAACTCAAGGTGCACCATTTTTCTGCTTGCTGTAAAACCATAGACCCTCTTTGATCTTTTTTTTATTTTTATTTAAAACACCCCCTTTTCTTTCATAGATATAATGTTTGATAACACCGTGCATGTTTTAAACTCAAATTGAATTGTGTTGATACAGTTCTGTATATGACACATCGACCTGCTGTCGTTTTTTTAATCTTGCACTAGTCTGACTCTTGATATATTGAGTAATCACAGACTATGTAATGAGCGTCATCTAGTGGATGAAGTCCAGAACTACAGCTCACAGCTTGCCCATTGAGGGAATTCCACATTGCATTCCTACACACTGCCCCCAGGTCACCTGTGAGGGAATAGAGCTGCAGTCTTATGTTTATTGGGAACATTTCACTGAGATGTCAAAGCAGCCATCGGACCAGCAATGGGAGCACAAAACCAGAACTGGAGCACTACTGCCGAGCCGACCTGAAGTCATTATATGGTGGGTACACTATTAACAGACAAAGTTTTAATTTTTTAGTTATAAAAATGTTTTACCAGGAAGTAATACATTGAGAGTTACCTCTCGTTTTCAGGTATGTCCTGGGCACAGAGTTACAATCACAATACAAGTACATGGTTACAAATACATAGTTACATAAGTGAACAGGGTTATACATTATATAGAAGACATTGCATTCACAGTTAGAGATAATATATATTATAGGCGTATGTAACAGACCAGATTAAAATATGAGACAGCTTTGGTTTTCAATGAACTTAGACTGGTGGTGGCTGTGAGAGTCTCCGGAAGGTTGTTCCAGTTGTGTGGTGCACGGTAAGAGAAGGAGGAGCGGCCGGATACTTTGCTGAACCTTGGGACCATGAACAGTCTTTTGGAGTCAGATCTCAGATGATAAGTGCTGCGTGTGGTAGGGGTGAGGAGCTTGTTCAGATAGATGGGTAGCCTGCCCAAAAAGTATTTGAAGACGAGACAGGAAAGATGAATATTGTGCCTAGACTCAAGTGATGTATGTATGTCTTTATTTATATAGCACTTCACAGTAGTAATACACGTGACAATCATATACATAACAAATAATACAAATAACAGATCATGGGAATAAGTGCTTCAGACATAAAAATAACATTTAAGAAGAGGAGTCCCTGCGCCAAAGAGCTTACAATCTAATTGGTAGGTAGGAAGAACGTATAGAGGCAGGAGGAGGGCGTTCTGATAAGTGCGTCTGCAGGGGACCAAGTTTGATGTATCATGTTATTAGTATTAGCCAGGGTGATGAACAATCTAGTTCTTTGAGCATTTCACAGTGATGTGTATTGTAGTTGCATTGGAGAACAAAACAGCATATTGAATTGTAGAGGGTGTCACGTTTGCTAAGGTGGGTTTGAGGTGCCGAGCCGTATACTATGTCCCCATAGTCTATAATTGGCATTAGCATCTGCTGTGCGACACGCTTTCTGACCAGCAGGCTTAAAGGAGGATTTGTTCCTATAAAGTACTCCTAGTTTGGCATAGGCAAAGTGTGTGTGTGTGTTGCATTTCTAAAGTATTTATTGCTTTATATAACACAACGTTTTGGTCCCCAGGTGACGCTTCTTCAGGCGTATGAGCTGGGTTACACAGAAAGTGAGAAGTAGTGTTTGTCCGGCTGCATCAGTTCTGTTTCCTAACGCTGATATCTGTAATATAAGAGACGTGCAAGTAACAACATTCTGACACACTCCTCTATAAAACCATAGGAGGCTGGAGAGTATCTTAGGAAAAGCATAAAGGAACAATAATGTTGGGGATGAGTTGTCTTGAAGTGTACTTTTGTTTTGTTTTTAAAGAGGCATATCCCCTTCTGTCTGAGGTGTGAGAGGTACGTACTCTTGGTGTCTCTTTGGAAGGAGGTCTGTATGTGTTGCTGATATCTCTGGTGATGATGCAAGATGAGGTAATGGTGTTTTTTTGGGAGATGTACTGTATACCATTGATATCTCTGCAGTAGGGGGAGCTATATCTGGGTTGGTTCTGCACAAGGATAGAATGATGTGTTCCAGTGGTTTCTGGGTTTGACTTTGGAAAGACAGAGGTGAGAGATTTTTGCAGCTTTCTATTTGAAATCCAGAGCAAGGGAGATATATATATAATTCAACAAAAACAAAAAATCATTCTCCTATCGCTTCACATTGCGTCAGGCTAACTTTCAGAGGGGGTCTTCAAAGTAAGCGTTTTGCACATTTGCTTTATGTAAAAAAGATGAATGTTTAATTGTAATCCTAATCTGATCTAATACTAATTATCGAGCACAATGGACCATTTAGCTAATGATTGGCTAATTACAATCACAGAATAAACTGGGATTGGGGAAATGTACCTGCCTGCAAATAGAAAGTTTAACGAACAATTTTATCACCAAACAGGTCAGGTTTCAGGATATCCCAGGTTTAGCACAGTTGGCTCAATCAGTCCTTGCTTCAGCACAGGTGGCCCAATCAGTGGCTCAGTCTTTGAGCCACCTGTGCTGAAGCTGGGATATCCATTAAACCTGACCTGTTGGGGGATCTTGAGAATTGGAGCTGAGCATCCCTGGGTTAAGGTTGTAAAAACCCTACAAATCATCTGAAAGCATTGAACACACACATATAAATATATATATATATATTAGCGCTGTAATGCTCACTTGATTGATGTGACATGTGTAATTGATAGAATATGAACAAAGATAAAGTGAAAGGTGGGGTGAGCTATAACTTAAATAGCAATTAAGTAAAAAAAAGCAACACGTGATGGCTTGATAAACTAAAACAGCAAATCTAAAACAAATAGTGCAACTGAATTAGTTAGTAAAATGTGATAGGTCCCCCGTACAATCAATATGCATATGTATGTATGTATGTATGTTACATAGTTACATAGTAGATGAGGTTGAAAAAAGACATAGGTCCATCAAGTTCAACCTATGCTAAATTTAGACAACAGATACTTTATCCTTTATCTATACTTACTTATTGATCCAGAGGAAGGCAAACAAAAAACCCCAGTGTCATATCATCCAATGATATCTCATAAGGGGAAAAATAAATTCCTTCCTGACTCCAAGAATTGGCAAATCGGATTAATCAATGGATCAACATCTTTCCCATGTATACTTTTCTGGTATATCCCTGTATACCATTCCCATCTAAAAAGATGTCCAACCTTTTTTGAACAAATCTATTGTATCTGCAATCACAGTCTCCATGGGTAATGAATTCCACATTTTAACTGCCCTTACTGTAAAGAGCCCTTTCCTTTGTCTTTAATTATATAGCGCCATTAATGTACACAGCGCTTCACAGCTGTAATACACATGACAATCATATAAATAACAAATAATACAAATAACAGATCATGGGAATAATTACATCAGACATAAAAGTAAAATTTCGGAAGAGGGGTCCCTGCTCCAAAGAGCTTAGAATCTAATTTCTAGGTAGGAAGGACGTACAGAGACAGTAGGAGGGTGTTCTGGTAAGTGTGTCTGCAAGAGGCCAAGCGTTATATATCAGGTGTATAGTATTAGCCACAGAGCTACTCATATGCTTCGTTAAGCAAGTGTGTTTTAAGGTGGGTCTTAAAGGTGGATAGAGATGGTGCTAGTCGGGTTTTGAGGGAAAGGACATTCCAGAGGTGTGGGGCAGTCAGTGAGAAGGGTTTAAGGCGGGAGAGGGCTTTAGATACAAAGGGGGTAGAGAGAAAACATCCTGGGCGGAACGCAAGAGTCGGGATGGTGCATAGCTAGAAATTAGGGCTGAGATGTAAGGCGGGGCAAAAGAGTGTAAAGCTTTAAAAGTTAGGAGGACAATGGAGTGTGAGATGCAGGATTTGATGGGAAGCCAGGAGAGGGATTTCAGCAGGGGAGAAGCTGATACAGATTTAGGAAAGAGTAGAGTGATTCTGGCAGCAGTGATTAGGATAGACTGTAGGGGAGACAGGTGAGAGGCAGGAAGGCCGGACAGCCGGAGGTTACAGTAATCGAGACAGGAGAGAATCAGGGCCTGTGTCAGAGTTTTAGCAGTCGAGCAACAGAGGAAAGGGCGTATCTTTGTTATATTGCGGAGGAAAAAGCAACATATTTTAGATACGATTTGAATGTGAGAGGAGAATGTGAGAGAGGAGTTGAGTGTGACCCCTAGGCCACATGCTTGCGCTAATGGGTGTATGACAGAACTTCCAACAGTAATATGGAAGGAGGTAGTGGGGCCAGGTTTGGGAGGAAGTATGAGAAGCTCTGTTGTTGACATGTTGAGTTTAAGTCGGCGGAGGGCCATCCAGGCTGATATCGCAGAGAGACATTCAGAAACTTTAGTCTGTACAGCAGGTGTAAGGTCAGGGGTCGAAAAGTAAATTTGTGTGTCATCAGCACAGAGGTGATATTTGAACCCAAGATATGTGATTAGGTCACCTAGAAAGAGTGTGTACAGAGAAAAGAGGAGAGGTCCCAGGACAGAGCCCTGGGGTACCCCCACAGAGACATCGATAGAGGAGGAGGAGGTGTTAGCAGAAGAGACACTGGAAGTACGACGGGAGAGGTAAGAGGAGATCGAGGATAGAGCTTTGTTCCGAATACCAAGAGTATGGAGGATGTGAAGGAGGAGAGGGTTGTCCATGGTATCAAATGCTGCAGAGAGGTCGAGTAATATGAGCAGAGTATAATGACCTCTGCCTTTGCCAGCATGGAGTTCATTCATTATTTTAGTGAGGGCTGTTTCAGTGGAGTGAGCAGTGCGGAAGCCAGATTGTAGAGGGTCTAGGAAAGAATAGGTGTGAGAAAATGGAGCAGGCGAGAGAATACAAGGCATTCAAGGAGTTTAGAGGCAGGAGGGAGACAGGTCGATAGTTAGAAAGACAGGTAGGGTAGGATGGTGTAATATATTCCAACTAAATAGGATAATGTTGTGGAAACGTAGCAGCGTTCAAGGGAACAAAGTTCCAAACAAATGAAATTGCAAAACAGGAAGAAAAAAAGTGCATGCTCCAACAAGTTTACCAATAATGTATTCAAAGGGTGTAGTTAATAACAGATAAGGTACACTCAAATGATTTCTTATATAAAAAACTTAATAATGTGTATAACACACACTTGAATGCACTGCATGAAAAATGAAGTGCAGATATTGTGAGGCCAAGTGCTGGGAATACTTTCCACAAGTAGTGAGGAAGTTACTTGGAGGAAAATGCAAGAGGGTGTTACCCAGTCTGTTAACCCGTCAAGAACGCGGATCAACCTCCTGTTTTCTTGTGGGTCTAACGGAGCTATTGCAATCTCTGCACTGTTGACACTGATCAATTGACATGACCTTGCCTCCCATCCAGTGGTGTGCTGCCACTAGTTCCCAGCAAAATCCTCTCGAGTCCCATGTCCTATGTGAGAGCCTCATCAAGTACATCTAGGTGCAATGTCTCGCGCAATCGAACGTGTGAAATAACCGGCAGGAGGAGCTTAGGTTGTGACCCCCCCAGGGACATCCGTGCTCTGTGTCTCTCACTCATGGACGATCGTCCGGCTCTGCTCGGCTGGTCAAATGGCAAGCTGCACACGCAGCTATTAGATATGGATCCAAGAGAAAGTCTCGGGAGTGAAGCTTGAAAGTTTCAAGGAACACCGGGTCCCAAAATCGCCCAACGCGTTTCTTCACGTCTCTGCAACTTCCACACGGGTATTTATATATATATATATATATATAGATATGTATATGTATTTGTAATGTTTTTGTTAAAAACTGTGTCATTAATCCACATTTAACCTAATGAACATGCCACTGCCATTAGTTCCCTTTAGTCTTCAGAGGGACTTCCTCCGTTCATATACTGCTCAGCTTGCCCCTCTGGGAGCTGGAGATGGGCACATTTCCCCAAAGTTCAACGTGTTTTTGCATTTCCAATCTTTCGACAAATTACTGAAACTTAAAACAGGTGAAAAACAGTTGGGAATTTCCGGTTTAACAATTCAATCGAACTTCTTGATTTTTTTCGGGGGGAAATAAAATCCTGCAAACTGAATTTCTGAAAGTTCACCCATCTCGACTGGCGACAAAAGGGTTTTAAAGCGGCAATTTAAGTCCGCGATTTTCTGGGGTGTTTTTTTATTTTATTTTTAACATAGGATTGAAGCAGCAAGTCTCCGGAGCTGAATCCCATTCATTTCCGTTCTGGGGACCCCCTTACTTCCGGAGATACTTCCCTCCATAGGGGGTGCCAGTAGCTGCTTGGTTCAGCTAGCAGGGTTCAAGTAATGGTGGCGTTTCTAAGCTCCCCCGCCCTGAGGGCCAATAGGAAGCCGCGATGTCATCAGGTTCGGCTCCCTATTGGCCCGCGTGACGCGTGAGCTTCAAATTATGCAGAGATACCGATACCCCCTTTTGGAGCTCTACATCTTGGGAAGCAGGGGGCTCCCTCCGCTGAAAATAACAGGGTTCAGCTCCAGAGACCCCCTGCTTCCACCCTATGTTAAAAAAAGAAGGAAAAAAAACGAGTTGGATTGCTCCTTCAAAGGAAAAAGGAATGATTCCATGTTGCCTGCCCAGATTCCTGCCTTCGGGGAGCCTTCTTGCCAAGACCAAGGAAACAAGCGTTTCCCACTGGCTCTCCCCTCAGAGTTATGGTTTGCATTAGCAGGTTCCATGTAAGCGCTTGTCTCACACTGTAAAAGTGCACACTGTCTAAAACCCCGGCAGCAGCTTCCAGCGAAACATTTGAAACCAGTTCTTTTTTTTTTTTTTTGCAGAAAAATGTGTACGTTTCATAGAGGGGAAGGGGGTGGGTGTTCCAGCTCTGAACTTGCTTAGATTCTAAAATGATTTAGTGAAATGAAACATGATGAAGTGAGGCTTTAAAAATAATAATATATATAATCAGGAGCAGGGCGCACACAAAAAAAAATATATATATATATATATATATATATATATATATATATATATATATATATATATATATATATATATATATATATATATATATATAGGGAACCATGTTAAAAATGGTTATTGAGGCAAAAAGTGACACTGTGTGCTCATTTGCATGTCATTTCCCAGAATCCTTTGCTGCAGTGGAAGTGCTGTATGCTGGGTGATAATGGGGAAAGGCGGGGTTGCAGACCTGCCTAAGACATGCAGATGAGCATACAGCTATATATATATATATATATATATATATATATATATATATATATATATATATATATATATATATATATATATATATATATATATATATATATATATATATATTAGTTAAGTTATGGTGGGTAAAAAAAAAGTGACAAAAAAAAACCCCTCCACCGTAAAGAATATAGCAAATGGAAATATTACTGTGTGCTCATTTGCATGTCATTAGACAGGTCTGCAACTGCGCCTTTCACCATTATCACCCAGCATAAAGTGCTGCCAAGTGATTCTGGGAAGTTACATGCAAATGTGCACACAGTGCAACCTTTTGCTTCAAATCCTTTTTGACATGGACCCCTATAAGCTTATGCTTGCTGCATTGCACAGCTTTTCAGCACAGCCTGGCTTAAGATGCATAGCCAGTAAACCGACCCACAGACAGCTATACATAGTAAACCACCACACAGTACAATTAGTTTTATTTTATAAATGTTAAGTCTGGATGCAGAGTTTTTTCACGGGTTGCAAAGGAAAAACCTAAGTAATAAGTGGACTAGACAATGCAATTAATTGGGATTAATCTGTGGTGCGTTGAGAGTTGGATGTAAGAAAACAGAGGGGAGAAAGCTCCCACAGACCTAATGTACACACACTCATCTCTGAGCCGGCACAACTTACACACATTAGACTCTGAAAACTGATCCTTTGTGTTTACTCAGGAATTCGCAGTCGTTCATTGGGCTCTAATGAGCGGCAGGCTTTACCCATAACTAGAGCCCCATCACACAGCCCTTACCCAGGACTGCAATGTTAACCACAAGCATCTTCTCTTCCCATGCAGGCTGGGAGCTGCACAGTCCTTGTGTTCAGCGTGATGGAGAGAAGAGGCAAAGAAACCAGTCTGCCATACACAACAATACAAAGAAACCAGTGACTGACCCCGCAGCAGAAGATCTTGGCACACATTTCTTTTGGGAAAAAAGGAAACTCTTGTCAAAAAAAAGTGGATTTTTTATTTTTAAGCTGTGGGGGTTTCTTCTCTTTTTTTTTTTTTCCATTATTTTAATAAGGCGATTTCAACAAAGCCAAAAAAACTTTCTTACTGAGCTGGAGGAATCTTTACCTTCTCTACAAGGTCTGTCATTGGAAGACTTCCTCTTATCTTGGGAGTTTCCTCTGTCTGTGTTTTATTTTTATTGGCATCTATTTTGACGTCTGAAGTCATCCTTGAATCTCTGGAGCTTGGTTACTCTTTGGCTTTCACAATCTTTTTTGAGTCTCTAGAAAGCTTTTTCTAGCACTGGAGTCTAGAGCTACTCAGCATCATCCAGAAGAGCACACTGGTGTTTATTTGGTATTGGTTGATTGCCCCCGTAAGATGCAAGGCTTCTTCTTCCTCTTGCTGGCTAGCTTGGTTGGACTGCTAAGAGGGTGCCAGCTGCCCCACGACTGGAGACCACAGACAGAAGCCTGTAGAGCTGAACTGGTGGAGACGGTTGTGTTGGCCAAGGTTCTGGCCCTTCACAAGGACACCTACAGTGTCTATAACTACCTGCCCTGGCAGTATGACTCAGACCTCTTCTACTCTGCTGAGATTGAGCTGCTGTGTGACCAGGCCTGGGGAAGTATGCTGGAGGTACCAGCTGGGTCCAGGCTCAATGTGACAGGACTGGGTTACTTCCCCTGCCACTCGTATACCGTGCTGGAGAACAACTCTTATTACTTCTTCTTAAGGTAATGGTTGACCTTGGCTAATGCATCTTCGTTTGTCTTAACATCTACTTGTCTTTAGTGGTAAATGAGCACATCCATTAGTGAAAAGGTCTTAAGATGTCTAAGCTAATTAAGTCCTTTAGTAAGTTATGTATGACTTTTAGTGCTGAGGGGGTCAGTAACGCATCTTAAGTGTATATATGCAGCCAACAGAATGGCTTGGTTGGCTTAGGGGCTTCATGAATGTAGACTACAGTCTCTAGCGCGGGTCAAATAGTGTGGGTCTAATTTTCTAAGGGCAGACACTGGTCATACTGTAGGTCACATAAGAAAAGGCAGTAGCACTTCTTTTGAAATTGGATTGCATAATCCTCGAAGACAAGGGTTGTCATCGATCTCAGGATACCTTAAAACATAAAAGCAAATACAATTTAAAAACAGAACATCTTATACTCTGAAGAGTGAGATGGAAGGTGTACACATGATAGAAACCATACAGTACTTTGCTATATTGTTTCTACTCATTGGGTCAGTGAGTAGAAAAAGCAAAGAATCTAGCATTGGGTTCCATGGGAGAAGCAACCAACAATCCATCTCCATGCCATAGTGTAGCCCAGTCCTGTTTTTTTCCAGTCTCTATTGTTCATACATCTCCAGGACTATTGCAGCCTAGAAAGCACTGTTATCAGTCAGGATCTTATCATGACATGGAGCTGAATTTGCAACATTGCGACTTTATCACCAAGCGTTGTAAATATTAACACTGCAACAACAACAAAAACTCCCGTGACTCCAAATAAATGAACAATATTAATACCGATCCAGCAGAGGGACCCTCCTCATGGCTTGGATAAGTAGGAAAAGTAATGGCGCTGCTATTAAGAATCCGGTTTAATGAACTGCTCAGCTGTTTCACAGACAGCTGACATTGTGCTCTGATTATTTTCTTGTCTGGCGACAAATGGGAGTGTGATTACCGTACCATTGTTCCTGCTCTTGTTAGCGGCAGCTCACCCTGAGCGTCTGCCTTTCCTGTATCCCATCACTCATCGAGATCATACGGTTTCTGGTACTCATTAGTGAGACAGGCTTGTGTATCTCTGCCCCAGGCTTTAGAAAATTAGCCTAAGACTTTAACTACTGTATTTTAGAAGAGAGTGGTCTGTTAGAGGGCAGTTTATGGAAACATTTGACTTCCTTTGGGCCATTAACCCCTTTAATTCCGGAGCGCCCAGCATCGCTACACTAAGGCTGCGTCCAGAGTGCACGGGTACAGCGCGAGCTACGTAGCTCGAGCCGAAACAAACACTAGGACGCCAATGCATGTGCGCGTGCACATGCGCTACAGGGAGAGCGGCGCTTCGCAATGCAAACAAGTTTGTATTTCCAGCTCGACGCCGGGTCACGGAGGAGCGCGGAAGCTTGCCCGTTCTACTATAGACGTAGCCTAGCGGTGTATCTTCAAACAACAATAGCATACCTTGAAGCCATGTTTTCTCTCGTCAAGAACGTAGTGTTAACGATATCGGACGTTGATGACACGCAAAGTACATGCAAATGAGGCTGTATCGCAACATTGCATGTCCACGAAAGTTAACACAGGGACGTAACGTCGAGCTGTTGAAATGATATCTAAACGGGGCGGTACTCCTATACAGACACGGAAATAGGGCTTGTGCACTGTCCGGGTGGGTGTAACGTAGGGGTGGGCAACTCAAGTCTTCAAGGGCCACCAACAGGTCAGGTGTTCAGGATATCCGTGCTTCAGCACAGGGGGCTCAATCAGGGCACTGATGGAGCCCCCTGTGCTGAAGCAGGGATATCCTGAAAACCTGACCTGTTGGTGGCCCCTGAGGACTCGAGTTGCCCACCCCTGCTGTAACGACACAGTTAAGCATAATTAAAATAGCATTGCGTATTTCAATCTTCTTTCTACTTCAGCAAAAGCCCGATTTTCAGGGTCTGGTTGGGAGCACTGTAGAGGAACATTGAGGTACACGGTCCCCCCAATAGACAGGTGCTGCAGAGCATACAATCCAATCAAGTATAAGCTGTTCGTATATTTGCAAAAAACATCCGGATATTAAGGATTCAGAAGCATTGTATAATAGAGTTTAAATAATGAAGTAGAAACCCCTAGTTGGGAAGTGGTCTGGCGATGACGAAGAAGGGTTGACCGGGGGATGTTCTTCAACCAACCCCGGGACCCCATACATAAAGTACCGCACCAAAATAAAAACTAAATCACCTGGGGAAGCTCCGATGTTGTAGTTGAATAACTTACTGAAATCTTGAATCCATCCGGAGTGGCGGGCTTCTAGCTGTATAGTAGAGTAGGTAAACAGCTCCCACCGGAGGGGGAAACAGCGGGCACTGCTGCGCAAACAATGTAAAGGCTGGACTGTGCTGAGTGAAAAAATCCTTTATTTAATCATAGAAAAGATGGATAAAAGAGGGGGAACAGACCCCCCCCCCCCCGCAGCTCTAACGCGTTTCACCCTTAGGGCTTTGACAAAGCTGTTTATCCCTCCGGTGGGAGCTGTTTACCTACTCTGGTTGGGAGTAACGTCACGTGATGGGAAGATAATGCTATGTTATGCTACAATAACGTGACGTTACGCCTATGCTTAGGAGATGTTTTTGCATATAATTATCTTTGAGGATTCCATGGTATATCCGGGAAACATAATGTCCGTTCCTGTTTTAGGTAACGTCACGTTATGAGACTTGATTTAAATCTATCTCAGCGCCTCCCCCACTGAAATCCTTCTCCTGGCTTCCTATCAAATCTCGCATCTCACACTCCATTCTTCTCCTCACTTTTAAAGTCCCTGTAACAGGGACTTATCACTGTTGAGAAAAACTGTCTCCAAATCCAGCAGTGTGCTGGTTAATTGCACAGGCAATCAACCAGACTCCACCTGGCTGATTATGTGTTAGAAAAAGCCTATTCTAAGAACCAGGAAGAAGATTTCCTTAGCCCATAACTAGGGCTGACCAGAGGAACAGATGTCTTGAGCTGCAGAAGGACTGTATGCTGATAGCAAGACAAGGGGACCAGACCTCTATACCTGGACACAGACATTGCCATAGCACACAAGGGTGCTGACCCAGGAGAGCAGAGAGGCCTTCCCCTACAGCTACAACAAACAGATTAGAGACGTTCTTCTTGGACTGTTGTATATCTATATGTATATATGTTTGGGGGTGGTAACTAGCTTAGCTACCCATCCAGTTAGAGAGGGACGGAGTCAAATGTGTAGTGATTTCTACAAAGTGGAGTAGGTTTTTCTTTTATGTTTGTGTTTGCAGTGTTTAAATGAACAGGCGCAATAAAGCCTTATTTTAATTTAACCTTAAAAACAGTCTCCATTGCATACCTCTGCACACATCTCTTACAGTCCCATTACAAGCATTCATTGAGATAACCACCAGTTACTACCAGACCACACATGGATATAACTTGTGCCTTCGTGTTGCCTCATGGAAACCCTGCATGTTAACTCACCCTGTCGTACTCAATACCGTCTCATCGCCCGTACTAGTGAGGGGTGCAGTATTGCATTACAAGCAATTTCTCCAAACCACAGGTGTCTGCTTCTCATTACACGTGAAGCCATTAGCGTTAGGAATACCCGTGAGGGTGCAATGTTCTTCATTTTTGGCCTTTGAGGTTCACTTATCACTTTCACTGCCTGCAATGTGTTAAGGTTTCCACCCCCTCCAGCAAGAAAAGGGTTGAAAATATATATTTTGGCAAAACCACACCACACATGCATATATATGTGTGGAGGGCTATGCCTGTATTTGCCGTGTGTGTGGGAAGTAGTAAGTCTAGTCCTCGCTCTCGGTTTGCACTCCCTGCCAGTGCCGTCTTAACGCATGGGCACGCTGGGCAGTTGCCGGGGGCCCCACGAGCTTAGGGGCCCCACGCTAATCTATGCACAGACCAGAATTTAACACGAATATTCCGATCACCCGCCGCAACATTCAAATCTCCCGCTAACTCGGTAGGAGAAAAATTACGACTTGCAGCGGAGCGTTGGCGTGTCTGCATTCGCGAGAGAAATGTCGCCGTTTTTATTGCTTGCAATGTTACGGAAGCAGAATATTGTAACGGATTCGCAGGAGGCAATTAACGGATTACATTTTTACTCCTGTGAGTGGTTGTGTAGGCAGGGCGCAGTGCACTGCTTTGCCGGGGGCCTATAATGCTGTTAAGACGACCCTGCTCCCTGCAGCAGATTGATTAACCGATCCCAGCTGAGCTTTACCTTTAAGTATCAGACACTTTCCTGGTCTCCATTGCTAGCTGTAAAATCAGAATCCGCCATGCACCCCTCTTCCTCCTCCTCATACTCCCTTCTCCTTGAACCTCTTACTCTCTGCCCCACACCTTCTACATCAGGGATTACCCAAGCCAACGTTTTATAACTCAATCACCCGTTACCCAGGCATTATCAAGTCATTAGCTACACATGACAAAGCTCTTTTAAGCCCAATGCCTGGCAGGCCCTTCTGGCAGCAAAGGGTGTTTAATGAGCGCAAAGCAGTGGCATTTTTGTCTCTGTTTTACATTATATTCCATTCGGATGTTCGCGCCAGGAGAAGGGCATTGAAGGTAATAGTTGGAAGCATCCTGAAAAACGATACGCACTCAACGAGGGATGAAGATCTTTTTCAAATAGACATGTGCAGGACCTCCACGAACCTTCACACAGGGGAACATTTGGTCTCCAGACAGCAGCCTGATGCACGCTGACAGCTCTGCCTTCACAAAGCACACACGGTCTCCACAGGGAGACTTCTTATTAAAGCTGGGTGGGGGGGGGGGGGGTTTGGGGGGTTCTTCCTCATAACCTCCAGCATGAGCTAATAAAAGCTGGAAGTAGAATTTTAATGAGGTATGTCCAATAAAGTCTTCGTCTACCAGACATGTGCCTATCAATAGTGGGGCAGGTACAGTAGCAGCTTACTGTATTGAAATGAGAAGAACACTGGGATGCGTGTTGAAAACAAAAATAGGATAGGCTGCATGGTTTGCTCATACCTGCAGGGTCGCAGGCAGGTTTTCTGGGGTACAGGACTAGCGGTAACACACTCCCCCTCCCCCCTCCCACCCTCCTTTCGGTGGTCTGTCAAGCCCCCAATTTACACCTTACGGGCCCCCTCCTCCATTTCCCCTCCCTCTTCCCATGTATTTCTCTCCCCTCTGTCACTCTTACCCCCCTCTCTCTTACACTCCCTCTCTCCTCTCACTCTCCCCCCTCCATCAATTACCCCACTCTCACTCAGTGCTGCGCCCTCACTCCCCCCTGCTCACACTCATTCCCTCCCTCCCCCCCCCAAATAAAAATAAAAAAACACCCCCAAATACAAATAACCTTCCCACCTTCCCAAATAGATACTAAAAAACACCCCTCCCTACCTGCTGTCAGATACAGCTTTGTATGCTAAGATATAAACTACACACCTAAAAATAACGCACAGCGGGTGCCATGTATGTTACCTTTTACAGAACCTGTAATTGGCTCTTCAATCATATTAGCCATGCTGGTGGAAACGTGTTCTTGTAACCTGTCTCCACAATTGACATTTTAATAACAACGCTGTTACAAAGCACTGCAGGTTTTGCATAGCTATATATTGGATTTTGCAGACACCTGTCCCTTCCCCGTAGAGCTTACAATCTAATTTTGGTGGCTAAATGAAACACACAGAGATGAAGCAATGTGCCAAGGTCATAAAAAAAAAAAGATAGCACTGGAATTGGGACAGGGTTTATGTGCCTGTAAGATAAGGACTTTGACTGAGCCTTGACCTCAGAGCCTGCGATGTTGCTCCCCCAACATCCCAACACACACAAAGGTCTGGGGATACAATGGCTGCGGCTTTGATATACAGCAAAAGGGGAGGTGCTAATTCTGCCAGAGCGCTCCCCCCGCAGGTAAGGGCAAGGATGCTTAAATCATGGCCCGCTAGCCAGGACCGTCCCAAGTCCCAGCCGCTCAGCTGATCCCACTCGGCAACCACGCCAGCACCAGGCATTACCGTAACTGTGACCCGTCTGCAGGGTTACCCTGCACATACCCCCCCCCCCAACCAGCAACATAACGCCAGCAGACCCCTCAAATGTAAACATATTCAGTACAAGTATATCTCACACAAAACAGAATTTAACCAAAAGGGGCGGAAGGGAAAACACAGAGAGGGGCGCGGCATGATCTCCCCGCCCCTCACTGCCGGCCTTTAACTCCTCCAGCTGCCCCCCAAGGTGTCGCCGGTGAACAAAAGCGGGGGAGGGAGCAGAAGGAAAAGGTGAGGGTGGGGTGCGCCTGGGCCTTGCGGCCATGCGGTCATGCGGCGCTCTGCCTAAGGCTCGGCGCTTTCTTTCTCCCTGAAGCATGTGAAAACAGCGACATATCCACATGTGCAGCAGCTGGAAGGCAGGCAGGGAGTACACTAACCCAAATCCCGTGGCAGGGCTGCTTAACGAAGCGATGACCTGTTACCCCTTAGTGACAGAGCAGATGCAGGACATATGTAGACTTGACAGAATCCAAACAAAGATGTAGAGTGTAAGCTCTCCGGGGCAGGGATTTCATTTCCTATTTTGTGATGTTGTGCTTGTTGCACTTATAATTCCTCGTATTGTATTGTCTCTTTTTCAAAGCGCTGCGTACATTGTTGGCACATATATATGTATATATACACATATATAAATGTTAAGGAGCGACAGTGAGTAAAGACACTGACTCTGATAACAACGACACTCAGTGTGAAGCAGGGGAGCTTGGTTCAAATCCAGGTGTCAGCTCCTTGTGACCTTGGGCAAGTCACTTTATCTCCCTGTGCCTCAGGCACCCAAAACAGACTGAAACTTATGACTGACTATTCAGCCTTGAAAAAGCACTCGCGAAACGCGCGCGTCGGCAAGCACGTGACCACGTGCACGCGGAGGAGCCCGAGTTCACATACACTGACTCAGAGTAACTGAGAGAGTCAGCGTGGCTCCACCAGTGCACAGTACAGGACTATTAGGGTCCCAATGGATCTAACAGTCACATACCACTAAAGGCAACAATATATCTGGCGACACACTGTATTATTTAGCTATCTAAGACAGCCTGAATGCTATTTCCCTGACACAGCGTCAAGCTCATAGGGTATAATATACATTTAGCAAAACGGCAACCTAACCAGCAATTAACCTCTGGAGTGCCAGAATACTACCACACATGAAGAGCACTGTACCAAATGGGGACAGGTCTTTCAATTGACCAACATACATACCCCAAAAGGAACAGTACTCAGCTATTAACTTGGTATCTATCTACATCAGAGTTACAGCAGTGCCACTATACAAACCAGTATATTATCCTATATACTAGTATTCAGTACACCTCAAGCACAACACACTTGGGATGTATATGTATTAAGCACCACACACCCACCTCCAAGTGTACAGGGAGGTGACAGTAATACATTAATAGGTGCACTTTGACCAGATCTGTTCTATACAACATCTTTAATATGCTTTCAGCTGCAACATCGTAGCAGCATAGCATAGGTCTCACTCTAAAGAGCACTAACTAGTATTTCAATACTGGGGCACTACATGTGTGGCCCAAACTGCTGACAATCAATAAGTACTCTAGTCTGTTCACTCTATACGAGGAATACTAGGGCCAGTGAACTATCCAAACACTGGACATTAATCCAACAATGTACACTCTTCTGGACACACTTATCCATTAGAGACAGTAACACTTGGTATATTTAATCATTGTTTTAGACCCCAATATTTTAACGTTATTGTCAATTAATAAAGTTATTTTAAAGAATCACCATATCACATCGGAATAGAGTGCTATCATTAGGGGCTCTGTCTGTCTATTTGTGTACCAAAAACAGACTGTAAGATCTATAAAAATCCATGTACAGCGCTGCGGCCACTGTCAGCAATATGCAGTAAGTTGTTGACAGCCGCTGATTGAGCCAACTGTGCTGAAGCAGGGATATCCTTAAAATGACGTTAATGGACTTTGAGGACTGGAGTTGGCTACCCCTGGTATAAAGTGAAACAGGACAGCACTAAAAGTTTCAACCACCGCTTCACAGCGAGTAACGCTTCCCTGGCCTCACACACCAGGCAGAAAGCTTTACGTGCGCGGGGTGGGAAAGGTACGCGGGGTGTGGGAAAGGTACGCGGGGTGTGGGAAAGTTACGCGGGGTGTGGGAAAGTTACGCGGGGTGTGGGAAAGTTACGCGGGGTGTGGGAAAGTTGCGCGGGGTGTGGGAAAGGTGCGCGGGGTGTGGGAAAGTTACGCGGGGTGTGGGAAAGTTACGCGGGGTGTGGGAAAGTTGCGCGGGGTGTGGGAAAGGTGCGCGGGGTGTGGGAAAGTTACGCGGGGTGTGGGAAAGTTACGCGGGGTGTGGGAAAGGTGCGCGGGGTGTGGGAAAGTTACGCGGGGTGTGGGAAAGTTACGCGGGGTGTGGGAAAGTTACGCGGGGTGTGGGAAAGGTACACGGGATGTGGGAAAGGTACGCGGGATGTGGGAAAGGTACGCAGGGTGTGGGAAAGGTACGCAGGGTGTGGGAAAGGTACGCAGGGTGTGGGAAAGGTACGCAGGGTGTGGGAAAGGTACGCAGGGTGTGGGAAAGGTACGCAGGGTGTGGGAAAGGTACGCAGGGTGTGGGAAAGGTACGCAGGGTGTGGGAAAGGTACGCAGGGTGTGGGAAAGGTACGCAGGGTGTGGGAAAGGTACGCGGGGTGTGGGAAAGGTACGCGGGGTGTGGGAAAGGTACGCGGGGTGTGGGAAAGGTACGCGGGGTGTGGGAAAGGTGCGCGGGGTGTGGGAAAGGTGCGCGGGGTGTGGGAAAGGTACGCGGGGTGGGAAAGGTACGCGGGGTGGGAAAGGTACGCAGGGTGGGAAAGGTACGCAGGGTGTGGGAAAGGTACGCAGGGTGTGGGAAAGGTGCGCGGGGTGTGGGAAAGGTACGCGGGGTGTGGGAAAGGTACGCGGGGTGTGGGAAAGGTGCGCGGGGTGTGGGAAAGGTACGCGGGGTGTGGGAAAGGTACGCGGGGTGTGGGAAAGGTACGCGGGGTGTGGGAAAGGTACGCGGGGTGTGGGAAAGGTACGCGGGGTGTGGGAAAGGTGCGCGGGGTGTGGGAAAGGTGCACGGGATGGGAAAGGTACGCGGGGTGTGTGAAAGGTACACGGGATGTGGGAAAGGTACACGGGATGTGGGAAAGGTACACGGGATGTGGGAAAGGTACGCGGGATGTGGGAAAGGTACGCGGGGTGTGGGAAAGGTACACGGGATGTGGGAAAGGTACACGGGATGTGGGAAAGGTACGCGGGGTGTGGGAAAGGTACGCGGGGTGTGGGAAAGGTACGCGGGGTGTGGGAAAGGTGCGCGGGGTGTGGGAAAGGTACGCGGGGTGTGGGAAAGGTACGCGGGGTGTGGGAAAGGTACGCGGGGTGTGGGAAAGGTACGCGGGGTGTGGGAAAGGTACGCGGGGTGTGGGAAAGGTACGCGGGGTGTGGGAAAGGTACGCGGGGTGTGGGAAAGGTACGCGGGGTGTGGGAAAGGTACGCGGGGTGTGGGAAAGGTACGCGGGGTGTGGGAAAGGTACGCGGGGTGTGGGAAAGGTACGCGAGGTGTGGGAAAGGTACGCGGGGTGTGGGAAAGGTACGCGGGGTGTGGGAAAGGTACGCGGGGTGTGGGAAAGGTACGCGGGGTGTGGGAAAGGTACGCGGGGTGTGGGAAAGGTACGCGGGGTGTGGGAAAGGTACGCGGGGTGTGGGAAAGGTGCACGGGGTGGGAAAGGTACACGGGGTGGGAAAGGTACACGTGGTGGCAAAGGTACACGGGGTGGGAAAGGTACACGGGGTGGGAAAGGTACACGGGGTGTGGAAAGGTACACGGGGTGTGGGAAAGGTACGCGGGGTGTGGGAAAGGTACGCGGGGTGTGGGACAGGTACGCGGGGTGTGGGAAAGGTACGCGGGGTGTGGGAAAGGTACGCGGGGTGTGGGAAAGGTACGCGGGGTGTGGGAAAGGTGCACGGGATGGGAAAAGTATACGGGGTGGGAAAAGTATATGGGGTTGGAAAGGTACACGGGATGGGAAAGGTACGCGGGATGGGAAAGGTACGCGGGATGGGAAAGGTACGCGGGGTGGGAAAGGTACACAGGATGCACCTTCAGTGCTGACGTTGTAAACAGCCTACTGAAGTGCTGCAAAGTCTAACCTAACCATGTGAGAGGTTAATGGGGATTGCAAAAGTACAGCGCTGCCATCTGGAACATGTGCAGCCACAAGCCAGCGGTAATCAGAGCTAATTTCCAGGTTTAACGTATAGCTTTCAGTCCAATGTTTTTCTGTCTGTAATGGAGCTCTGTACAGGTCACATGGGGCTGCATTCTCATCTCTCCTCCTCCCCCTTCCTGACTTCATATCCCCCTGCGCTGATTTCAGACACAAGATAAGTAAACATATGTAGGGGATTTCACAGGTTGTGTGTGTGTGTTTAAAACGGACACACGCTGGCAGCGGGGCCCCCCCTGTAAAAAAAAGTAAAAGGGGAGGAATTACCTAGACCATAAACCCTCCACCGGCAGCGCCGAGGCGTCATGACGTCGTAGTGTCATGTGATATGGCGTTGCCACGGCATCACGGCGTCATGTAACGTCACGTTACCGTGGCAACACATCACGGGACGCCGCGTTTCCATGGCCTGCGCTGCAGGAGGCGGCCCGTTGCTGAGAAGTTAAGAGCGAACACACACACACTCCTCTCCCCCCCAACATCCACCTCTCTGCCGGTCCGGGGCCCCCGCGCTCCCTCCTCCAGTTGGTGCTGAGATCCAACTTCCGACCGGAGAGGGGAGCTGGAGGTAGGGAAGGCTCCACGGCCGGTCCCTCCTCCAGCTCTCCCCCACTAGTCGGGGTGAAAGTTGGATTCCGGCGCCGACAGTAGAATGGCATAGTCAAAGTCAGGACCTAAACCCCATTGAAATGTTGTGGCAGGACCTGAACCGAGCTATCCATGCAGGAAGGCCTCAAATGTCACTGAGCTGAAGCAGAAATGGGCAAAAAAGTCTCAAAACCGGTGTGAGAGACTGACCAGCAGTTACAGGAAAAGGTTAGTTGAACTCATTACAAGGGCGCCACCATGTACCGAATCTAAAGCTTCACATACTGTACTTTTTCACACATGGATATTGAATGATGAATGATTGGTAGATAAATGTTGAAAAAGTATCATGTTTTTGTGTCATTTGTTTGATCAGGTGATCTTTACCCATTAGGCCTTAGCTTAAGATCCAATAACATGCTAGGTTTGAGATATGTGAAAATCCTAAGGGGTTCACAAACGTTTTCTTGCCACTGTGTATATATTCCATCTCCATAAATAAAGAGACAAAAATGACCTCAAGAACTACAAATGAATCAGTCTCCTTCCAATCTCTTACAAAATTCTTACGTACTAAGAGGCGGCAAAAGACCATGGTCTTTACCCTCCCTAGAGAACAAGCTGGATTTTGCATGGATATAACACAGTGGACCAAATCCAAGTTTGACAAGAATCAAAGCATGAGAAACCTTTCAAATGAAATCAATAGGAGAATGAAGGTGGGACAGAGGCATTTGGAAGACAAAGACAACATTTCAAGAGAACCTTCCACTGTGCGGACCAGTGTATTCTGCCCGTCCTCACGTATGGATGTAACACTTGGGACCTAAACGTGAAGATAATTCAGATGCTTCAGAAAACTCAAATAAGTATAGAGACTAGAGATGTATGCTGGACATTACCCAGGAAGAGACACGAGGAAAAATAATGAATAGATTTGAAAGCAAAACAAAAGTCAGTGACATAATCATACGGATGAAGAAATTAAAATGGCGGCGGGCCAAACATACCGCAAGAAGAAATAACCATCGTAGGACAAAGATGGCACTCTACTGGATTCCAAGGGATATCAAAAGACCATGACAACAACCAAAAGGGAGATGGGAAGATGAAAATGTGTTGGACAAACATGGAGAAGAGAGGTTTGCAACCGCAGTCTCTGGAAGATGATTGAGGAGTTCACAGGGTGATGCACTCACGTGAATTACATTCTTGCCGCTGGTGCTCAGCCACAGCAGTCCTACGGGGAGGTGGAAACCCCCAACAATCAGATATAAAGGAAGGAGCGGCACCCCATGAACTTGTGAAAAAGGTGTAAAGGTTTATTCAGTGTTCGATGGCACGGTCCACTCGCGATACACGATACACTGGGTTTCATACACCACTGTATCTTGTGAACGGCCCGCAATCGGACGCCGGTCACCGAATAAACCTTTATACCTTTTTCACAAGTCCATTGAGTCACACTCCTGCCTTTATGTCAGATCATTGAGGAGGCCTTCACCCTACAGTGGATTGATAAGGACTGAAGGTGATGATGATGATGACGATGACGGAGGTGGTATGTGTATCTATAGAAGAAAAAAATAGGTGCACTCACTGGATTTATGCAACAGCCTGAAGTACACAGCGATCATCCCCTGCAGGGGAGACCAATAATATAGATCTATATACTGTACATGTTTCCTAACAGAGTTCTGTCTTTAATATATCGGCTAGGATACTTTAATAAATAACTCCCAATGTGCTGCGGGGGTATTCTCGCATTGAACTGGTCCATTCCCAACTTTTGTTTTGTATATATAATAAAAATTTTAAGAATATCAGTGTATTGAAAATAACGAGACTGATGGAAGCGAACAAAGGATAGTTTCTAGAAAATGTAATTCGGACTTTGGAGGGTTGGCTCACATTGTATGTACCTTTAACCCATTAGCTGCAGCGAAAGGAAAAGGGGAAGATATATCAGGAGTCAAGAAAAAGATGTCACGGGAAGTGAGAATATACACATATTCTGAAGAGCAAAGGCCAAATTCAGCTGACAGCATTCGTCTTAATTTTAAATCAATACTTAGGATCAAAGTTAAAACAACCTAACGGCATAAAGTGCTCATAAATCCCAGTGGAATGCAGCATAATCCTGTTAATCAGTGCTGGGAGGTGCACATAGCAGGAGGCCATCCAGATGTACAGCCACTAATCCCAATGAGGTGCCCACTGGGCATGAAAAACTCAAAACCCCCAGAGCCCGAGAGGAGAGACAAGCTGGGAAGGAGAGAGGGGCTGGGGAGGGGAGAGTTTCGGATGCAGAAAGAGACATCAAACAGTGTGTGTCATCTATAAGGATGTGCTGCAGGCACGAATGGAGGGAGCAGAGATAGGTGAGGGTGTTTGGGTTGATGGTTCTCGACCCAAAAACATGGTATTTTAATGGGAAACGCACTGACGTTTTCTGAAGTCTGTGAGGCTGTTTACGTTAGAAAATCAGTGAGACCGACTGGAAACCCGAGAGCTGACATGTCTACTGTGGTTGACGTTCCTTAAAGAGTTGCGGCACTGTGATCCTTTGACAATGAAAGGAGCGGTCCACTCTAGGACTCAAGGGATCTGAACCCAGTGGTACTTTTGCTGAGAGACAAAGCAGAGAAGTATTTTGAAATAGCGTTTTCAACTTTTTACAGTTCCAAAGTAAACCAAAGAGTTGGTGCTATATCAGGTTCTATATTCCTGATTGTTTTCATTTCAGTCCTAGTTGTATGTATGTATGTATGTATGTCTTTATTAATATAGCGCCATTAATGTACATAGCGCTTCACAGCAGTAATACGTGACAGTCATATAAATAACAAATAATATAAATAACAGGTCACGGGAATAAGTGCTTCAGGCATAAAAGTAACATTTAGGAAGAGGTATCCCTGCTCCGAGGAGCTTACAAACTAATTGGTAGGTAGAACGTACAGAGACAGTAGGAGGGGGTTCTGGTAAGTGCGTCTGCAGGGGGCGAAGCTTTATGTAGCATGTGTATAGTATTAGCCACGGTGCTACTCATATGCTTCTTTAAGCAAGTGTGTCTTAAAGGTGAATAGAGAGGGTGCTAGTTGGGCATTGAGTGGAAGGGCATTCCAGAGATGTGGGGCAGTCAGTGAGAAAGGTTGTTGTTATTTATAAAGCACCACCATAGTCCATAGTACAGTACAAGGGGTGCTTGGCCTAAGCCTGCCTTCCCCTTCTGAGATGTTCTTCAACCATATTACTTAATTTCTGTTTCCCATCAGCGTTGGGTTGTTGTTGTTGCGAGAGTTCAATGACAGGAAGTCTGCTCCCTCCAGGACTGCTTATGACTTACAGGTGGATATGGAAAACATATTACATTTTACGTTATTGCACAAAAGCCACTGTGTCTCTGCATGGTTTTATTTATGTATTTTTTCTTAAATCAGATTTTCGTGCCAGACAAAATCTAAAAGGTGGAATGAGCAGACAGTCTATCACTCAAGAGCTGGGAGAGCACAGAATTACAGGGTTACAATTTAACAGACCTGGTTTAGCAACTCTGCTGCCAGGAGGTGTGTTATATTGGCTGTATCTCATGATACCTGCCAGCTAACTTCAGGTCATCAGGGCTGAAAAGGATCCACGCTAGTCTATCTTCAGATCTTACTGTATTGTATCAATGGTACTCATCACAAAAGGGTATTCAAAACCTGGACTGGATCATTCATTTTCACATTGTAGATGTAACCCCCGGTGTCTGCTATCAGCACAGAACATGCCCCCTTTAAGAATTACATTCCACTGGACCATATGACTGTGCTTAGCCAATGGAATGACAGCTGGTGACAGTTGGAAAGGGAGCTGAGGGAGTGAGGGTGTGCAGGCCCATCCTGCACAGAGAGTCCATGCAGGACCTCTAAGAGTGAGGGAATTGCAGAGAGAGCGTTACCCCAAAGGACCAGTGCATGCAGCAGGGCCCAGCAGAGATCAGGACCTGACAGTGCAGAGGGAAGAAGCAGGCAGACAGAGGATACTACAGAGAGAGATTAGGGAGCCCAGCAGTGCAGGAATTACACCAGGTTGGAGTGGGTGAGCTAACCCACAAAGATATAAGATGCAGTTATATTGCCATCGCTGTTTGATCTTTGTGAAGCACCAGGCCTGCAACACACACAGTTTATGAGCTCCAACGATTGTGCTAGCACACCAGGATCTACAGGCCAGTACCCCTGATTGGGAGGCCAGACAGAGATAAGTTATTATTTGTTGGCGCAGTGTTCGCACTGTTGGTATAGTTTGTTTAAGTATATATGTGTATGGAGTGATTCTGAGATTAAGAGTCACCTTACTGATTCATATGAGATATGCAACACCACAAATTATAGCTATATGAGTATATAAAGCTTGTTATAATTCATTACCACTGTGTTGTGTCTAGTCATTAGAGTCTCACACAACTTGTACCACACACTATAAGAATTAAACAGTAACCCATAGGACTCCGGCTCCCACCTCAGCGTTAGGCCATATAATCTGAGGTAAAATAAAGAAGGGTTACATAGACTTGCAGTTAATTGTCAGATATGTCAACTCTCCCAGAGTGTCCCTGCCCGGGAGTCAGTCTCCCTGATTTTTAGCATCAGTGTCTCATAGACTTCAGTGGAAACTGACTGATAGAAGTTTTTGGGGGTGGGGGGGAAAGGACACCCAGATCTCACTGATTTCAGTCATTGGTGGTTGATACCTCTGGATAAGCTTGATTATTTTTGCAAGGAAGGGGACCAAAGTGAGCACCCCCCTCCTTCCCCTCCCCCCCTTCCCCCCCCCCCCCCCCCCAACATCACATCTAAACCATGCACAGGATGTTACTCGGGTGAATGATTCTGCTTTCTTGCACCTTCTTACCTGCTTCTTTTAAAAAATATATATATATATATATTTGGTGCATCCAAAGAAAATACCATATGCTTGGATGAGAGACATAGTACAGGATATACCGTACACACATAGTGGCAGATTACATCATAATAGCAGTGTTAACCTTCATTGCATTTTATAGCATAGCCTCCTATATCCGAGAGTCTTATCCTCTTATGGTTGGTACATGTTTTAGTTTAATACTCATGCTTTAATCCTCAGCAAGCAGTTATTTTCCGGTTTGTATGATCCTAAGAGAATGACATAACAGATGAAGAGAAAACAAAAACAACCTCAATCTAACTAAACCAGATAATGATGAATTATCACACCGATCATGTATTGGAATAGCACGGACATAAACAAGATATAGATCATGTATACAGACTGGGAGTCCCTATCACTCATGTCTCAGTATGGCCTCTGCAAACTCTTTTGTGTAGTCAAATGGTTTGAGAATGCAGAATTTCCCAGGGTACTTTCAAAATGACCAATTTCCATTTCTTTAGAAATGTACTGCTCCTGATATCTTTATCCAGAGAGGCATCGGTCCTTTCAGTAGACATGACTAGGGTGGTCAGGTGGCTTCTCCAAAAATACTGGGCACAATGGCGCTCAACACCACCACACACCAATTCATGCTGTTTCCTCCTCTCCTTGGCCCCACCCCCAGGCTCCTGAAACCTCCTTCTTATTGGCTGCTGATGGGTAATGCAGCCAATCAGGATGGAGAAAGCTGCCAAGACTCCTAGCAACAGTCCTGCTCTCTCCCTGCTCGAAATCCCACGACCTCCCAAGCCGGTAAGGTCACTATGTCCAGAGAGGTAATACCGGTATACACATACATGTCCAGTATTACCTCTATTTTTTACTGGACAGAGTGTCCAAACACAGGACAGTCCGGCTCAATACTGGACACCTGGCAACCCTCACATGACTCCAAATAGAAGGTTTTCATGTTGGCCGATAGTGGGATGTCGAACATTAAGACAGTTTTTCTTACCTGCTTCTAACGGGCTCATGTCTTCCTGCAGGATGGATGAGAATTACAACCTCCTGCCGCACGGAGTTAATTTCCAGGATCCTTTCTTTCCCGACACCCCTGAAAACCACCGAATGTTTGCAAGCCTCTTCCAGTTTTCTAACTGTACACCTGGTATCGATCCACAAATCTACACACCCGACTGGGAAGCGCAAGAGGATCACAGGGTGAGAGGGAAGAAAGGGAATGCTTGAGCAGTTAACCTCTTCACAGCCCAAAGGGCCAGCAACGCATGTATTAAATACACCTCTCTTCCCTGCAGTTGTTGTAATATAAATTCTTTTAGCAGATGTACTAATGCATTGCAATGGCAATATAAGTGAAAAGGATTACACCTATAGTTACAGAACTAACTGCAGTCGGGGTAAGAGGGAATTAGAAAGATGAATTGGACACACACACAAACCTCCACCGTTTAGCATATACTGTAGCAAATTAAAAGATCACTTGTGAACACACACACATGTCTTAGACAGGTCTGCAACCCTGCCTTTCACCATTATCACCAAGCATACAGTGCTTCCGCCGCAGAAGGGATTCTGGGAAATTACATGCAAATGAGCACACCGTGTCACCTTTTGCCTGAAATCCATTTTTTACATGGAACCCTTATAAGATAATGCTCGCTGTTCGCACAGCTTTTAAGCACTATATGCACTATTCCCTGGTCACATTCTTTATATAGATAATCAGACATTAAAATAGTTATAGTGGGTTTATATATAGATATTTATACACATACTCTGTACTGTCCCACTCCCCCACGTATGTCCCCTGACTGTCTACGCCGCTTTTGCATTTCAATAGGGAAAAGCCTTTTATGTCTCTACTGCGAATTTTCAAACGAGGTGTTTCTTCCTTATCCTAATTTCCACGTCCTCTCAGCATCCATTGTAACCAGAGATCCCTCTTACAAACACTGTAAATAATATTTTATTTCTGTATTTCTGCCATACACGATGAAGGACCCTGAGAGGTTGGAAAGCTTGTAACATATCAATGGATACAAAGAAAAATGTGATGCAAGCGCTAATGCTTAAATATATTCAGAGAACTTAAACTGAAATTAATTACAAAAACCTTATGTATTAAGGACTTGGCTGCCTGGTAGCTATGATCGATACAGATCACTACCTAAATACACAAAACAACACAATATACCGGCGCCTATGTAGAAAATCTTAGGCTAAGGCCCCGGTAACTCAGCTGCAACGCGCGCCCGCGAGATTGGCGGCGCGTGCAGCCGATTACCTGGTCTGCAGGGAGCTGCAGGAAGAGACTGGGGGGGGGGCGCGGCCATGACGTCACCCGGCAGGTTCGCCCTCATTGGCTGAACCGCCGGGGGGCGTGCCTTATCGCTCGACGCGAGTCCTGCTCTCAATTCTATTGAGAGCAGGAGCAGCTCTCGCCCCAGCGCTGCGGCCCCCACCCTCGCAGCGGGCCCAGCGCCATAGAGGGGAGGGCTCTCGTCCGTGCAGCGTCCGTCACAGCGGACGCTGTAGTAGGCAGCGGGGTCAAGCCCTTATAGTGAACACTGCCAAACAGATGGTAATTTCCTTGGAACATATCAACTACTTGTTGGTCCAATAAAGGGTATCATACACCCCACTGCCTCTCCCTCCTTTGTTATTATTGGGATGTGTTAGTGTTTTGCACTTTGTACAAAGTCTTCCGCAGAAAGTTTACTGAATAAAACAATCCCACTTTTAGTGCCCCGGAAGGTCTTTATAATTCCCCAATGGTGCTAATGAGCTGGCACTGGTTGTCCCACAACAAAGACTAGTACATTTACCTTGTCCTCTCCCATGTGTCCTTGCAGCTGCTGTGCAACAGCGTGCAGAGGGCACTGCTGGAGGAGGAGGAGCGCGCCAAGACGCTGTCGCAGAAAGTGCGGACTTTGGAGAAAGCCAATGGGCACCTGCGGGAGAAAGTGAAGAATCTCAAGCGTTCACTGCGCCAGGCGAGCATGGAGTGCAAGAAGGACACCCTGCTGGCCAAGCGCCTCCTGGACAAAGAGAGGAGCCTCAGCGGGGAAGACCCACAGCTGGACAATCACATGAGGAGCCTGGGGAAAGCGGGGAAGAAAGTCACAGGGAACAGACTGAAGTAGGCAGCACGAGCAATGAACCCCAGGGGTTGTTTTACCAAAGTCTCCCAAAAATAAGGGCAAAGAAAAAAGCAGCATCAGATTGATCAGAGAAAAGGGATCCCGCTGAAATTTGGGGGGGGGGGGTTTGCAATGGGATTATTCTAGTAGTTCCAAAGGACAAAAAGAGATATCATGAAGTTAAAAAAAAGTCAATAAATGCAGATGTGTCTGGGATAATTACTTCAAAAAGGGGTTAATGCTTATCGTCAAAGTCTCAACACTCATAAGCTCTAAAAAAAAAATATATATATATAGCGTGTTTCAGCTTCTCTGACCAAATGTTTTTATGGGTAGGGGGGGAGGGGAATTGGTGCTTAAGGTAACATGTCTGACCTCTGACTGAATAATCCTTTAAGGTTTAAATGTAACTACAATTGAATGCAGACTAGAAATACTTTGCAACCTGAAATTGCTTGCTGCTGTTCTGGAGCAGATAATATTTCATGGAAACAGATGCAGCGGTATTGTTTAAGTGGAAAAATACTGACCAGAGAATGAGTACCTTTGTACAGAGATGTTGATGAGATGTTTGCAGGAACGATGCTGTGCATGTTTGGCATATGATTGCAGGAAATTGTAGAGGGCAGCTAGCGCTATATATATTTTGTTAGGGCGTTCCCTGCACTCTGTAATTACATTTCTATCCCCAAAAATGTATCTTAGCCCCTCCGTTTTGTTTCTAATGTTCTCGTTTTTTTTTCTTTCTTCCAAGTTAATGCAAAATCCCATTTTTCTGTATGAACCAAAGACAATAAAAAGCGTGCCAACTGGCGGCAGCTGCAGTTAGTGATGCTTTAAAATAAAGGGTCTTAAAAAGGGAATCCAAGCGGCACTTTGAATAAAAAATTGTTTTAATATATTACCTTTATTGAAAACCAATTACCTAAGCTGTCGATCGATTTGTTCTCCTGTAACCGATCAGCAAAGATCCGGCTTCCCATGGTTCACTATATGCCTGCCTTTCAGTTTCAATCAATCCTTCAGTCAGTGTAACTCTGCAGCTACAATGTATTCTTATATTACTACATTCTCTATTGTTACAGTTTGCAGCTCGAACTGATGGGAACATTGGCAAGCCCCTGCTTCCGCACAGGTTGCTCAATCAGTCCCTGCTTCAGCACAGGTAGCTCAATCAGAGGCTCAGTCTTTGACTGAGCCTCTGATTGAGCCACCTGTGCTGAAGCTGGGATATCCTGAAAACCTGCCCTGTTGGGGGGCCTGCGGACTGGAGTTCAGCACCCCTGCAGTAACTATGTGCTAGAGATGATCTACTTGTAGCTTGCTGTGTATAACCTAAACTGAGCAGGGGGTGAGGAGTTTGTTAGATGTAGGGACCCCTGTGAATGTTGACTTTAAAATATAGCAGACATGCTCTCTTCTTTAAACATCAGGCATAGTGACAATAATAAACGCTTTGGGGTTTCCATGATCGTTACCTTAAACCCTGCCAGTTTGCCTTGCAACAACAGGAGGGGGGGGGGGGGGGGTGGGGGGGAAGGGGGTAGTAAGGGAGAACTTGGGTGGGCTCTAGCTCAGACCACACAATTAATGAAGTGTGCAAATAAACACGCGATGTGTTCCGGGGGCGCGTTGAGCCTTATGCCAATTACACACAGGCTTTGCACTAAGGTCAAGATTTAGGGAAATCCCTGGGAAGGGAGCATGCTAAAAGTGAGATCTGGGTGTTTTTTTAGAGTTTCAAAATTAGAATACTACTGGCACAATAAAAACACAGTGCAAGATGCAGCAAATAAATAAATAGCATTGTTTTTAATGTGGATACATCTAATGCTGTGTAATGCTCAAATGTAGCAGTAGGGAATCTTAGATAAATGCCCCTGGAAGGTGCACCCCCAAATCTATGGGAAGATTTGTTCCAATCAGGTCAAAAATCCAATAGGAAAAAAAAACCTGAGCGGCCGGATTGCTACTTTAACCCCTTGAGCGACAAGGGGGCCGCGGCACAATGAGCATGGCCCCTTCAGCGTGTGCCGTCACATGACCTCTTCGTCAACGATGACGGGACAGGATGAGAGGCGTCCTCCTGTCCCACTTCCACGCAGAGCGCGTTCGGAGCGCAGGAACGCCATCTCGCCTACAAAAACGTGTAGAAACGCCCCTTGAGTGCCAGACCCCATGACTTCGAGAGGGCACCCAATGGGTTAAGGTCTCAAAGTGTCTTATGGCTTAGCACTGCTTAGTAAATAATGCCCTATATTAGGATCTATGGGTCAGAGCCACAAAGCTCCATTAACTCAAGTCTCATAACATACTGTTATCAAAAGGAGTCCCGGATGTTATGTTCTCTATTAGCATAGGCTTAACGCCAGGTTAAATTAACACGGCCTTGTGTTAGCTTCAAATAACATGGCGGTAAGCTTGTCTTACCCAAAGGTGGAGGCGAGAGAGCGCGAGAGAGCGCGAGAGAGCGCTCCGTAGATAGGCGTTATTAAAGGCAACACCTCTGTTGCATATCATTAGCACTAATGTCCGTTATAGTAACGCAAGGGCTCGTTATGGCTGAAAACAGCACTTAGCGAGTGCATTAGTGAGCTCTGAAGATACTCGTTAGCACTTAACGATGCTTTAACTTATCGTCAATCAGTCCCAGCTTCAGCACAGGGGGCTCAATCAATACCTGCTTCAGCACAGGTGGCTCAATCAGAGGCTCACTGCAACTGAGCTTCTGAGCCATCTGGGTTGAAGCAGGGACTGATTTAGCCACCTGTGCTGAAGCAGGGATATCCTTAAAACCTGACCTGTTGGGGGGGGGCCTTGAGGACTGGAGTTGAGCCCCCCTGCTCTAAAACATGCACCAGATTCATTTGTTTATTGGCACAGTTCTCTCTTAATTGTCCCATTGTGTTTCTCATTTGGAATGCATTGCGTATAGATAATATCATCCCAAGTTTATCAATATTATCACCATCATTATCATCCCTTACCAGGGGTGTTTATCCCTATTATTTGCGACTATTTGCGAGTTTTGTGCCCTGAATTTGTGAACCCCTTGCTCCCCTGTTTTTGGATACATAATATACCTGCTCCGCTCCCTGTGTATACGTCCGCGGCTCTCATTCCATTCCCATGTTCTTCATTACGGTGACATCATCAGCTGCAGCGAGTCGTTTGTCATCTTATCTTATATTCAGCCATGAAATATGCTCCAGATGTACAAGCCTTGGCCAAGGGTCTTATTTAACACCGTCAGCGCTGGGGAGAACAGCAAAGCACCTCCAAACAGTGTGTTACTGGCTCCCCGGGCGCCGATCAGGTTAATGTCCATGTTGAGCCACCGTAATTAATTCAATGCAGCTTCACCCTTTGGTTTTGGCGTATTTTGAGATACAGGAATCCATTCGCAGTGAAATCATCATGTAGGACAAGCCAGACAGGCGCCCTTACACCGCGAACCCAAGCAAGAGAGATCCCTTTAATATTACAGCACTTTGTAGACGTAAGTGTTGCCAAAGACAAGGCTACGTCATTATATCATCGCTTAAGAAGGTGTCTCTTGCTATTTGACACACAGCGTTATCCAGTCTGATAAAAATGGGTCAGCAGAAATGAGGTTTTTCCAATATAATCTATATTTTTTCTTGTCTTACGTAGCGCTGTACATATGATTTTTGCCGACACAATGAGCCCCGGCCTTAAAGAGCTCATAATCTAATGTTGATGCCTGTTGCACATGGAGATAAAGGGGCCTGCAGCAGGGGAGCGCAATTTTTCTCACCTGCACCCCCCTGACGGCTCTGACCCCCTGCTTGCAACCCCCTCTCCCCCCCCCACTCCCCCCACTCCCCCCCCCCCACTCCCCCCCCCCCACTCCCCCCACTCCCCCCCCCCCACTCCCCCCCCCCACTCCCCCCACTCCCCCCCCCCCCACTCCCCCCACTCCCCCCCCCCCACTCCCCCCCCCCCCACTCCCCCCCCCCCCCCACTCCCCCCCCCCCCCCCACTCCCCCCACTCCCCCCACTCCCCCCCCCCCACTCCCCCCCCCCACTCCCCCCACTCCCCCCCCCCCACTCCCCCCACTCCCCCCCCCCCACTCCCCCCACTCCCCCCACTCCCCCCCCCCCACTCCCCCCACTCCCCCCCCCCCACTCCCCCCACTCCCCCCACTCCCCCCACTCCCCCCACTCCTTATCTTGGCTCCGGTGTTCTGACATCACGACGTCATGTGACATCACATTGCCATAGCAACGTTGCGTCCCGTGACTCGCGGCATCATTTGACACCACGTTGCCATGGCGATGCGTCACCAGAAGCCGTCTGAGCCAGGGTAAGGGACCTTACAGAGGCCGCCGCCGCCGCCCCCCCGGCATTTATTTGAAATGCCTTCGGGAAGCGCTCGGGGCCTCTGTAAGCGAAACATGAATCAGTCTGAAGAGGAAATCTGCTGTAGATAGAAACAAGATATTTTGAAGGAGAAGGGAACAGGAACAGGAACAGTACTGATGCACCATTTCAGATGTAAAGGGGCAGAAAGAATATACTGTATAGAGGGGCAAAAGAGAATCTGGTTGCTCTTCCTTCTTGTACCTGTAACCGCTTCTTATTTCCCTAGATGTATTAAAGTTTGGATGATACGGCGGGGGTCTGACTTTACCTCCCCTGTGTGTAAAATAACCTATTCAGCCGGCAAGCGACCAGGCTAGAGTCAGGCCACGCAGAGAGAGAGAGGCGTATCTTTTGGTTAACAATACTTTATATTCACGAGAAACGCAGGAGAAATGTGTACCCCACTGCACAACTGTCCTTCAGTGTCTCTTACTCGGTTCCGGTGGCCCAGATGCTGAATAATGGGTCATTGTCGGTGCCGACACAGCGTTGAAGCTCGTGTGAAATGTTGGTGTGCTAATAGGTGCAGGCCTGGTACTTCGCAAAGAATGGCGGTAGATATGTATGATGAAAAGGACACTGAAGTGCTCTAGTGCTGATCCCTGGAATGTGTTTCCGCACAGCTTCAGGAACCCCAGTTTACACGGGGTCCCCTTTACTTAACGATGTACTCTCCTCTCTCTTATATCTGCTGCCTTCTGTATGTACTGCTCTGCCAGTCTGGGAAGGTGAAGACTCTCAGGAATCTCTCGCCAGGCTCCTTGGGACAGTTCCTCTCTCTCCCTCTCTGGATGGCATATAAGTATCCAGAATTAAACTTATTGTGTGTTTATAGGGTGTTACACTCTCCCTGCTAGTACCATTAATGTCCCCATCAATCTCACCGTGGTATAATATATAATAACAATAACATAACACAGTATAAGCATTTCTATCTAACACGTGACTCCTATCTAGGCACAGTTCAACACAGGAGAAGGTGATGGCATATAATGGCATCTTCCACGTAACGCGTCTTTGGTAGACACCAGGTACCTCATTTCCAGGGTCCACCTGGGTCATATACCATAGGGGTCAGTCTTTTTGGTATACTACACACCGGAATGTCAGTGGACACCCCAGGGGAGTCATACATTAATGCTTGGGTGACCTAGTTACTCTCTCAGGGTGGGGAGGATCTACCACTGATTCTACCGGTACCTCTATCGAACCTTCAGACAAAGACTCTGGGTGCGTCCCGGTGTCTTCTTCCTCTATCCGCTGGTTTCTTTCCCCACCTCCAGTTTCTCGACCAATCTCCAATTCTCTCTCACTTAAAGGTGGGTCTAGAGGGCTACATTCATTGGCTTCAGGGTCCAGTTCAGTTCTAATAAGAGATAGGGGATCCCGTGGCAATGCACACTATCTGGGAGGGAGGCTTTATGGAGGCTCAGAGTCACTGGAATCCATAATGGTGAAAAAGTGGCCTAACACTCTCTCATTCTCATATTCCTCCTCGGACTCATCACCTTCCTCCTCTGCAATGGCAACAGGTGGATCGTGGGGTTGACCCTGGCTTCTGGTTAGCCTGTTACTCCGCCTAGCACTCTAAGTGAGTAGTGGCTTCATCACTGACACGGCATCTTACAAGATGTCCAATTGGCAGTAAATGATTCCGGTGGAGCGTCTTCAAAGCTCCATGCCCCTTTTCAGGCTTTACTTTATACACTAGTAATTCACCCAGCTTCTTTATTACAACCGTGGGAAGCACCTTCCTTGACACACATCTGCCACCATTTCTCCAATACTCCACATCATTGGACATATATGAGACCAATAGAAGTGGTCTCGTACCAAACCTAGTGTTTTATCAACTGCCAGGTGCCCATGGTCACTATGAAGAGACTTCAATACCACCCTACAGTATTTGAGTTGGAGCACTAACTGTTTTGTGATTAAGTGCTGGAATTTCTTAACAGCCCGGAGCATACCACTTTTCATCCCCAGATCATTCCACTGTCGCAATAGTGGTGAGGCATCTGGGTGCACTTTCCTGATGGAGGAAACAGGTCTATTCTTTCCCAATGTGGAGCATACTTCTGTGCATCCCTAAGATCTTGTCTGTTTAGCCGAGGCAGCCCTGTCATAGGTCAGCCAGATTGTTATAGGTGATGGGTATAGTGGTGTGGGGTACCCCAAGCTGTCCCCCAACACGGTCAACATTGGCAGAAGTCACAGATCTGGAAGTCTCAATTTTCCTACACAAGGTCCGTACCCAGTGGCTGTGATCTCTTCCGGTCGGACTCTCTGGCACCTCGGGGGATCCTGGATAATACATCAGCATCAATCGTCTGTTTGCCCAGTCTATACTTTAGGCTAATATTATGTGTAGCCAAGGCAGCTAACCAACGCTGTCTAGTGGCATCCAGTTAAGCAGAGGAAAAGGAATAGGTAAGTGGGTTGTTGTCGGTGTGGACGACAAATTATGCCTCATAGAGTTAATGACTCCATCAGCCACTGCTTCCACTCTACTGGGGCAGCACTGTCCACAAAGTTGAACATATCCAGAGTCATTCTCCCCAGGCCCAAAATTTGGCAGCCATTTTGTTTCCCCTGAAGCGAGATTTTAACCTGGGATCTTCAATGGTAGGTATCTTAAGAACTAAGGGGTCCCCAAAACAGAAAATAGATCCCGGAGCACCTCTTAATTCCAGTCCTGTAAAAAATAAAAAAAAGTGCCACCATGCGCCCCTCAGAGAAATCACGTGATCGCGGCGTCACATTACAGAAATGGAAGTGGAGTTATCCTCTTCCCAGTCCTTGTTTCTGATCACGTTCTGCGCAAACGCTGTCTCCCCTGAAGAACGAACCATAAAAAAAGTCCTTGACGTAACCGCTAAGTCTGGGGACCCCGGGAATGGCAGGCCCCCATAATGTAGTACCTTTGTTTTGGGGCACTCACGGGGTTAAAGTTGTCTTTAGGTATATGTTCGTACACTAGCTTTTGAAACATCAAAAAGGCCCCTTTTACAGTTCTTTCCCGGGGGCGGAAAGTGTTTGTAACGCTGCAAGTATTTGGTTCTTAGAAGGCCTGGTTTAGAATTGCCTAAATGTGGCGAGTGACAGGTGACAGAGAAATAAACATTTTGCCTTTTTTTTTTTAGTCCATTTCAGTTTAACATTTCAAAGCCGCTGTAAACTAACAGTTAACCCCTTCCCTGTCCGACAGGAGCCTGCACCGCTTCTGGCAGCAACGGGGTTAAGACACAATATGGTATTCTTCCAAAATATGCTTATTGTTATGGTCCAACATCGAGTCGTAGAGTCTAATCAGCAGAGAAAATCATACATGTCACGGAGTCTAATGAGCAGCCGGAATCTGACATGCGTGTCGTATTACAAACCAAATCCATCGGTTCTGAGTTACCTATGTTTACAACTGGGGCTCTTTCTCGTTCAGTTCCAAAACGCTGCCAACGGATGCCCCTGGGAATGAAGGGCTACGTAGCATAACTGGGGCGGGCTAAGCTCCCCTCTACATAACATACTTCAGTATGTTAAAGCAGCAACCTCTCCCAGAAACCTATGTACGTTTCTCATATCATGTTAGCATCTTATCCCCCTGAGCATGCCCTGCTCTTTAAAAAGGAATGTTAATGTTAGACACAATGATTTTCTAGACTGCACTGGAGAGACGTCAATTTTAATCTCATTTTAACAATAATAATAATAATTTAAAAAAAAGATTTGGAAAGGGCAAAAAGAGGTCTCTTCAAAAATGTTAAATACAGAAAAATGGCAATCAGCGCAGACTGCGGCTACCACCCAGTGCCGTAAGGCAGGTGTGCGCAAACTGGGGGCGTGGCGGTTACAGAGGCCCCGCGCTCTTCCCCAAGGCATTTAAATTAAATGCCGGGGGGACTGCGCGAGGCCTCTGCAACCTCACTTACTGTGACTCAGTCGGCTTCGCAATGCGGCATCAAATGACGGCGTGGGGTCACGTGAGGTCACATGACCCTGCGGCGTCATTTGATGTTTCAGACCAGGTAAGGGGGGCACGAGTAGTGGGGGAAAGCAGGTCGAGGGGCGCAAGGCAAAAAGTTTGCACACCCCTGCCTTAAGATACCTTCTGGCTGAAAGGAGCCTCATGAAACAATCCCACTTAGTAGACGTGGGACTGTATCCCTGGCCTCAACTGCAAAGGGCTCATAATGTAGCAAGAGCGGATAAACTCCATAAAGGACCCAAATAGCGGAATTTTTTTTAACTTTAACATTAATGGATCCCGGTGCTTTTCAGCAGTTCTGCTCCGCAGTGTGTTGCAGGCGGTCAGGGAGTGAAGGGGTTAAATCTGCAGGTTTAGGTGCCCACGTAAATTTGCGCAAATTACACAATTGTTGCGTCTGACAGAGCAGATTGCGTCGTCTTGATCTGCCAAATGATCCCAATGCTATAGTTACCGGGCGTCACGGTTTGCAGAGGTCTGCGCAGCAGCATAAACAGGTTAAGAATAACGGTTTATGATAATATCATGAGATATTACGTATTTTAGTCAATCTGGTGCTTCAGGGGTTAATGTAGCTACAGTTTTGATTGGGGGAGAAAATACAATATATTGGGTTTATGACAGGTCAAGACTTTCCCTGGGTCTGTGCTGGACTTCAAAGAGGGCTTGATTGGAGGGGGGGGGGGTGATTATCACTCCCGGACCACTAAATGTGACATATATATGGATTATAAGGCTGGGGACAATCACCAGGCCCCTGAGCTGTCAGCCTCAAAGGAAACAAACGTTTGTGAGATACCCTTGTGCATCACAGAGACAGGAGATACACAGCTCACTCCTGTTGGGGGACTTTACTACAAATGAGAATATCATGTGACGTCATCTACTCTGCTTACTAAGAGGTATGTAATCGGCATTGTGGCAAAAAGACCAATCAAACCGTACCACACACTGCATGGGTAAGAGGTGCCAAGGATAGATACCCATTTGTTAATCATATGTAGGAGCAAGACGGTCACAATAAGGCTAAGGCCCCGGTAACGCCGCTGTAACGCGCGCCCGCGAGATTGGCGGCGCGTGCAGCCGATTCCCTGGTCTGCAGCTCACTGCAGGAAGAGAGACCGTGGGGGGGCATGGCGGGGGAGTGACGGGGCACAGCCATGACGTCACCCGGCAGGTTCGCCCTCATTTGCTGAACCGCCGGGGGGCGTGCCGTATCGCTCGACGCGAGTCCTGCTCTCAATTCTATTGAGAGCAGGAGCAACTCTCGCCCCAGCGCTGCAGCCCCCCCTCGCAGAGGGCCCGGCGCCATTGAGGGGAGGGCTCTCGTCCGTGCAGCAAACGCTGTAGTAGGCAGCGGGGTCAAGGCCTTAGTCTTGTTACATCCGTCATAATCTCCTGAATCTATTGATATGACTCAAGTGTGTCTAAGTATTAGAGAAAGGAAGTTCTGAGTGCGTTTATGTATTGAGGCAAGAACTTAAACGTCTTTTTTTAGGGTTTTTGTTCTGTCATAAAACCGTCAACCTAGCAGCTGATTTACGACGTGGGCTGATGTTGTTTCAATGGGGGAAAAAAATAGTACATAAGTCATAGCAGGGTAATATGAAATGAGAATTCAACACAGGTGTGTTTGGGATCAAACGTGAATTTTCATATTTCTACACCAGTGACCTCTCTGGGGAGGAAACCTATGACATATGGTAACGTACTGTATAGGGATTTCTGTTTTCTGTTTTATCCTGTTATTTTAAGAAACTGTTCTGCATTTACTGTAATTGTATGTTCTTGTAATGATCTTTTTATGTAATCTAAGCACTGTATATTAATAAGTATTGCTTTGGGGCTCTAAATGAACTGTTGCACCCTCAGGAGAGAATATTTACATTTTCGGACACATTTTGCTGCAACAGATTTTTGTTTGTTAAGTGCATAGTTTTTTCTATAATAAACAGGGACCTGAGACCCTGGCAGATACATATTAATTACATATTTTGCATAATTTATTGGGTGGTGGCAGCAGCGTATAGATATGTTACAATTGCGTAAGGGGTCAATATTAACTAATTGAAAGTACCTTGCGCAGGAGAAAGGTGAGTTGGCTAGAGTATTCGGGGGTATTAACCATGGTTGCATATCTAAGTCATGTGCCCACTTGTGTGCTGTTCGTGACAGGTGGTATATGGGGACGGATTGCAGGGAGATATTGTTTATTTTGAGGGACCTTTGCGAAGCTGGAAAGTGGGCCAGCTAGAGAGCGGTGTATTAACCCTTGTCCCGTATGCAGGTCACGTGCTCACAGGTGTGCCTTATGTGCCAATAACTAATAACCAGCCCGATAGAGATAAACCCCTGTGAAACGCATAGGCTGCCAAAGAAGTTGAGTCCACTGAAGGTTGAAGACCAGAAGTTCATGTCGGACACCGAGGAAAGTCAGCAAAAACGGAGAAGGGTCCTCCGACTATTCTGCCGATGTAAGACTTCCCTCACCACCTTGTAGATGAGCTTTTGTAAACTGTGAAAGCCGCCACCTCAGTGGTAAGAACTAATCACTGGGTGACACTTCCCTGGGGTTAACGAGTTTCTCCAACCAGAGAGTAGATAAAGAGCAACTCAAGAGAAAAGCACGGAGTACTGCACTTAGTCAATAAATAGTTGGATGGAGGTGGGGTAAAAAAGTACTTTTAATTTATAGGTATAAAAAAAATGCCAAAATAGAAATATAAGTACAAGTTGTAATTTGTCAAGAAATCAAAAAATATATATACAGGGACAAAAAGTGTGACAGCACTACGTGCGAAACGCGTAGAGGTCACGTGTGGCAGTTCCTGTGGAGTTTTGCAGTCGGAGGGAGCGGGTCTTCACTCTTCACTTCCCTCATTCAAACGGGGTATGTACTCAGACTGGTCCGGATCCTTTCTGTAGTGCTAGTGTGATCTAGAATTTACCCGGTGCCATCCCCCGATCGTACCAGTTATTTTAACACTTTTTACTAATATTTCATTGGACCTTGTTTGTCCACTGTCTGATTACCCTTATCCTTAATAATAAAGTTTACTATCCCTTAGTGCGCCTATTTGTCACTTGTTTTTCTTGCTTGTGAGCCCCCCTTGTGGGAGCTCACTTTTATAGGGGATGTGTGGAACCCCCCTAGACTAACGGCTGCAAGAGGGACTCTTTACAGTGGCATCCCCAGCGCGGAACAACACCCTTGTTTTTATGCAATAGATAAAACGTAAAGTAATACTGTCCAATTTATACTCTGTAAGGAAGGATGTACGCCTGTCCTTAGCAAATGATCTAGATGGTGGTATCTAATCTAGCTGCAATGTAATTCAGACTAGGACAGATTCTTGGGTAACCATAGTGATACTCTCAATATGCTATACATCAGGTGAGTGAATGCAGGTATATTCTGATGCCTGCATATTTACCATAAACCCCGATAACGTAATGGGAACAGGGGGGAGAGAGAAATCCCTAGTTGGCCCGTCGGGGAATGATTAGGCAATAGTAGTGGTACTGCCTAATCAAACTTCACAATTACAGTATGGGGGGGGGGGGGGGTTCTAGTCCAGTCCAGTCCTCAAGGGCCACCAGCAGGTTAGGTTTTCAGGACATCCTGAAAACCTGACCTGCTGGTGGCCCCTGAGGTCTGCACTTGTCCACCCCTGGATTAGTGCATGGTACGCAGCACTTGGGAATTTTTACAGCGACATATAAACCCTTTAAAGCATTTGAATGTCGGTGAAAGGGTTAAGAGATTTGATATGCCTCCTGTCCAGTTCATTACAGAATAGCTACTTTTGGAGCTTAATACATAGATGTGATTTTAATACATTTCTAAGCTTATCTCCCCCACCCTCAGCCCCCTCCCCCCCCCCAACCTGTTTTCAATCAGCATTGTGTTCACGCCGTTATTTTTAAATGTCTAATAGTAAGAAGCGGAGGGGGGGGGGGGGAGGGGGAGGAGAGCACCGCATCTGGACATTCTCCTTCATCTTGCTTTTAATTATTCACCAGCCACAATAAAGCACCTTTCACAACCCCCAGTGAGACGCGTGCTGTGAATATTCAGCGCGGTGGAATACTTAACGCAGCGGGAGGATTTTGTGCGTTTAATTGCCGCGTATTTGATGGAGTCAAACTTCTGAGGCTTTTGGGCAGCCACCTCCAGGGTGGATATCCAGACAGCCGGCTGATGGCCCTCTCGCACGGGAGAAAGTAGAGAGAAACACTGTTTATATTATCACGACTTAATTACCTATGGTAATATGAATCACAGAGAGTAATGGGGTGGGGGGGTCATTTAAATGGGGAATTGAGCTTAATATCAACTTTAACCTTGAACCATTATAACAACTAAATTAAACCTACTGGTTTACCCATGATGTGAAAGGAGCAATCCACCCTATCAAACCTCCATTTTTTTCTCTCCAGGGGATTTGAACCTGGGCAATCTCAACCGGTCGATTTTCAGCTCAGGGACCTACCGGTTCCCGAGACTATTACTGGTGATGTTGCCAGTATTACTTCCTGGTTTTTAAAGGGGATTTAAATGGCCATCCAATAGGAAGCCAGAACCGATGATGTCGCAGCTTCCTATTGGGCCGCGATTTGGCAGCCATTTTGATTCCTCAGAGGGAGTTTTAAATCCAATATCTCGGGAGGCAGGGCTGAAAATAGTGGCTTTTGGCTCAGAGGGATACCTGGTTCTCATCCTGTACTAGCTAAAAAAAATTGTCAGAGGAACTGCTCCTTTAAGGACTGCCCACTGCATTAGCAAGACTGAGTTCGCCACTGCAATCAGCAAACCAAGGGGACTAATAACCATAGTCTCTCTGCTGCAAAACAGGGCACATGTACTGAGAAATGGTTATTTGAGTAGGGGAATTTAGCTCCTACTCAACCAAGTAGTTTCCAAACGAGAGGCTTTGCAAGGCCCAAGGCGGCACGCTGGCAGGAATACCCCTCCCGTGGAAAATGTTAAGGGTACTTACCTTGAAGAGCGACCCTCCTCAGCAGCGTTGCGGCATCATGATGTCACGGTGTCATGTGGCGTCATATTGCCATGGCAATGCGACGTCACATGAGGAGGGCCGCTCCGGAGAAGGTAAGACCCCCCTTCCCCCTCGACAAAAAAAAAAAAGAACACACTTACACTTCAGGGTGAGAAGCGGCGCTGCAGGTCCAGAGTCCCCGTGCTCCCTCCTCCAACTGCCCCCTCTTGTCGGGCCGACAGGTGGAGGGAGCGCGGGGGCCCCCTGTAGGCGCGGGGCCAAAGGCGACCGCCGTGCCCTGACGAGAGCTGAAGCCTTGTTGATTTCAGCTCCGGGGACCAGTTGCTGTCAGAGAGACTTGCCTCCAAGGCAGGCACCGGTATCTTTGACAAAGTGCTTAGCCCGAAACGCGTCAGAGTGGTTAGTTGTTCCTGTTTTTTGGATGTCTCATGCAGTCACTCAATAAATTAGTTTTTATTATTGGTGTGCCGTTTTCTTCCGCACTACACCCCACCGCAGTGCTCTGCTTTTCCATCGTTCGAGGTGTTTTTCCCTGCTATCAATCTTCAATCAAGCTGGATGCACGCACCAAATGAGCTCCTGTGTGCCTACTTTGGCCTCCATCTCTACCAAAAGTGAGTTTCCTGTGGAGTTTTCCTGCTTGTGATAGACTGTATAACCTATATGTCCTAAGTGGCCTTATCTGAGTATGGTGGTGAAAAGGGGGCACTTTACCTTCGGGTGGTTGTGCCTCCCCAGTACTCCATAAATCCCACTTTATGATTTAAGTCTGTCATGTTGGCGGCCACTATTTTATGAGTCATAGGTTAATCAATATACTAATTGTTACTATCCTAGCTCACTATATTTGAGCAGCAATACAAGGATTATCATTATACTCCCAGGATCAAGATCAATCGCTCAGTTTTTCAAGGGGATTAATAGGATATTATAGTTTATGCCTGTGAACTGTTCCTGTTGCACCGACTATGGACTGTATGTCTTTCTCAGTAAAATATAAAGCTTCCGCGTTGCGCGGGCCAATCGGAAGCCGAACCTGATGTCACTGCTTGTTATTGGCTCACATCGCTTTGAAACGCCGCCATTACATGAAACCCCGATAGCCAAGCAGATTGGCTACCGGCAACCCCCCCTACGGAGTTATCTCCGGAAGCAGTGGGCTCCTGAGGTGAAAATTAACTGGGTTTAGCTCCGGAGACCCCCTGCTTCAATCATATGTTTAACAAAACGATTGCCGAAAGAATCGCACTTGGATTGCCGATTTAAGCTCAGGCCATCCCCATTATCCAGAGAGGCCTGCAACCGTTGCTCTCAAACATTAGATGCATACAGGCATACCCCGGTTTAAGGACACTCACTTTAAGTACATATCGCTCAATAGCCAAACGGCAGCTCACGCATGCGCCTGTCAGCACGTCCTGAACAGCAATACCGGCTCCCTACCTGCACCAAAGCTGTGCGCAAGCGGGGAGACTATAGAGCCTGTTACACATGCGTTATTTACATCAGTTTTGCACGTATATGACGATTGCAGTACAGTACATGCATCAATAAGTGGGAAATAGGTAGAGTTTCACTTTAAGTACATTTTCGCTTTACATACATGCTCCGGTCCCATTGCGTACGTTAATGCGGGGTATGCCTGTACAACAGAATTAGTCATCTTTAATTACTGCAGGCTGTCTGGGAGCAAAGGGGTTAAGTTTGTAGAATGTTAACCTTTAACCTGCAACAAAAAAAAAAAGACAACAGACACCAGCTCCAGAAAAACCATCAAAACTTGTTTATATATTTATACATGTATATACAAATACAAAGAACGCAAAATCAGAACGCCTTAAACATTCCCTTTAATACAAGAACAAGCAATAAAGTAGAAATATCTTTTTTTTTTTTTTTTTAGTTTGTTAACAAAATCCTCATTAAACATGCTCAAATGTGAACCACCAGGATAGAGCCAGGCAGGATGTAAACGGACGGGAACCCCCCCTCCCCAATCTCAGAACACGGGATATGATACTACGCCCAGTCTGATGAGCCTGCAATGCCCGCCGAGACCAGCAGCAGCGCCTACTCCAGCGGGAGCCAAACCCGTATTATTGGACATGGTAAGCACTCGCTATGGAGAATTCTAATTAGACACGTGTGAGCAGGGTTACTGGCTCTGCACTTCTTTACCCCATGCTGTGCTGGAAAGCTGTGTAATGCGGCAGGCATATCCTTACAGGGGTCCATGTTAAAATGGATAAGAAGTAAAGAGTGACACGGTGTGCTCATTTGCATGTCATTACCCAGAATCCCTGGCTGCAGCGGAAGCACTGTGTGCTAAGTGATAATGGGGAAAGACACTGCAGACCTGTCTGAGGCCCCGCTGCACGCGTCCGCACGGCTGCCTTGCTTGCCGGCGGCGCGTGCAACTCACTGCACCGCGATTTGCGGTCTGCAGTGAACTGTGATGCGCACTGGGGGGGGTGTTGCCAAATGGGTCGGGGGCAATGACGAGGGGGTGAGGGGGGCGCGGCCATGTGTGTACAGAGCGAGAACATGCACGGCATGGGGCAAGACTATCTCACAATTTGAGACCACAAACTTTTCGTCTGAGCTTTGTAACCACGCACGCACGCACGGGAGGGGGAGGGAGAGCCATGCATGGGAGGGAGAGCCACGCACGGGAAGGGGAGGGAGAGCCATGCACGGCTGTCTCACAGACTTCTCTCCCAAGCCGCCTCCCTCCCGTAGCTCCTTCCTCCTCCCCTCATTGGCTGACTCGTGCATCATGTGATGCGTCAGCGCCGCAAAATACAAGGAGCTGGTAGCTCCGTCAGGAAACCGCGTCACAGCACGCAGTCAGCCCTGTCCGAAGGAGGCAGTGGGGACAAACACTATCAGGTAAGGGGCTGGCGGCCGGCACGCATGCAGTGCGCGTGCCGCCGGCACGCATGCGGCGCGCGTGCAGCCGACCGCAGTGGGGCCTCAGCCTGAGACGTGACTGTGCTCACAAGTGGTATTTTTATTTATTGTACACATGCAATAGAATTTGTTAACTTATTTTTTTTTTTTAAAGTTAAGGTGGATTTTCAATTGGGGAAAGTGTCGAGTGACCGACGCTCCAAGTTCGCTTATGGAGAGGAATCGGAAGGGAAGTTTTTTTTTTTTTTTTACGAGATCATCTAATTAAAGATAATTAACCAGGTTGTAATTGTCATGAAGACAGCTTGTCCGGGCCTGTGAAACCTGCATGTCTGTGTACAGTTTTGGGAGTCACACCGGGAAGAGGCTTTTATCAAAATCTGCCGGCTGCAAAACGGGAGCAAGACGGATGCAGGAAAACCACCAGATGTAGCAGAGAATTTTATCTAAATGAAAGTAGTGGGACGTTTACGCAGTCGGGAGACGTCGATAACTGGGCCCAGAAGATACTCCAGCTTCTCAAAATTATTCTGCGGCCCAGACCCTTTGTCGGTTATGTCAAAGAGAGTTTTAAACTCCAACTTAAGGATAGAAGAGAACAAAAGTATTGAGGAATGTATCCCGAAGTTCATGCAGGTATTAAACTGAATGGGTCATTGCTGGTCTCTGGAACACCCATAGATCGGGGTGGCCAACTGCAGCCATCAAGGGCCACCAACAGGTCAGGTTTCCAGGATATCCCTGCTTCAGCACAGGCAGCTTAATCCGTGGCTCGGTCACTAATGGAGCCACCTGTGCTGAAGCAGGGATATCCTGGAAACCTGGCCTGTTGGTGGCCCCTGAGGACTGCAGTTGGCCACCCCTGCTCTAAACCATTTCCCACTGGGATTTTTAACCCCATGGCTGCCAGAGGGGTCCCGCAGCAAAGCACAGAAGGCAATAAGAGATAATAAAGGTCAGGAATCACGAAACCCCAAACTGCTGGTTTATAACCTAGATCCACATGGTCCATACTTGTTCTATTTGGGGCAGAGACATAACTAGGCCAGTGTCTTCATGGACCATTCAGAAATGTAAAAGTTGTTCATTTGCACTTTCTCAGATCAATAAAGCAAACCCCCCCTAACTGTCCGCTGCATGGTGTCCTGCTGCAAGACTTCGGAACACAATGTAACCCATTACAGAATGTGTCCAGGTTAGAAACTAAGGGCATGGTAGTATTCTATTAAAAAAAGAAAGTAGTAGGCAGATATGCAGCAGTGTACTGTATTTAGCAGTGTTAGTACGGAGAGTTAGGAAAATGGAAGAGCATCTACAAGTCTTTATGGCTTTACCATTCTTCAAAGCTGAATCTAGAATTAGCCCTGTTACACTGTGTCAGCCGGGGGAACACTAATCAGCGAAGAAAAATTAAATACATGTACAAAACCTCCATATACTACATCACTTGACATTAAAATCATAGACAACCAAGCCAGATCACCTATATCAAGCGGTAAAATGACGCTCATCCACAGTGACATTTCCTAAAAGAATAACAACGAGACCGTGGAGAGAGGGATGTCAGAAGTCATTAGTTCGATGGAAAAATAGCAATGCAAGAATGAAGCCCTTTTCACCAATTTTCCTATTTTTAGCTAACCCACACCAGTGACGGGATTAAGTAAAGAGGTGACACAATGCCAGAAGTCTCCTTGTCCCTTCCTATAATGCTGTGCAGTAGATTTAGATCCCAAAACACCATAGATTGTTTTTTTTTTATAGAAGAATCAAATATAGACACGGGACATCTTCCTGCGCTCCAATCAGTACCAGTACTTGGCACACTGACAGGAAGACCCTTTTGTGGGTTCCCTTGACTAACAAGGATTTTGCTAGCACAGCACTGCCAGTGTACACAGAGTTGTACATTAATCTTTGCAGGCACAATGAGCCCAGATGAGTTTACAATCTAATGTTGGCGTCTGAGGCACAGGAGATAAAGTGACGCGCCCAAGGTCACAAGGAGCCGACATTGGGATTCGAACCAGTGATATTACCACGAGCTATTCCCGCAGCTCATGTATAGGTGCTATCCCCTGGCACCCCAGACAGTTGCTGTCGTTCTGCTTTTTACATAGAGGGAGGCCAGACATAAGCTGAGCACCGTGCGTCAGTTTTGCTCGCGTGTTCGCCCCTCCCTCTTTACAAATAAGCAACTCAATATCTGAGCAAACTGACAACCCGACACTTCCACTGGTGCATCATAAGGTTAAGCCCTGTCATTAGCAAGCGGTTAATGACCAGCCCGAACCCATTGGCTGCCAGGGGACTTAGCAATGCAATTTGACAATTAATACAGGAAGGTTATTTTTCAGCATCGCACCATACATCAAATCTCATGGATTTTCACTGATTTGGGGTCTTCGCTGATTGTTAGCATCAGGGTTTCATATTCTTCAAATTGAATATCACTGCTACAAATCCGTTCTTTTACATTAAAACGGCATCGGAACCACAAATCCTGCCCCTCTCAGCTACTAGAAGTTGTCATCTCTGCCCTTTATTTACCAACAACTTTCTCTCTTTAAACATTTTAAAACAAAGTGGTCTTTGCCCCAGCATATTAAATATATAAGTTATGCATTAGTCTTTGTTGCTACTGATTTGATTAGCAACGTTGTCCCCATATAGGATACACTAATAAACTTTAGTCTACAACTTTGTGCATCTTCTCAACGCCGCAGAACCAAAGCTCTCACCGTGCTTCTACGTAGGCGATCAAATTCAGGACTGCGCCACACTAGCCTAATCATGGTTGCCTGGTTTCCTAGTGGATTGATGTATGGAAGATAAGAACTACACTCTACCACCTACACTCTACCAAGGACCCCATCCCATACAACTCGTACAATAAACAGGCACGGAAGTTTCTGCTTGTTTCTCAAACCGCGGCCTCAAGGATAATGGAAAGGCTATTACAGCCAGAGAGGATTGTGCTGTTGTGTTCTAAAGTTTTGAGGTGTCGAAGTCCCTTTACATTCGTACCACCTTCATCACTTTGACAAATAACTCCCATGGTCTTTTTCTAAATCCCATTGGTGATGTAGAAACGATCAATGCTTTGCACGGCGGGCAGCTTGTCGGAAATATTAGTATTGAAACCTGGATACAGAACTGTTTTCTTTTGCTTGTGTGTGACATCACATGATTTATATGCAGATAGCAGCGCGAAAGGCTAGCCCTTTAGTTTTGTGGAAGAAATACATCTATTCTTCCTTCTGCATAGCAAAGGAAGCGTGAAGTTTATGCACTTACTGCAGGACACTGTACCCGCTGCTAGATCTGTGTATACCCGTAGTAATATTATAGGTGGAGTAAACCAAAGAACATTATTTTGTCTGTCAAACTGACACGTTCTGAAATGTCCTGCTTCGAAACATTCTGCAAGTTTCCCACAAGGCTTATCAGTCATTGTTGCAATACATTGCACAATCCAAGTTTCCTGCCATTAATCTCTCTGTATCCTTAGTTTACCTGCAATTTGCTAATCAGTGGAATTATTTCTCAATATTAAATTAATAGTATGCAATAAACAAAACAACCAGACACTAACTTAAAGCTGCAGTTCAGTCAATATCCTTCATGTGTGTTTTTTTTAATAAATCGGTTCTGTAGTAAGAAAAAATACTTTTAGCATTTTCTGTTTTTAAAAAAACAACTTTGAAAGACCAATTTTCTTGTATTCTATTTTAACAGCCATTTGCTAAGGCACTGCCCCTTCATGTCCTGTCACAAGCCCTGGCACACCCCTTTGTCAGCCCTGCCCTCCCTCTAGCACATGTCAGTGCAGGAGTGCTCATGAATATTCATGAGCTTCCACTGAGAGAAAGAAGCAGAAGAAAAACATATGCTAGCTCTAATTATGTCACCAAATTTCGTCTATCAATACATGGAGAACGAATTGACCGGCAGCTATACAGTTCTTTAGGTAATTAGAGATTGCACACATGAAACTATTGAAGTAAAAAAATAAATTAAAAAAAAAAAAGACTGAACTGCAGCTTTAACCTTAACTGTGATAATCAACCAGATATCAGTCTCCTTCTCTAGTACTCAACCCTTGCACTGCCCCAGGGGCTTCCTTTGAGAAGATCAGACATCTCTGTCATTAGGTACTGGCTCATACTGTATGTTCACCAGCAGATAAGTCACCGTATCTCCTCCCTTGCAATGCTGCAGGGTATAGAATGTATCTGATTTCTGTGCTGAAGGACTGGTTACTGTATGTAGGTGTTACATCTGCAGTTGGCCGTTAGCCAGCTGGCAAACTTTGATGAATTCCACAAATTGAGGTTTCCACCCTTCAGTTGCCAGTATTTTTAGGGAATAATCTTGCTACATAATGGAAACAATGGGGTGGTTTCCCCAATTTATGAAAGCCATTAGGGATCGTTAACAGCCATCCATTTGAACAGCTAACTAGTAAACGTATATCGCATTCTAGGGAATATTAATGACCCATGTCTAATTAATTAGTGGCATGAAATGTACAATACGTTGTACACTGTTTAACCAATTTGATACCAGCTGGACTTGCAATGAGTTGAAGGCTAATCTACCCACAAATGCGCCCTTAGTAAATGATTGTCCTTTTCTACTCGGTCACAATGTCCATTTTGCTTATGATAAAATGTGTTGGTCTCCATATTTCCCAATCACTGCTGGGCGAGATGCTCCCTCGTCCCCTCTCACATTGTCTTGTCATTGATGACACCTGGGATTCGTATAGGTTTATCGCCATTGGCCTTCAGTGGAATAGATTCACAGGAGATATTTACCTATCCTCCAAGCTCAACTGTTTTAGGCTGGCTGGTTAACCTAGTAAATGAATGTCACCATGTGATTAAACTTGGGTTATCCCAATTCCCAAAGCGAGAGAGAGAACATTTTGCATTGTCACCACTAACACAAAACAATACACTTCTCCAAAAAAAAATCTACCAATAATGATCATGCCTTGCGGGGCGTTCGGCGATAGCGGAACGTGGAATATTTGATATTCACGCATTCCTTTGTTTCGCCACTCCCATACTAAATGCATTGCAATAATTGCACCGTGTCCCCAACCTGGGAATTCTTCTGAAGACTGGAAGAACAAGTACCACTTGGCATCAACATCGACTCATCACATTCAGTGGAGCCCTCCGTTCACAGGCTACCTTCAAGGTTTTCCTATTAAAACAATGGTGTTACTCTCTGCCTGGTGCTGGTTAAGGTCTCCCCAAGGTTTCAATTCTGTGGAGTCCTTTCTTGGTGGGAGCCACATGCACAAGGTGTGATGAGCTCGCCAGCGCCGTAGCCAGCACCGTGAATTTTTCTCCCGTGCAGCCTGTGGCTTGGAAGCCAAATAAAACAGCAGCAAGAGCCTTCAAAAACGCAAGTCTTCGCCTTAATACAGAAAAGTTAAACACTCCCTCCCCCACACATCATACAATGAGCAGGCAACATGTCACAAATAAACAATAATAATGGCCCTTTACCCGTCTGTAAACTTTTCTCTTTTGTTCAGGCCTGTTTTCATTTTTCTCTCCGTATATATATACATATATATATTTTTTTTTTAAACGAAGGCCTGATTTTCCTTCTCTCTGTCCCTCTCTTTTCCCCACTCCCTCCCCCCCCCCCCCCCATGGTTTTATAGTTATGGCCTGCCCTTGCTTGAAGGTCTGCCTTCCGCAGGCAGCGAGCCCAGATCCACGCCCAGTGCTGCGGCCTGCTCTTTCCAGTGTCACCGTATTCCAGAAGCACATTGGCAGGCCTTAGACCCTGTTTGATTGGGGGCAGTGGTGGGGGTTGTAAGCCAACGAGTTGTTTTCAGGAGCTTTCTGGGAACAGCAGTCTTGACAGCTCTCAGAATGGGGTCCTGTAAAGAAAGGAGAGCAACACAATAGCAATATGCAGGGAATGACTGATGGCTGGAAGCCTGTGCAGTGTGTACTGCAGTGGTTTTCAACCATTTTTGGATTAAGGAACCCCAGAATTAGATAGTTAAATTCTGGGCAGCCCCAATCCTCTCCCCTTAACTCTCGCCCCCCCCCCCCCCCCCGTCGAGTCTCTCCTCCCCTCACACACACACAAGCACACACTCTCCCCCTCTCTCTTACACCCATACACACACACACACACACACATGGTGCGCGGCAAAAATCCTTCCTGTCAGCTGGAAGTTGAACGTGACTTCCGGCGCCCACAGGAAGAGGAAGGATAGCAGTGACCACGTGGCTGCTGCTGAGCTCGGGAGCCACCAGGTCACTGCTACGTGAGGTGCCACCGCACTGCCGGGAGTGGACAGCTGGGAGAGTTGTCTCAGCTCTCCCCCCCTGGCGGCCATGGAACTCCTGAGGGGTGCGGAACCCCAGTTGAAAATGACTAGTGTAGTGTGTAATGTGGTTGGCCCATTGTTGTGGAGGGACATCTAGTACTCCAATATTCAGACAGGATTAATTCAAGATTCAGCCAACTACTGTCATCTGGCCTTTTGAATGTTTGTGATGGTGACGGCTATTGTTGCAGGCAGGAAATTGGAACCAGACGACAGGAAATGGTAGGGTTCCAGCTGTACATTTCAAGCTTTCAAGTAAGATATAAAACAAAACCTGAAAGCTGCAACGCACAAACAAATTATATTAAAAAAAGAAATGCAAAGAGCAGGCTTATTCAATCTGCTGTGAAGACCAGGCTTGGTGGTGGTAAGGAGTTCAACCCCATTCCAACGAATATGAATCAGATCTCCGACCCCAACTTGAGGAAGACATCTTCACAGCATGCTGAATCGGGACCAGAGTGAGAAGTTAGGGCCAAAAAAGAAGTAAAGTGTGTGCATTTTTAAGGATTATTTGCCGAGAAAAAGCAGAGCAAAGAAGTTGGTGTAGAGTGTAGTTATTGTGAGCTTGGCTGGGGTGAATCAGAGAAATTGGCTGCACACCAAATTTATTATGGTTTATTAAGGCCACATGTGATGGCTGGAGACGTGGCTGTTTGAGAAATCATTTGATCAGTTGTATAGTTCTTTTCCTTCTTCATGTGAAAAATAGAAGGAAAGATTCATAGTGTTTGAATCTATTTCGATTACAAATGACTGCATCGGTGTTGACTTGATGGGGATGTCGGAGTCGTCGTGGGCATGTAACATGGAACGGCGTTTGTAATGACTGCACGGAAAGCTGAAGAAGGGAAACTGCATTGGTCAAGGTTAGATCAGGACAGCAGCTGAGTAAGCAGAACGAATCATTTCTGTGTTATGTATTCACTTATTGTAAAGCAAAAGCAACCCCGGGGTATACGCGTATTTCCCTCTCCTTGTCTAGGAATGTATTGGAAGCAAGTGAAGCAGATACTCCCTTAGGTGGGGACCTTCGCTCTGACCTTGTATAACATCTGCATATTCATGCCAAAAGCCAGGATATGCCTTATAAGTTTGGACCCACTTGTCATTGTATTAAACTTAAGCATAGCCTGTAAGAGTATTTCCCTTTGCTTTGTTTTTGTTAGGTGTCATGGGTAGAAGAATGGTGGCTCTCCATCACACACAGACTATGGATGTCAAAAAAAAATAGTAATATATCCCTCGCAAGAGCTAGCCGCAGGTCATCTGGTATATTGAAACGTTCTAGCTTTACTTTCCAATTAGAATGGTCTTATTTTCCAGTCAGAGACTGATTAACTCTTTTGCTGCCAACAATGTAATTCTGGTGCCCGTGGCAGCGACAGGGTGAAGTGGACCAGACGTGCCCAAGTTAAACCCCCATTGGTTAGTCCTCCTTCAACTCTTTTGCTGCCAGCAGGGTGGGGGGTACACTTCTGGCAGCAAAGCGGTTAAATATTTAATATGCCAACACGAGACGAGGCACCCCTGCAGAAGGTCAGTACTTCTTCGAGAAATAATCCAGAACAAACCGTCAACCAAACAGAACTGCTGGAACATCCAGTATACATTTATCTGTCGGTAAAGATTTGATGCCGACATCACCATCACACCATGGGCAATATTCGATTGGGAAGCACGGCCTGTCTGGGTTGGGTATTTCGACTCAGAAATCTCTCAGACTCTATCTACTTCTATTTGACATGTTAAATCTGTATTTATTGATTCATCCAACTATGGTCCCATCTAATATACTGCAAACCCCTTTCCTGTGTCAGTGAAGGGTTAAGTCCATCCATTTGAATGGAATACAGAGTGTAACTGACTGGCAGCTTCACTACATGTTGAATAGGGACATGGAATACGTGTCCACTAACAACTTATATGGACATGAAAAAGCAAGACATGGTGTGGGTCATGATGGTAGAAGAATGTGTGTGTGTTTGTGTGTATGTATGTAGAGTTGTGTCATGCAAGATTTGTGCTTTAAGTGCAACAAAGGTGGAATAATGTGTTACTATACTTCACATTGGTCTCTTCAGATATGTGAAGCCAATTCTACATGGTGGAAACCATAACTAAACGTGGTCAGTTAAGGAGGAGATAGACCACTGTTACAATTGTATGTTTTACATGCCCAGTTACACATACATACATGCCAGAACACTGCCTTGTTCCTTTCAGAGTTGAGTAATACAGTTTAGATACAACCTACAAGCAATAAAATAATTAGATTAAATAAATGCACTAAATACTACAGGCATTAGACCGAGGGCTCTGCATGGGGGGGAGGACATCAGAATGGTAAGAAGCAGTATTTGAGTTAGTCTAGAAATACAGAGGGAATCATCATGTGGAAGAAAGAATCAAACTACCTGTTTCCTTTGATTTTGCAGACTGGGATTCTATCGCATACCCTTACACATGAGCTGGTGATGTCCATCTCTTTACTTATGTGCTTCTAAATGGTTGCATTAGCCATACCTCAGGTCATAGCCATTTACAGGTAGAACATTTGCAGTCTGCTCTGAGTTCAGATCTCATACACTCGATCTCGTTAAGTCTTAATTTATATGCTCTACGTTTGAGTTCAGCGCTTAATTACACTCCCTATTGTGTCAGTCCACTATGTGTGTAGGTTCACTACTAGCTTATTCTCCACATGTGAGGCACCAAAGAATTGAACTCCCTTGCTCCTAGGCTGCATACCACAGGTGATACCCTCTGTTTGCTTCTCTATGGGAAGCCAGCTTGCTGTCTAGCTCTCTAGGTTACCTCCACGTCTGAGGCTCTTGACTCTTGCCATTAAGCTCTGCTGTGGAACCTTGTCAAAGGTTTTCTTAAAGTTCAAGAATATGACATCTGCTCCCACTCTGGCTGCATTCAGAAACAGCACAATGGAACAGTAGCCAAGAAGACTGGGTTTTCCAAAAACGCAATTCATATACCCGGTTGGATGAGCACAAACACATTAAGAAGATTCATACGGTAGGTTATTTGAAGGATGACACCACGGTGAAAGATCCAATGCCCCTTGATTATGCAGTTCAGGGTGAAATGTGGGCAAACTTGTGGAGAAAAGAACCCCAATAACGAGAGCACTCAAAGGTAAGTATTCTGCTCAGAAACACCTCAAAACAAGAACAGGGGTTCCAGCCTTGACAAAGCAATAGAGCGAAACGTACGTTGGCAGATGATGTGATGATGTCACCAGTGAACGATCTGTGACCATGGTCGGACCACACCCGTTTTTAACCTCCATTCGTGTAGCAATGTTCTTTTAAGACATTGCTGTTATTTAAAAAATTTGGAGTAGTTTGGGAGCGCTATTGGGCACTGGCTATTACAATTGGCTATGTCTTTATGCCTAAATATGCCATCCACCCTAACTCACCCTGCAGAGACACCTTTTTGCAGTAAGCTGCATCAGGCAGCTCACGCCGACTTCGGCATCTGAATAGCAGCTCAATTTATGAAGCTATGTGATCGCAGCATTTGGCGCTCACTCTGCTTCAAAGTACTGAAGTATCCACAATCGATGAAGTATAATAACAATTAATTGGATTTTAAAGGACACTGTGAGAGCCAAAATCAGGCTGTCCCTTTGTCCGTTTATGAAACTCCAAATATATAGGAAAATATTGGTTGCACCCGTAGGGACACCATGAGAGCCCTAATTAGGCTATCCCTCTGTCCGGGTCATACCTAGCAGAAAGTCGTTTTTAACCCACAAGACTCCGACGCATGTATCAGGGAACCTATACTATGTGAATATACTCAACTTAGACATGCCTGCTTACAAATATCCATATCTTGCTGACTCGGTTCCAATTTGGAATAGAACTTAGGGACAGTCCGAATGAAGTATTCATAATCATTTAAACATACTACTCAAAGTCGTCTTACCAGGACATCGTGTGAGCCTACATTCGGGCAATCCCTTTCTCCGGTCCTACGTATCATACAGCATCTAGAAATAGACGCGGTACTAGTGATTACACCCGTAGGGACATCGGGAGAGTCTAAATGAGGCTATCCCTCTGCCCAATGTTACATACATATTTTGTAAATACAACCTTATCAATTACTGATGCAGGCTGCCACTTGTGTGTTAATTGCGGCGCATCCCACAGGTATTGTGTGTCTATCTCATGGACACTGAACAGATCTAACAACCAGAGTCTCATAGAGCGACTTAGTATGGGATGCCATTCCCTCATTAGGTTGTTGTTTCGGTAAGGTCGCTACTCTGGCTATCCTCGGTGTACAATGTATATACTGCAGTGTCTGCTTTCATTCCATAAAGAGATTTAAAGAGACGACTTTATCAACTAAGTGACCAGTTCAGCTCAGGCGCTTTCACACTAGCCTGTCAGCAGCGGGTCCATGCACTGGGAGAGTGTGTTCTCTCACTGCAACTCAGCCGAGCCAATACTATACATTAGGAAGCTCAGAAGTACTCTGAAGCCTCTCTAATATTCGGCTCCCTACATACAATAATTGAATGAATTTAAGCAGTTTATTTTCCCCTCACCTCAGTACCACTGCTTTAGGCACCTATTCTGACGATTATTAGGCTATTATTTACCAGTACTTGTTGGAACTTATCCTTACATTGCTAGCTTTCGATACCTTCTCTGCAGAGGGCTTATTTCATTTTAATTTGCCACTCTATTAAGGCGTTATTGTTAGAATCTAATAGAGAATAAATAGTACTTAGACACATATAGATTTTGTGAGACAACTCATTTGATTTTCTGCGCATAGCTCACAATATAAATGTATTTTAATTCATACATCAGCCCATACCAAGCATCAAATGTTTCTCTCTTGAAGGGATTTGTGACACCTCCTGTTCTTGTTTTGAGGTGTTTCTGAGCTGAATACCTTTGAGCACTCTCGTTATTGGGGTTCTTTTCTCCACAAGTTCGCTATCATTATTTACCCCCGATGGTAGCACCATTATACCATATACTGGTCTTTAGAGCTGTTGTGGGGGTTCACCCCCACTATCCCATTCCCCTAAAGTACAGGGTGAAATGTGGAAAGTTTGGCAAACATTCTCCTTTACACTTCTGGAGCCCTTTCTGAGACCTCGGATTTTCTGTAGGTGCTTTTGGTTTCCTTAGTTTACATTAGAAGAAGCTGCTGGAAAATCGTCGTGATCAAGAGACTGCAGAACTAAATAATGAGTGAATGTCTTAGCAGAGATTGGCTTACGCAGAACATGACACGGCGGAGACCTCTTTTCTAGGAGATCAAGGCACATATTTACTAAGTGGTGCTTTTCCATGACACCTCACTTGAATGGGCGGTAGGGCGTCTTCCAGCTCTGAAAGGCATCTTAGGAAATAGCACCGCTTACTAGACATGGGCAAACTGATCTAAAGTTTTGATGAAACTGGTAGAGATATCTGCAGCAGTGGTATAAACCCTTCTCGGTCCTTCCCATATTCCTATAGCTGTGGGGCTGTTAGTTGATATTTGCAAACACTCGCTTATCCCTGTGTGTCTTGTTGTGTGTATTTGTGGGTAACTCACCGTGGTTGTCCCCAGGGACCAGGAGGTTCCCATGACACGGGCTGGTAGGAGTCGTCTGTCCGGGGCCTTCTTGGCTGGTTCCGAGATGCAGTCTGCGCATGTGACGTACCACAGCTGTGGCATTGAAGGCTTGCTGCATGGAAAAGAGTACAATACACAGGGCATGACGCGGGTCACCCATGCAACAACTGTTATATGCAATATCTAGTTAGCAGACAGTGTTTAATTGGTCAAATATTTACCAAGCTAAAACCTATAACACCTACAGTACACATCTTGTTTATGTGGCAAAAATTGTGAGATGTGTTGAGAGTTCCTTGTGTGTTTTATTATTAAAAAGATCACCAACCCACGGAAAGCTTTTCAATGTCTTCGTATCTACGAGCCAATTATGATTAAATACAGAATGACAATAATAGACATTGTATAACCACAGCGCCTCCTACTGGTTACATCTGTGAGCAGCAAGAATGTCCCACAAGGCAAAAATAGGTCCGATTAGAAAGTTCACAGTCAAAGCAGTTTTAACCGGGGCTGGCTGGCAAATGTTTGGCTGGGGGGGCGGACACACCCAACGCCACGTCACAAACTGTACACAATACATACATGCCACATGCACACATATATACCAGATACATGCATCAAACACATATACCATATACAGTATATGCACATAAATACAACAGATACATGCAATACAGTGCAAGCCACATATGAACAGTGTCATAAAAACGCCTCATTGTAGCTATTGATCAACCAAAATGTGAGATTGGACAGCAGCATCTCGCTCCTTAAACCCGGATCCCCAAAAGGTGCAAAGTTTTAGCCTTTACTCCAATCCACATAAGTGGCAGCTGAAGTGTGCTAAAGCTTAGCTCCATTGTGTAGATCTGCACAACAAATAAGTAAACATGGGACGGATGTTGATGCAGGGAGTAATCTGATTGCCAATTCTTGGAGTCAGGATGGAATGTATTTTTCCCCTTATGAGATATCTTTAGATGATGTGTCACTGGGGTTTTGTGTTTGCCTTCCTCTGGATCAAAATACTGTAAGTACGGATATAGGATAAAGTATCTGTTGTCTACATTTAGCCTAGGTTGCATAACTGGACAGACGCATGTCTTTTTTCAACCTCAACTACTATGTAACTATGTAAATATTTAACTATGTAACAATACATTGGAGGTACCCCCAGAACGGATGGGTTGAATAACAGTCCGTAGGAAACTCACCTTCCATCTGCTTTTGGCAAAATTCTTTCTGATCTGTTCGCTGACGGATTCATGAATATTCTTATCCAGAGCCGTGTCCCCTGCAATCCTGGGGGACAGCGGGAAAAGAAGCACATTTATACCAAAAGGTCACTGACTAGTCAGGCAGCCATCCTGTTGGTTTTTTAGTATATACTGAAGTGTTGGACCCCCCACTTCTTTTTATAATAAAAGCAATGTTGCAATCCCGCCTAGGACCAAAGTGAACCAATTCCAGTGACGTGTGGAAGGCGTCTCATCTGGGTGACTGATACCTTTTATTTACCCAAATCTGACACCTATAAGTATGTTTAATGTGACATTTAAAGTGAGACTTGGGAGGTTTAGATTTCCTCTGGCTGCCCCCTTTTGTGTGTGATGTCACAGTGTGATGTCACTGTGCGGATCAGCAAGCGCTTGTACAACCACCTCCCCTACCTCCCCTTATCTTTATAGGTTCCCTGATAAGGACGGGGTGGGATAAGGGGAAAGAAAACACTTGATTGACAAACACTTTCCCATGCAGAGCTCCCCGAAGAAATTCAACGGCCCCTTTAAACATGTTTCAGATACAAGTCAGATCCTTTCCCTCATTTTTCAATTACTGTAAGTCAAAAGCTATTTGCCAGATTGTGAATTACAAAGGACTTGGAATGCATGACTTGCACACTTACTCCTTCGTAGAGCATGCTTACACGCTTCCTCCTTGCACAACATGCGTACACACTTACTCCTTGCACAACATGCTCACACACTTACTCCTTGTACAGTCTGCTCTCACACTTACTCCTTGTACAGCCTGCTCTCACACTTACTCCTTGTACAGCCTGCTCTCACACTTACTCCTTGTACAGCCTGCTCTCACACTTACTCCTTGTACAGCATGCTTACACACTTACTCATTACACAGCATGCTCACACACTTACTCCTTGTACAGCCTGCTCTCACACTTACTCCTTGTACAGCCTGCTCTCACACTTACTCCTTGTACAGCCTGCTCTCACACTTACTCCTTGTACAGCATGCTTACACACTTACTCCTTGTACAGCATGCTTACACACTTACTCCTTGTACAGCCTGCTCTCACACTTACTCCTTGTACAGCATGCTTACACACTTACTCATTACACAGCATGCTCACACACTTACTCCTTGTACAGCCTGCTCACACACTTACTCCTTCGGACAGCCTGCTCACACTTACTCCTTGTACAGCCTGCTCTCACACTTACTCCTTGTACAGCCTGCTCACACACTTACTCCTTGTACAGCCTGCTCTCACACTTACTCCTTGTACAGCATGCTTACACACTTACTCCTTGTACAGCATGCTTACACACTTACTCCTTGTACAGCCTGCTCTCACACTTACTCCTTGTACAGCATGCTTACACACTTACTCCTTGTACAGCATGCTTACACACTTACCCATTACACAGTATGCTCACACACTAAGGCTGGGGCCATGGTACTGCAGACCATGCGGCCGATCAGACTGCCTTCAGGCAGTGTTCTTGTCCATGTGGCATGCGGTGCGGGAGGGGGCTCGCGTTGAGCAAGAAATCGGTTCAAACTAATTTCTTGGCACGACAGGCCGGTCACGCGAGCGGTTCGCCCAATGAGGGCGAACCTGCTCTCCGTGACGCCCCTAGGCACGCCCATAGGAACGCCCCCCTACGGCCCTTCCACCATGGCCAGGGAAAGCACCCGCTTCATCACAGCCTCCGCACACCTCCGCGCGGGGAAGGCACCATTGCCTGGGCCTTCCTCCTTGCACAGCATGCTTACTCCTTGCACAACATGCATACACACTTACTCCTTGCACAGCATGTCTACACTTTTACTCCCTGCACAGCATGCGTACACACTTACTCCTTGCACAGCATGCGTACACACTTACTCCTTCGCACAGCATGCTTGCACACTTACTCCTTGCACAGCATGCGTACACTCTTACTCCCTCGCACAGCATGCTTGCACACTTACTCCTTGCACAACATGCATACACGCTTACTCCTTGCACGGTATGCTTGCACGCTTACTCCTTGCGCAGCATGCTTACTCCTTGCACAACATGCGTACACACTTACTCCTTGCACAGCATGTGTACATACTTACTCCTTGCACAGCATGCTTGCACACTTACTCCTTGCACAACATGCTTACACACTTACTCCTTCGGACAGCATGCTTACATACATACTCTTTGTGCAGCATGCATACACACTTTCTCCTTGCACAGCATGCTTACACACTTACTCCTCGCACAGCATACTCACACACTTACTCCTTGCACAGCATGCTTACACACTTTCTCCTTGCACAGCATGCTCCCACACTTACTCCTTGCACAGCCTGCTCACACACTTTCTCCTTACACAGCATGTTTACACACTTTCTCCTTGCACAGCCTGCTCACACACTTTCTCCTTGCACAGCCTGCTCACACACTTTCTCCTTGCACAGCATGCGTACACACTTTCTCCTTGCACAGCCTGCTCCCACACTTTCTCCTTGCACAGCATGCTCCCACACTTTCTCCTTGCACAGCATGCGTACACACTTTCTCCTTGCACAGCCTGCTCACACACTTTCTCCTTGCACAGCATGCGTACACACTTTCTCCTTGCACAGCCTGCTCACACACTTTCTCCTTGTAATGCACACACTGTGATGAATATCTGCAATGCAAGCAGATAAATAGGGCATGGATCTGGTCTCTATCTCCGTTCCCAGGCTGGATTAACTCACCATGGGTGCTGCAGGGCTTGGTCACATGTGTAGCGCTTGTTGGGATCCTTCTCCATCAAATTCTGGATGAAATCTTTAGCTGGGAATTGAAGTAATGGTTAGGACTCGGTCATTGCAACATTCTTTGCTGCATGTTTACTATTGTGAAGTATAGTATACATCAATAGCAGTCTATATTATGTCCTAATGAAAAGTGTTCTTCAAGGCAGTTGCGGTGTTTTCCATAATGCGGATTTCAGGTCTAAATCTATCAAATATATCTTATGTTGGGGATGGCAAAGAAAGCCTTGTATGACTTATTTTGTCGTATGTCACGATGACATGTATGTATATATATATCATTATTTATATGGCGCCATCCATGTACATAGTGCTTGAGAGAAGTAATACACGTGACATATTAATAATAAAACACATAATTGGGAAGAAGCACTTCAGACATAAAAGTAACAATAGGAAAAGGATTCTCTGCCCCGAAGAGCTTCCAATCTAAGGGGTACTGTAAGTAAGGATAACTTACAGAGGCAGAAGGAGGGTGTTATGGTAAGCGTGTATGAGATGTATGAGATGTATAAAAAGAGGCAGTGGAGCTACCTACCTACATGCTTCGTTAAAGAGGTGTGTTTTAAGAAAGGTGGATAGAGAGGGTGCTAGATGGATATTGAGGGGAAGGGCATTCCAGAGGTGTGGGGAAGTGAGTTAGAAAGATTTAAAGTGGGAGAGGGCTTTAGATACAAAAGGGGGTAGACAGAAGACATCCTTGAGCAGAACGCAAGAGTCGGGCAGGTGTATAGCGAGAAATTAGGGTGAGATGTAAGGAGGGGCAGAGGAGAATTCTGTAACTGGTACGGGATTTAATAGGAATGCAAGAGAGGGAGAGAAGTGGAGACAGATTCAAGAGAGAGTAAAGTGATTCTAGCAAGAGGCAGGAAGACCGGACAGTAGAAGGTTACAATATTCAAGACTGGAGAGCCTGGGGGCTTGTGTTTTCGCAGTAGAGCGACAGAAGAAAGGGTGTATCTTAAAAATGGTAAAATGTGGAAGGGGAATGTGAGGGAGGAGACAAAAGTGACACGTAGGCAGTGTGCTTGTGATATTGGGTGTATAGCAGGGCTTACAACAGTAACGTAGAAGGGGGCAGTAGGGCCAGGCTTGGGAGGAAGTATGAGGAGCTCCGTCTTCGACATGATAAGTTTGAGCTGACGGAGGGCCATCCAGGATGACATAGTGGAGAGACATTCAGAGACTTTTGTCTGGACAGGAGGTGTAAGGTCAGGGGTTGAAAGGTAAATGTGTCATCAGCACAGAGGTGATATTTGAACCCAAACGATGTGATAAGGTCACCTACAGAGAACGTATAGACAGAAAAGAGGTCACAGAACAGACACTAGGGGTACACCCTACAGTGGAGGTGTTAGCAAACGAGTGACTGAAAGTACGATGGGTAGAGTTCTGTTATGGATACCAAGAGTGTGTAGAATGTGAAGGAGGTGGCCCACAGTATCTACTCGATGTGAGGAACACTCAGATACCTGAGTCGGAAATGTCGTCCCAGTACGGGGAGTCAAACTCGTATTCTGCTTTCAGGATCTGCTCAAAGAGCTTGGCATCATTTTCATCGTAGAACGGAGGGTAACCACACAGTCTGAAGTGCAGCAAGAGAGGACAAACAATAAGGATAAGGGTGATCTTAGCTTAAAGATGATCCCCCACCCTTCCTAAATGCCAACAGCCCCTCTGTGTGGTCCCAAAAGTCAGAACATGTTGGCCCCATCTTATCCCACGCCCAATAAATTATCTGTGGGTGTGGAATGTTTATTTTAACCTCTTGAGTTAACTTCTGCTTCTTATATCCTTATACTGCAGGGGTTCTCAACTCCAATCCTCAAGCCCCCCCCCCCCCCCCCCACAGGTCAGGTATTCATGATATCCCTGCTTCAGCACAGGTGGCTCAACTGATTGAGCCACCTGTGCTGAAGCAGGGATATCCTGAAAAACTGACCTAATGCGGGGGTCTTGAGGACTGTAATGGAGCACCCCTATTGTACTGTGTCACTGCCCAGTATCTCATATCATAAGCATAGTGGGAACTATGCAACAATGTTACAGTGAAAGTGACCATGAGATAGAGGGCTTGTTCCACAAAGCAATAACTGTGATATCATGCAATGATACTTTCTGCTCCTATTGTATCACAAAGAACCCTGCTACTTACAATATGTACGCAATGACTCCGATAGACCAGCAGTCCACAGCTTTGCTGTATGGCTTCTGAGCCAGAACCTCTGGAGCTATATGATAAAAGAATAATAAAGAAAACAGGACGTGTGGTTTTCTGATAAAAGTGCTCTCTGTAATACAAATATTCCTATGGGTTTATAAAATAGCTTAACTTACACAGCACTGCAGTGTGATCAAGGTTGCACATAGAACTTTCCAAGCCCAATAAATTACTGCCCCCAAGAGCTTATAATCTACAATTAGTGTCTAAAACCCAGAGACTGAGTGTGACTTGTCTGGCATGGGAATTCAATCCCGGAATCTCAATATAAACCCCATTACATCCGCACTACTTACCAACATAACCAGGGGTCCCGCAGGCTGTTGACATCACGCTTCCAGATCCTTCAATTTTGGACAGTCCAAAATCGCTGATCATGATTTTGGAGTCTTCATCCAGGCTGTAATAAAGCAGGTTCTCAGGCTGAGGCAAGACAAGAAATGGAAAGGTATGAGAAGTCTGGAACCCATCTACCTGAAGCATAATAAGCAAATATAGCATTAGACGTTAACCATGCTTGGCGTGGACACAAAAGTAATCCTGAAGTGCTAGGAAGCCATGAATACAGATCTTACATCTGGCCGAGGCTGGGATGTTGGGAAACTGGCAGAGTCGCCAATGCCTCTCACTTAATCTCACCTTTAAGTCCCTGTGCACAATGCCCATATCATGCAGGTACTTCACAGCATCCAGGATCTGCTTGATGAGTTGGCTGGCATCCTTCTCCGTGTAGAAACCTTTCTCCACGATCCGGTCAAAGAGCTCGCCCCCTGACACCCTGCGACAAGGGGAGGGAAGGAGGAGGTTGTAAGAGGCCGCGAGAGCTGTCTGAAGTATCAATTGACCCGCTTTGAGATTCTCCGCCAAGGGGTTAACCACGCAGAAAGGAACAGCGTTATCAGGTACAATGGGTAAACATGCACACAACAGCAGTGCATATAGAGCGCACTCTGGCAGAGGACACTGGGAAAACCCCATTACATGCGGCACTTCAGGTGGGTGATAACGCTCGAATAAACACATTGGAAAAAGAAGCCATTTACTTATTATGAACGGGTTAACAATCATTGCTAATTGGTGTTGCCATGTTAACTCCTTGTTAAAACTGTGAAGCGCTATGTGCATTGCTGGCGCTATATAAAAAATGACTCACATACATACATATACACTAGAGAAGTGTACAAGGGCCCCCTTACCTCCGTTCAGGAGCCAAATAGACCCCCTCTCTCTGTCCCTCCCCCCTCCTGTGTTACAGGGCCTTACCTGGTCTGTCACGATCGGGGCGGATCAGACTACGGAGGATCTTTGAGTCGCCGGACAGAACACACAGATTTTGGAGTTTATTTAGCCGAAACCAACAGCAAAGTCGCACAATCCGGCGACGGAAGGAGCCTAGTCAACGAGGCTGCAATGCGTTACTTCCCGCTCTGGCAGTAAAGGGGTTAATGTGATCACCAACCTCCCAAAGTGCCTTTGAATGGGGATGGTCAGGTCCTTAGCCATCCTGTCCTGTGCTGGGGTGTGGGAGCGAATGCAAATTCTTGCAAGCAGCGAGAGGTCATTACCAGCAGGGGGCAGCGGCAGACAGCACACAGATAATCACATAACATTTAGGAAGGGGCTGAGGATACAGTCCGTTCCAGGCTTAACTTACAGCTGCATGATGAGGTACAGGTGGCTTCGGCTCTCGTATATGTCCTCCAATGACACGATGTTCGCATGCTTGATCCTTGGGAGAGAAGGGACATTCTGTTAAAGGTTCAGTCCCGCCATGTACAAAATGGGATGACCGACGGTGATATATATATATATATATATATACTAGCTGAGAGACCCGGCGTTGCCCGGGATGTAAATGCGTAATAGGTAGTCTTATTTATAAATCGTGGAACAATAGGTGACTATTTGTTTTAAAGGTTGGATAATAATGTTGAAAAGAAAGATGGAATAAAATGTAATACGATGTTGTTTAAAAATGGTTTATTGTAAACACACCACAGTACAATGTATATTTTGGTGACATAACAGATGTAAAAATGTGAGGCGTATGTTCTGCTAGGGTGTGAGGCGGCGGGTGGTGCGTGGGTATTGAGTGCTGTCTGTGAGTGTGGGTCCTGCTAGGGTGTGAGGCGGCGGGTGGCGCGTGGGTTGTGAGTGCTGTCTGTGAGTGGGGGTCCTGCTAGGGTGTGAGGCGGCGGGTGGCGCGTGGGTTGTGAGTGCTGTCTGTGAGTGGGGGTCCTGCTAGGGTGTGAGGCTGTGGGTTAGTGATGTCGGTGCGTAGGGGCGGGAGGCAGCAGGTGTGTGTGGCGGCAGGTATGTGTCGAGTGTGGCGGGTGTCTGTTGAGTGCGTGCAGCGGCTGTGAGGCGGTGGGTGAAAGGCAGAGGCGGCCGGTGTAAGGGCGGGTGAAAGGCAGAGGCGGGAAGGCGGGGAGGCGGGCAAGAAGGCGAAGGGCGGCGGGAAGGGGAGGAGGGGGTGGTGAAGGGGTGGAGGAGGGGGGGAAGGGGTGGAAGGGGGGAAGGGGAAAGGGGTGGAGGAGGGGGGGAAGGGGTGGAAGGGGGTGAGAGGGGAAAGGGGAGCGGAGGGGGGGGAAAGGGGAGTGGGGGGGGGGTGGGAAAGGGGAGTGGGGGGGGGGTGGGAAAGGGGAGTGGGGGGGTGGGAAAGGGGAGTGGGGGGGTGGGAAAGGGGAGTGGGGGTGGAGGGGTGGGAAAGGGGAGTGGGGCTGAGGAGCGAGGCTGCGCGCCTGAAATAGGTGAGTTACTGGGGCCATATGTTGAGGCGGGACGCGTGCGTGTGCGTGTGCGTGTGTATGTGTGTGTGCGTGTGTGCGTGTGTGCGTGTGTGCGTGTGTGCGTGTGTGCGTGTGTGCGTGTGTGCGTGTGTGCGTGTGTGCGTGTGTGCGTGTGTGCGTGTGTGCGTGTGTGCGCGTGTGCGCGTGTGCGCGCGTGTGTGAGACCTTTGGCCCGTCACTCCGCCTCAGGCCAATGAGCGGTGTGCGGGGGCGGGCGGCCCAAGGGAGCCATCTCATTGGCCTGAGGCGGAGTGACGGGCCAAAGGTCCAATGCGATTTCCCCTAGGGACACAGGGAGACACATACAGACACCGACACATACGACGGTTTCATAAATATATAGTATAAGATAAGATATCTATCTATCTATCTATCTATCTATCTATATATATATATATATATATAAAGATACGTCCACCTCCACTCTAAATCATTTTTCTCTTGGAATGTTTATCCGGCCGCTTTTCTACCCTTTCCTAAAATTCCCTGGACTATTGTAATTTTTTTTGGGGGGGGGGGGGGGGAGGGGAGGGGTCTCTGAAAATGACTGCTGCCTGGGATAGAATGACATGGCAGACAGAATGAGACAAAGCTTTTGTTCCCCTCACATGAGAGAGCCAATGAATGGTGATGAGACAAGCAGGGCATCCTGGGAGAGGAAACAGGCACCCCACAGTCTCCCTGAGACAGAAACAATGCTCGAAATGAATATGGTTTCTAATAATGAGACAAAATTTAGGATAGCGCTTGTAAGTGGCAACTCATTCATAGAACATGTTTTAGCTCAATGTTGATTTTGGATGGGGTCAACATTTGTTTTTAGGGTAACACCTGGCAATTTGCATCATCATAATTGTCTATTTATTATTTCCTCTAGCATATTTGGTAACCCCCCCCCCATCAAATATAAAGGACTTGACCCTTTTGGTGCCAGAGACGCCCACAAAGGGGTTAATAAAAAGCGTAAAAAATCAGTCTCAACAAGGGGACTGCAAGCATGCTCACAAGGAAAGGAACCCATGTCATAGAGTATGAAATGATTTAGGGTCAGCTATGGGGAAAGGGGTTTGCGTTGTAACCCTTGCATGGCCAGATGGGTCTGGCCCCCTTGGGAGTGAATGGGTTAATGAAAGCCAGTGCTGAGTCCCGTTGTCTTTGAGGGTGGTTTCCCATTTGCGCTCTGCCTTGCTATGTGAAAGTTAAGTCTTTTCAATGTGCCGCCCACGTAGGAGAAAGGAAAAGTTGGAAAGGGAGGAGGGGAGCCAGGGAGGATGGTACAGGCGTGGGTGGACGGTATGAGAACACATGCACAGGGTCAGGGACTGGCATACAGCACTGCCCACACCTGTCAAACCCAAGACATGACAATGGGGCTTCTGCAGAAACCCACAGCCGAATCTGGTGCTATATATGTACGTGTGAGAATCAGTGACGCACACAGCTTCACTGGGGGAACCTTCTCTATTCTTCTTCTTCAAGGCACATGCAAAGTATTTAAATCACCCATCCCACCTGCAGAGCGATACCAGAGGCGTGTGTGTGTGTGTTTGTGTGTGTGTGTATATATATATTGTGACAGAAACCAGGGGATGGTAATAAATTCCGTATATAGGGCTCCCAGGATACTAGACAGTTTCTATCCTGTTTGGCCTGGGAGTGCAGCCTTATAATACATACACTCCATCCCACAGTTTGGCAAGCGCTGGAACTGAGGGATGAGAGATCCAGACCAGAGTTTGTCTGCTGCCTGATTTCTGTCACCTGTCATGCTAATTAGGAATCAGGTATGAAAGACTGATTTCCTGTTTGCTCTGGTCTCCCCACAAGAGCCAGGAGGCTGGAAGGCTGCTGAACTACAGAGGGGAGAAGCCTCTTCCCCAAACAGGTTCAATCTTTCTGTTCATTTGTGTAAGACTGCAAAAGTACCGTGTTTTGATGTTGGAAGTGGAAAAGCCACTTCCAACCCTGAGTCAGGGATATCTAAGTTAAGTTATCGCTCAGGTGAGCAGCTTTTGTTTTGATCTGTTTTCTGTTGTATGCACTGTGGCAGTCTCAGTGCCTGGGACTGAATAAACCAGGCATAGCCTGTTTAAAGGAACAGTACGTGACGCCTCATCATTTAACCTACCCTAAAAGACCGTGTTCTAAACAGTCCCGGACAAACGACGGAGCCCCGGAGTAAGCCGTTTGTCACATATGGTGGAGAATGCGGGCAGAGCACTAGGGGGTCTGCGGGTTGAAGAACTTTGAAAAAAAAAAAAAAAAAAAAAAAGTTTTTTTCATCCTCTGCAAACAAGATGGAAGACGTGGTGGGTGCGCTGGTACGCAATGTCGCTGCCCAGAAAGACGCGAATGAAACCCAGCAACAGCTGTTAATAGCCCAGCAAGAAACTAATGCAAACCAGCAGCAGACGAATGCAGCCCATCAACAGCTGCTAATAGCCCAGCAAGAGATTAATGCCAACCAGCAACAGGCGAATGCCAACCAGCAACAGGCGAATGCAAACCAGCAACAGACGAATGAAGCCCTGCAAAACGCGAATGCAAACCAGCAAGAGACAAACCGCTTGCTGAGAGAGGAGCAACAGCGGTTCGCTCAGGGCTTACAGCAGGAACTCGAGATCCTGAGGGGGACTATCAGTAACCTTCCACTGGCAGCGGCAGCCCCAGTACCGAAAATGACCAGGGCAAGCCACTACCTTCAGAAGATGGGACCCTCGGATGATGTGGAAGCCTATCTTCTCACGTTTGAACGCACGGCACAGAGAGAGGGATGGCCAGAAGCTGAGTGGGCTGGTCTAATCGCACCCTTCCTAAGCGGCGAACCCCAGAAGGCTTACTTTGATCTAGAGCCAGCCGAAGCTAACGTCTATGCAAAATTGAAGTTCGAGATCCTCGCCCGCCTCGGCGTAACCACGGCTCTGTGCCCAAAGGTTTCACGCATGGTCCTTCACGATGGATAAAGCCACCCGAAGCCAGATGTATGACCTCATCCACCTTGCCCGGAAGTGGCTACAACCCGAGATCAACTCAGCCAGCCACATCGTGGAACGGTTGGTCATGGACCAGTTCTTGAGGAAACTTCCCTCTGCCTTACGCCGTTGGGTCAGTCGGAGTGACCCCCACAATGCGGATGAGCTTGTGGCCCTCGTAGAAAGGTACAATGCAGCAGAAGAGCACCCGCAACCCACAGTCGTGGAGCAACCCCACTACCCGAGGTTCCAGGACTCTTCCAGAGACGGTAAAAGGGTACCGGGGTTAAGGGGCGCTGAAGAGCGGCGACCACCTTCACGCAGCACCAGCAACAGTGGTTCGCACCCTAAGGGCAATAGCCAACATGGGGAGCCGGGAAAAGGCTCTAAGTGGGACACAGACTATGTACCTAAATGTGTAAATTGTCATGAGAGGGGCCACACAGCAAAAATCTGCCCACTAAATGATGAGCCCATGCAATGCAACAGCGTGGAACCTTATTCGCTGTTGTCCCAATGTATGGGCCCTAGCCCAGAGGACCCCTTGAATAACCATCTGTGGGCATTTGTAAAGGTTAATGGTAAGAGGGTTCGGGCACTTCTTGACTCTGGGAGCATGGTCACACTAGTGTCCGAATACCTCTTGCCCATTAAGAAGAAACAGGGAAACAGTTCACAAAGAGTGGCAATTTGTTGTATACATGGGGATAATCATGAATATTCCACTGTTGATGTTTTTTTTGAAACAGAGTTTGGTTCTTTAGATTTCAAGGTGGGTATTGTACCCAAACTGGCACATGATGTGTTAATAGGGACCGACTTTCCCCATTTTCTAAAAATGTGGTCCCCCGCTCAGAATAGCGCCCAGAGTTCAATAGCGGACCATAATGAAGTATTAGAAGAAACAAATCCTTTCCCTTTTTCAGAAATGGAGGTTGACGAGGGCCCAAATAAGAAGGGGGAAAAGGAGGAGTGCTGTAAAATTCCCTTCCCCATCACTACTTTGGTAGGGAATACCCCAAATCAAGATGTTGAGCAGACACTTACCACCCCAGAACCGGATAAGACCCTCGCTGACATAGAGGTCAGTCCTGGGAGTTTTAAGAAGGCCCAGTGGGAGGACCCCACATTAGCGGTAGCAAGGGGAAATATACGGGACCAGAATAGTACTCCTGGCCAACCAGATAGGTCACTTGCTTACCCCTACTTCGAGGTAGAGAATGACCTAGTATATCGTGTTGATAAAAGGAAATCAGTTACAACTAAACAATTGTTGGTACCACGGACATTCCGTAACGTAGTATTACACCTCGCACATAGTCATCCATTGGGGGGACACCTAGGGGTGGAAAAGACAAAAGAAAAGGTTCTTCGAAGCTTCTATTGGCCTGGGGTTCTGGCAGAAATTACGAATTATTGTTCCTCATGCCCAGAATGTCAGATCACTGCCCCGTTCAAGGCGTACCGCAGCCCATTGGTACCCCTTCCCATAATAGAGGTACCATTTGACCGGATTGCTATGGATCTAGTAGGACCCCTAATAAAGTCTGCTAGGGGACATCAGCATATATTGGTAATATTAGATTATGCCACCCGATATCCGGAGGCAGTTCCCCTACGTAGCACCTCAGCTAAAAACATAGCAAAAGAGTTAGTAGTTCTGTTTTCCCGGGTCGGGATTCCTAAAGAGATTCTATCTGACCAGGGAACACCATTTATGTCCCAAGTAACGAAAGAGCTATGTAAACTCCTAAAAATCAAGCATCTCAGAACCTCAGTCTATCATCCACAAACAGATGGTTTAGTGGAAAGGTTCAATAAAACCTTAAAGAGCATGTTACGGCGGGCGGTTGATAAAGATGGGAAAAACTGGGATTGTTTGTTACCGTACCTGTTATTTGCCATTAGGGAAGTTCCCCAATCATCCACTGGCTTCTCCCCGTTTGAACTATTGTATGGCCGACACCCAAGGGGCTTACTGGATATAGCCAAAGAGACTTGGGAACACGAGGTTACCCCTTACAGAAGTGTAATAGAGCATGTTGCCCAGATGCAGGACCGCATTGCTGCAGTCCTACCCATAGTGAGGGAACACATGGAGAAAGCTCAAGAAGCACAGAGGAATACATATAATAAGGGTGCTAGGGTCAGAATTTTTTCTCCAGGTGATAGGGTACTAGTTCTGGTTCCCACCGTGGAGAGTAAATTCCTTGCTAAATGGCATGGGCCATATGAGGTCTTGGAAAGAGTGGGAGAAGTAAATTATAAGGTAAGACAGCCAGGTAGGAGGAAACCTGAGCAAATTTACCATATAAACCTACTCAAGCCCTGGAAAGATAGAGAAGTCTTGTTAACCCTAGTACCCCCAGGTCCGTCAGAGAATCAAGAAACTGACCCAGAGGTTAGCATAGCTGAAACCCTGTCTGTTCATCAGAAACGAGAGGTTCAGAATTTAGTGAAAAGAAACAAAGAAATCTTCTCTATACGGCCAGGTAGAACTAGCGTAATTGAACATGACCTAGTCTCTGAACCGGGGGTCCGAGTTAACCTTAAACCGTACCGAATCCCAGAGGCCAAAAGAAAGGCTATAAGTTTAGAGGTTAAAAAAATGCTAAAACTAGGTGTAATTGAGGAATCCCAAAGTGGGTGGAACAGCCCTATAGTCTTAGTCCCAAAGCCAGATGGCACAACAAGGTTTTGTAATGACTACCGGAAACTAAACGCGGTGTCAAAATTTGATACTTATCCTATGCCCAGGGTAGATGAACTTGTAGAGAGACTGGGCAAAGCCCGATATCTCACAACCCTAGACCTAACAAAAGGGTACTGGCAGGTTCCCCTCACAGAAAGGGCAAAAGAAAAGACAGCCTTCTCAACCCCAGACGGCCTCTTTCAGTATAAGGTGTTGCCTTTTGGCTTACATGGAGCTCCCGCCACATTCCAAAGAATGATGGATAAAATTTTAAAACCACATGCTCGGTATGCTGCCGCCTACCTGGATGATGTGGTAATCCATAGTGAAGATTGGCAATCCCACCTTCCAAAGGTCCAAGCTGTGCTTGACGCAGTCCGGTCTGCTGGACTAACTGCTAACCCCGCTAAATGCACTATTGGTCTGGAGGAGGCCAAGTATCTGGGATATTCTATTGGCAGAGGTTTACTCAAACCCCAAACACTCAAAGTGGAGGCGATACAAAATTGGCCAAGGCCAGTTACAAAAAAACAAGTAAGGACCTTTTTGGGGTTAATTGGGTACTATAGAAGGTTTATTCCCAATTTTGCAACTAAGGCAACCCCACTAACTGACCTCACAAAAGCAAGAGGACCGCTAATGGTAAAGTGGTCCCCCGAAACCGAACAGGCCTTTAGAAGCCTGAAAGAAGCTCTCTGTGCCCAACCAGTGTTGGTCACACCTGACTTCTCCAAAGAGTTCGTAGTCCAAACCGACGCATCTGAGGTAGGGCTGGGGGCGGTACTCTCCCAGGAGTCTCAAGGTGAGGAGCACCCCATCCTTTATTTAAGTAGGAAACTAAATCCCCAGGAGAAAAATTACTCCATAGTAGAGAAAGAGTGTCTCGCAATAAAGTGGGCTGTAGAGACGCTCAAATACTACCTGTTGGGGAGAAAATTCCGGTTGGTCACAGATCATGCACCCCTTACCTGGATGTGTCAAAACAGGGAAAAGAATGCTAGAGTGACCAGGTGGTTCCTAAGCCTACAACCCTTTAAATTTTCTGTGGAACACAGGTCAGGGCACAAACATGGCAATGCTGACGGGTTGTCAAGGATGCACTCCCTAATATCCATGGTCGCTCATCCCTCGAGGTCTGAGCTGGGGGGGAGGATATGTGACAGAAACCAGGGGATGGTAATAAATTCCGTATATAGGGCTCCCAGGATACTAGACAGTTTCTATCCTGTTTGGCCTGGGAGTGCAGCCTTATAATACATACACTCCATCCCACAGTTTGGCAAGCGCTGGAACTGAGGGATGAGAGATCCAGACCAGAGTTTGTCTGCTGCCTGATTTCTGTCACCTGTCATGCTAATTAGGAATCAGGTATGAAAGACTGATTTCCTGTTTGCTCTGGTCTCCCCACAAGAGCCAGGAGGCTGGAAGGCTGCTGAACTACAGAGGGGAGAAGCCTCTTCCCCAAACAGGTTCAATCTTTCTGTTCATTTGTGTAAGACTGCAAAAGTACCGTGTTTTGATGTTGGAAGTGGAAAAGCCACTTCCAACCCTGAGTCAGGGATATCTAAGTTAAGTTATCGCTCAGGTGAGCAGCTTTTGTTTTGATCTGTTTTCTGTTGTATGCACTGTGGCAGTCTCAGTGCCTGGGACTGAATAAACCAGGCATAGCCTGTTTAAAGGAACAGTACGTGACGCCTCATCATTTAACCTACCCTAAAAGACCGTGTTCTAAACAGTCCCGGACAAACGACGGAGCCCCGGAGTAAGCCGTTTGTCACAATATATATATATATATATATATACAGTGTTCGACAAACCTATACATTTGCTCGCCCCGGGCGAGTGGATTTAACCCCCGGGCGAGTAAATATTGGCCCAAGCAGCACACGTTTGGTACTAGGTGGCGAGTAGATTTTTTTGTGTGGCGAGTAGATTTTTTGGTGATTTGTCAACCACTGTATATATATATATATATATATATATATATATATATATATATATATATATCAAATAAAAAGACCACTTGTGAGCACATTCACATGTCTTAGGGCTGGGACCCGCTGCGCCCGGCGGCGCAGGCGGCCGCACGAGCGTTCCCCACCAGCAGGGGAATCCTCCCGAGCCGGTCCGAGTCCCCTCTGGCTGCACAGCTCACTACACGCTGTGACGCGTCAGCCGCCAGGGGATTCAAGAGAATTGTAATCCCAAGCGGCGACGCGTCACGTGGTGTGGCTGTGAGCCAATGAGGGGAGGCTTCGGGGAGCGGGGAGGAGAGTGTGGGGGGAAAGCAGCGTGAGTGCCTGTATGTATGTGTGTGCCTGTCTGTGTGTGTGTATGTGTGTGCCTGAGTGCCTGTCTGTGTGTGTGTGTATGCCTGAGTGCTTGTGTGTGTGCCTGAGTGCGTGTCTGTGTGTGAGGATTTGAGGGGCTGAGGATTTGAGGGGCTCAGCGGTTGAGGGGCTGAGGGGCTGAACTGCTGAGTTGAGGGGCTGAATGGCTGACGGGCGGTCCCGCCCCCCACGTCATGGCTGCGCCCCCCCACCCGTTTTGGCCACCCCCCCCCCCCACTCGCAAAAATGGTCCCTTTGGACCAGAAAATGCCCCAAGTGCCTCTCCACGCGTCGCCTGTCTGCAGTGTGGGCACGTGGTCTGAGGCAGCCTGAGGCAGCCTTATGAAGGTCTGCAACCCTGCCTTTCACCATTATCCCCAGCATACAGTGCTTCCAGTGCAGCAAGGGATTCTGGGAAATGACATGCAAATGAGCACACGTGTCACCTTTTGTCTGAAAAACCATTGTTACATGGAGCCCATATAAGCTAATGCTCGCTGCCAACACAGCTTTAAAGCACAGCATGGGAATCAGACATGTGAATGTACTAATAAGTGAATTTTTTATTTGCTATATGCAATACGGTGGAGGTTTCTTCTTGCCTTTTTCACCCACCATAACTTAAAACGTGTGTATATAATATATATATATATATATATATATACAGGCATACCCCGCATTAACGTACGCAATGGGACCGGAGCATGTATGTAAAGCGAAAATGTACTTAAAGTGAAGCACTACCTTTTCCCACTTATCGATGCATGTACTGTACTGCAATCGTTATATACGTGCATAACTGATGTAAATAATGCATTTGTAACAGGCTCTATAGTCTCCCCGCTTGCGCACAGCTTCGGTGCAGGTAGGGAGCCGGTATTGCTGTTCAGGACGTGATGACAGGCGCATGCGTGAGCTGCCGTTTGCCTATTGGGCGATATGTACTTACTCGCGAGTGTACTTAAAGTGAGTGTACTTAAAGCGGGGTATGCCTGTATATATATAATACTATGCAATATGCTGTGAAGACATCTTCACAGTGCTTGAGAAAAGTTCAGCTGCATTCAAATGGATTAGACTTTGTCTCTCCTGGACTTTCCCTAAAGAGACATCTGACATACATTACCCATACTGTACCAGTACTGTGCTATGCTGCTGTTTCATTCTACCAAAGAATCTCTGGGACAGAACTTCAGAGTCGCCCCAAAGGCATCTCCCTAAGAAAGACTCCCAAATATGCCTTCACTGCCCCTATCCACTAAGCCAGCATGGAAGAGGTTAAAGGCATGAGGAAAAGAGAGGCTTCAAAGACCACCTGGAGCTCATCAGTCCCTCCCCCTGCATGTCTGCAATGAGGTCCATGTCTGTGCTATGCTGCCGATTCATTCTGCCAAACAATCTCTGGGACATAACACCTGAGTCGCCCAAAGGGTGTCGCCGTTTGCTGCCGTTTGCTGATGTTTGGTAATGTTACAGCTACGCTATTGCATTCTGAAACTCACCAACTTTCTCATCCCCCGTAATCAGTGTCTCAACTTACCCTGCCTTATAGATTGTAAGCTCCTTGTGGCAGGGCCTCTTCTAACAACACATTGCAGGCCTATCTCACCTCTTCTAACACAGCACATTGCAGGCCTATCTCACCTCTTCTAACACAGCACATTGCAGGCCTATCTCACCTCTTCTAACACAGCACATTGCAGGACTGTCCTACCTCTTCTAACACAGCACATTGCAGGACAATCCTACCTCTTCTAACACAGCACATTGCAGGACTATCCCACCTCTTCTAACACAGCACATTGCAGGACTGTCCTACCTCTTCTAACACAGCACATTGCAGGACAATCCTACCTCATCTAACACAGCACATTGCAGGCCTATCTCACCTCTTCTAACACAGCACATTGCAGGCCTATCTCACCTCTTCTAACACAGCACATTGCAGGCCTATCTCACCTCTTCTAACACAGCACATTGCAGGACTGTCCTACCTCTTCTAACACAGCACATTGCAGGACAATCCTACCTCATCTAACACAGCACATTGCAGGACTATCCCACCTCTTCTAACACAGCACATTGCAGGACTGTCCTACCTCTCCTAAAACAGCATATTGCAGGCCTATCCTACCTCTTCTAACACAGCATATTGCAGGCCTATCCTACCTCTTCTAACACAGCACATTGCAGGACTGTCCTACCTCTTCTAACACAGCACATTGTAGGACTGTCCTACCTCTCCTAAAACAGCACATTGCAGGCCTATCCTACCTCTTCTAACACAGCACATTGCAGGCCTATCCTACCTCTTCTAACACAGCACATTGCAGGCCTATCCTACCTCTCCAACGCAACACATTGCAGGCCTATCCTACCTCTTCTAACACAGCACATTGCAGGCCTATCCTACCTCTTCTAACACAGCACATTGCAGGTCTGTCCTACCTCTCCTAAGGCTAAGGCCCCGCTCCCTCAGTCAGCGCGCCCGCACTGCAGACAGGCGGGGCGCTGACAGACACAGACCGCGATATGCGGTCTGTAGAGGGCGGGAGTGGGAGGGGGGGGCGTGGTTTGAGCAGAGGGACCCGCTACTCCCCCCCCCCTCCCTCCACGGGCTCGGGCTCCCGGGCTGCAGGAGGGAGCTGCTCCGGGCTGCTGGAAGGTAAGCAGCTCCCTCCCCCTTCCCCCACAAATGCCCTACACACACACACACACACACTACCTTGTGCAGGAAGCTGTCTGACAGCTCCCGCCGCTGATTGGCTCATCAGCGCACCACGTGACGCGTCACCGCTCGGGATCATAATTTTCTTGCATCCCCTGGCGGCTGACGCGTCACAGTGCGTAGTGAGCCAGCAGCGAGGGGGGACTGGGACCGGCTCGGGAGGATTCCCCTGCTGGTGGGGAACGCTCACGCGACCGCCCGCGCCGCGGGTCCCAGCCCTAACACAGCACATTGCAGGCCTGTCCTACCTCTTCTAACACAGCACATTGCAGCCTATCCTACCTCTCCTAACACAGCACATTGCAGGCCTGTCCTACCTCTCCTAACACAGCACATTGCAGGCCTGTCCTACCTCTTCTAACACAGCACATTACAGCCTATCCTACCTCTCCTAACACAGCACATTGCAGGCCTATCCTACCTCTCATAACACAACACATTGCAGGCCTACCCTACCTCTTCTAGCAGAACTTTAATCCTGTCTGTAAATGTTACTTATGCCCATAATCATATCTCTATACTACAGATCTTTGACTGTCCATGAAATGTCTGTAAATTGAATGTATAACTTTTGTTTATGTAATGTAACCTTGTATTATTATAACTCTGGCTTTTCCTGTCTGGCTCTTGTAACAAAATAATTGTGTTTAATTGTAGTTGTTCTCAAACTGATTGTAAAGTATTGCGATGTCCCCTTTAGTGGAGGGCCTGTATTTACGCAAAAAATGGATGATTGGGGAGGGTGAGGATGATGAAGGAGGAGGGTGAGGATGATGGTGAAGGAGGAGGAGGATGATGATGATCTTCATCTACCTCCTCAAGTGAGACATTCAATAATAAAGCTGCCCGGCCATGAAGGGACACTTTCTGTAACCTCTCATTTTCTCCCCACAGGGACATGACAAAACACATACTGCATCTTCCACCTTCTCACAAAGAGACACAGAGACGTAGCACACACCTCCTCCCATAGAGAAGGACACCTTTTATCCCCTACTACAGAGCGATAATGAGCACATATCCCCTAGTATATTCCTACGAGAGGAGGAACATACATCTACCCAGAAGGAGCTCATGCCATCCTAAAGAAATAAGAAGGACATAGGTTATACCTTCCATCCTCTTCCACATGCCAACGAACCTGTCCCACAGGAGGACAGAGAGCATATAGCTCCCACAAGGAGGAACTTCCTATCTCTCATGTAATACCATGGACAGCTTAACACATATTTCTAACTAACTCTTTCCCACAGACACGAATGAGGAACATATATCCTACCACTGCTATATGAAGAAGTCGTACTCTATGTGCACATGATATATGTGAGTCATATGCTTAGTCTGCTGGAACGATGTGCACGTACTATATGGGAGGCTTGCACGTACTATATGGAAGAGGTGCGTGTTCTATATGAGAGTTGTACACATTGTTTATGAGAAATGCCTGCACATTCTATAGGAATGTTGAAAGGATCCCAAGAAGTCTTCCCTATCAAAAAGCTATCATGTAACCTTGAGTAGGATGTGATGCCCACAACATCTGCCACGCAAAGCAAGGGAGCCTGAGCTACAAGGTCAGATCCACCGTGATCGCTAGGTGACATCACGTCGTGGAAACTCGGGGGGTAAAAATGCACAACATTGGTTATTCTGTAAATCATTTCCCCATGGAGATTCAAGTTAATAGTGAAAGAGAGTCCACATACAGAGAGAGTAATTCTGGGGAGAGAAAGTTACAAGAGTAAAAAGCAGAAATGGCAGCAGTTTGGAGGCATGAGAGAGGGTGGGTGACAGGGAGATAGGGGAAAGAGAGAAGAAGAGAGGTAGCGAGAAGAATGATAGAGAGAGGCTTAAATAAGGAGAAAGTAAGAAGGAGAGGATACAGGGACAGAAAAAGAGTGAGAGACAGAGAGAGACTGAGAAACACAGAGAGGGAGAAGAAGAGAGAGAATGAGAGAGAGTGTGTGAGGAAGAATGTGAGGGAGAATGAGAGAGAGGGTGTGTGACAAACAATGAGAGAGAGAGAGGATGAGATAGAGAGACAGAAAGAATTAGAGATGGAGAGAATAAGAGAGCCAAAGAGAGAGAGAGAAACTAAGAGAGAGAGAGAGGGAGAGAGAAGATACAGGAGAGGGAGAGAGAAGAAAAGCTATCAATTGTATGCGAGTGCATGTACGCAGACATTACAAAGACAAATGAGACTTCCACAAACAGGAAGGGCATGAAAAGTCAGGAACATGGAATAAATGACAGTAGGAAGAGAATGAGAGAGGTTATCATGAGCAGATACTATGTAGGGAAAAGATAGAGATAGGAGAAGAGAGACAGATGGAGGCCAACCACCGCCTAAGAGGGAGAGAAAGGCCAATCCCTGCAAATCCCCAGCAGGCTACAGAGCTCAGTGCATTAGAGGGAATCAAAGAGTCATTTGGGCCATTACTGCTGCTGCTTTGGTAAATAAGGGATTTCTTAATCATCCTCGGGTTTATGTAAGTGAAAAGCAGCGCGATTCTGGGCCAGATAATGGGATGGAGAGCAGTGAGCGCAGCAGGGAGATTAGTTTTTTTGTAAAGATGTTGTACAGATGTCCCTGCTATTCTTAGCTTGTAGGATTGGAGGATTCTGGTTTTCCGCAGAGATTCTATCACTCAGCCAGTGGCTAGGCCAGGTCTCTGTATTACTGTGAACTGGCCGGACAGTGTTTACCCATCATTTCCAGAGTTTGAGCCGAGCAGAAATGAGAAACCTTTCAAACTGGGGTCTCCAACTCCGTCCTCAAGGGTCACCAACAGGCCAGCTTTTATGGATAGCCCTGCTTCAGCACAGGTGGCTCAATCAGTGGCTCTCTCAACCTTAAGATTTGTCTATTTCCAAATGATTTCTCGGTTTTGTGATTGCTCGGAAGGCTGGGCACTATGGGGTGTATGTAAAAGGCAATTTTGTAGCAAAGCTGAGGCATTTTCACCCTGTACCTATGTATCAAACCCTTTTGCTGCACGGAATGAGAGGGAGATACCTGCTCAGCCAAGAGCAGTGTTTTTCAACATGGGTTCCTAGGAACCCTTGGGTTCCCCGGGTGTCCCTGAAGGGTTCCCTGCAATTTTCAGGTATTTTGAAAATTATACCAAATACAGAAAAATGTACAATGCATCTGATCTCAGACGTGCTATTAGAGAGGGTTGGGGTTCCTTACAATGCATCTGATCTCAGACGCACTATTAGAGAGGGTTGGGGTTCCTTACAATGCATCTGATCTCAGACGCACTATTAGAGAGGGTTGGGGTTCCTTACAATGCATCTGATCTCAGACGCGCTATTAGAGAGGGTTGGGGGTTCCTCAGCATTTCACAACATAAGTATTGGGTTCTTTAACCAAAAAAAATGTTGGAAACCACTGATCTAGCGTGACAGACATGTGGTTGGACGAGGGTTGGTATTGTGAGCTGAGAAAGAAAATTCTAAGCCAGAGGGTCACTCTGTAGGAGGAGCGTAGGCAGAGAACGAAGCCCCCAATAGTGTGCACTCGCTAGCCTGATGGTATTGGAATACGTCGGAGATAATGGTATAGCACACAGTACGTAGTGCAACAATGCAGGTTGCAGCTACATGCAAATTTCAGCCTTAAGGGGGCGCCCCAGACTTAATGATAGTGAGATACCAAAAAAGTGTATGTGTTAATTAAAAAAACAAACTTTAACAGGGTCCAATGGACTAATTAAAATAAAGGGGATACAACAAAACGTACACATAGAGAGCAATGGTGTGTAGCTCTGCTACCATGGTGTATGTGCTGCACAAGATAACCCATGTAAAGTAGATGGCAAAAGATGCCTTTTCAGACCGCAGGCTACTGATGTTCTAGATAGCGGTGTACACACTGACTAGAGCTCTTGCTATGCGTAGGAAACGGAGACCTGTCATGTGCCCCAGCTAGCACCTTGGGGAGGGTCAGTAGGAGGCGTTGGGGGGAGTTACACGGTGCACAGATTATAATGAGATGTATCACATTCTGCGTCTCTGCCCCAGCTTGTACCTTGGGGAGAGTCAGGGGAGACCTGCCATGTGATCCAGCGGGTAAATCCCCTGGTTGAACCATTTATACTAGTAGCGACAGGCAAGGTACAGTAAAGAGATCAAATGGGTTAACAGCAGTAGTATTAGTCCAGTAGCAGTGTGCACAGCTGAGCGAGAGGCACTTTGACCTGCATGCACTGTGTACCGCTTCTGAGATCCACAATAACAGCAGAGGAGGAGCAGTGGGAAGGTACACTGACCCGCCTATGCTTGTAAGCCCTGCTGCGGTAACCTAAGCTGAACCCTGCCGTTAGGGATAAACAGTGATCAGACAGGAGGGGGAGGGAAGGAAATGCCCCATCAGGTAACCCTGAAGTCTTAGAACCACTGTAATCCTTACACCTAATAGGAGCTTTCTGTGAACAGGAGCAGTAACAAGTTTGTAACTCAGCCCGTGTAGACGGGCCGAGGGTTTGTGAATACGGAGAAGCTGCTATCTGGCGGCTGTTGCGAAGATGCTCCCTGGTTGGACCAATGACGCTGACGTGATGATGTCATCGCACTACCCACGACAATGTTGTGTAGCTCCTATTCTCCAAGACAATTACACTATGGTAGCATAGCTTCACACCATTGCTCTCTGTGTACTTTTTGTTGTGTCCCCTTTATTTTAATTAGTCTATTGGACCCCGTTAACGTTTGTCTTTTTAATTAATACATACACATTTTTTGTATCTCATTATCATTAAGTCTGGGGCGCCCCCTTAAGCCTGAAATTTGCATGTAGCTACGACCTGCGTAATTGCACTACGTACTGTCTGCTATACCAGGGGTGCGCAAACTGCGGGGCGCAAGATTTTGGGGGGTATTTAAATTAAATGCCGGGGACTGCGTGAGGCCTCTGTAAGTAACTTCTTACCTTGACTCAGACCACGCGTTGCTATGGTGACATCACATGAGCCGCAGCGTCATTTGACACCGCGTCACCATAGCAATGCCATGTCAAATGACGCCGTGGGTCACGTAACCCCCACGGCGTCATTTGATGCTGTTGGAAGGTGGTGGTGGGAGGGGGGGGGGGCGCAGTGCCAAAAGATTGTGCACCCCAGTGCTATACCATTAGCTCCGTGTCCTTAGTCTTACACACTTATTCCAATACCATCAGGCTAGCGAGTGCACAGATTATAATGCGCACTATTGGGGGGTTTCTTTCTCTGTCTACGCTCCTCCTACAGAGTGACCCTCTGGCTTAGAATTTTCTTTCTCAAAGCCTTTTGCTCCAATATTGCCTCAGCTATCGAGCCCAAACCCTCTCGAATAGCGCGTCTGAGATCAGATGCATTGTAAGGAACCCCAACCCTCTCTAATAGCGCGTCTGAGATCAGATGCATTGTAAGGAACCCCAACCCTCTCTAATAGCGCGTCTGAGATCAGATGCATTGTAAGGAACCCCAACCCTCTCTAATAGCACGTCTGAGATCAGATGCATTGTAAGGAACCCCAACCCTCTCTAATAGCGCGTCTGAGATCAGATGCATTGTAAGGAACCCCAACCCTCTCTAATAGCGCGTCTGAGATCAGATGCATTGTAAGGAACCCCAACCCTCTCTAATAGCGCGTCTGAGATCAGATGCATTGTAAGGAACCCCAACCCTTTCTAATAGCGCGTCTGAGATCAGATGCACTGTAAGGAACCCCAACCCTCTCTAATAGCGCGTCTGAGATCAGATGCATTGTAAGGAACCCCGACCCTCTCTAATAGCGCGTCTGAGATCAGATGCATTGTAAGGAACCCCAACCCTCTCTAATAGCGCGTCGGGGATCAGATGCATTGTAAGGAACCCCGACCCTTTCTAATAGCGCGTCTGAGATCAGATACATTGTAAGGAACCCCGACCCTTTCTAATAGCGCGTCTGAGATCATGTGCATTGTAAGGAACCCCGACCCTCTCTAATAGCGCGTCTGAGATCAGATGCATTGTAAGGAACCCCAACCCTCTCTAATAGCGCGTCTGAGATCAGATGCATTGTAAATTCTTCTGTATTTCTATAATTTTCAAATGCCCTGAAAATTGCAGGGAACTTTTACAGATGCCCGGGAATCCAAGGGCTCCCAGGAACCCCTGTTGAAAAACACTGATCTAGTTAGAATCCACACAATACAGCTATTTCCACTGTTTGTGGCATTATAAGTTTATACATGAAGATAGTTTGTCACACAGTTAGTCATATACCATTGTATTATTTTTAGCCTTTTATTATGCTAACTTATTAACTTAAATTGGATTTTTTAATAGGTAGTAAAGTATGTTATCATATATACCACATACATACTACTCTTATAGGGCTATTATACTTTTTAATTTTATTTAATATGTTTTTGTTCTTATTTAATTAAAATATATGATTGGTTTAAACATATCATTTAGACTTTCTATAAATATATAATGAATTTGCATAATATATAGGTATAATCTCTTGGTTTTATACAACTTCCAAATACAGGGACACAGTAGCTTTAAATCAAGCATTTTGGCAATCGGTTACCCTGGCAACGCTAGGGTTTAAAAAAAAAAACAGCAAGCATTGCTTGACATACCCGAGGAAGTCACAGCGTCATGGCAAAGCGCGTTGGGCGTGGGACACTGTGTTTCTTCGCAAACTTTGAGAGGTTTTAATCCTGCTGGCAACTTCTCTTTGAATTGCTGCACATCAGTTGTGACTATCGCTGATTCAAACAGAAGGCCTGAGAGCCAGGACGTTCCTCTGTGAGAGACTCAGCACTAATCCCCCTGGTCTGATAATCCGCTTCTTCCAGCTGACTTTTTAGTATTCACTCCGTTGCGTAGACGCTATGGACGGATGTTTGATTTTATTCACCTTTCCAAGTCAGCGACCGCCTCTTCTCACCAGATAAACGCTGGATGCATGGTAACGAGCTGTTTGTACAAGTCTGGCAGGTGCAGAGATTCTAACAGCCCCATCAGGCAGATTTGATTTGGGGAGGTTGGTCCCCGTAGTGTGACGGGTTTATAGAGTGACCTCTGACCCTCTTGTATCTTCCTCCCAGTGACTCTAACATTTACTTTGGAGAGAATTCTAATTGTTCTGCACATATATACTTTTCTGCCATTCATGACGCTGTTTTGCAGTGATTCCCAGTGGTAATTATATGCTACCAGATTTCTAATCATCTCACTGTTGTGGAGTGTACCTTTACCTGTTTAACCCTCAAATACATTAATACTGATTTATAATTCACATTAGCGTTTATTAGCAGAATTATATTATTATATCTAAGTGATTTATTTCACTCAAACAATCTGTTATTTCACATAAATTCTTGTATTTACAATTAATATATTAGTGGGCTCTGCAGCGCTGATTTCTTTTTCTTCAGTCTTCATTTATACGCTTTTCTATACGTTGATACATAGACCTTTATATTTGCGTAGGCTATGCAGACGTTTTCAGTCTTGGAGATCTAGTTATCCAGACAATGACAGCGAGAGGCATTTTCACCTTGCGTCACTGTATCAAGGTACAGTACGTTGAAACTTTTCTGCCGCGTGTGCATCACCCTGCAATGTGGGATGTGTCAGTTGAAGGCGTTAGTGAGGAGATAAGTGGCTCACATATAATGGCACGTATTAAATTCTCTGCGGCAATTTTTTGTCTGCATCAAAACCCTGCCAGATTTAAGCAACTCGTTAACCTATTAGGTTTATCCATCAAATGGAGCCACAGGTGCACACTTTAAAGGAGCAATCCACCCTAACCACCATTTTATTGTTGTTACAGGATCGGAACGATGGGTCCCCCAGAGCTGAACCGAACTATTTTTGGCTCCGGGAACCCAAACCCCCCACCACCGGTTCCCAAGATGCTTACTGGGGAAGTTACCAGTATTACTTCCCGGTTTTAAAGGGGACAAATGGCCAGCCAATAGCAAACAACTCCTATAGGCCTCAGATTTGGCAGCCATTTTGTTACCCCTGTTACTTATCTGTGAAGTTACAAGGTATCTTGGATACCGCAGGGTCCCCGTAGCTGAAAATAGAGGTGTTTGACTCAGGACCACCCCCCGTGTCCCACCCTGTAAAAAAAAATGGGGACGGGGGAGTTAGAAAAAATGAGTAGGAGGAACTGCTTCTTTAAATCAAACTTCTATTTGTCTTTATGTATAAAGCTACTGGAACGCACTGCCATTTGAATTCTGTTAGAGAGACTCATAAAGATTAAAGTGTAAAATAATGAAGTGGCATGCAATGATGTAAACAGAGATATAGATAGAGGCTTCAATACAATATATCTACACAGAATTGTAGTGTCGTTACTATGCCCAATACACACATGCTCAGAGTCCTGTGCTATAAAGCAGGGGTGCGCACACATTTTGCCCTGCGCCCTCCTGCCTTCTCTACGTTACTACTTGCGCCCCCCCCCCCCCCTTACCTTGTCTCAAGCGTCAAATGACGTCGCGGGGTCATATGACGTCACTCCTTGGCGTCATTTGATGCTGCGTTGCCATGGCGACACCTCGCTCGAAGCCGTCTGACGCACGGTAAGAAAGACTTATGGAGGCCTCGTGCGGTCCCCCGGTATTTACTTTAAATACTTTGGGGGAAGAGCGCAGGGCCCCTACAAAATCTCGTGCCCTCCCCCCCCCCGTTTGCGCACCCCTGCTATAAAGAACCGTTCATACTCAAGGTTAGCTCAGCAACATGCACAGCTTGTCTGTGTCACTTTAAAACCGTGTTCAGCCCTAGGCCGACATTGCGAGTGCTGGTCTGAAATGCCTGAAGAGGAATCATACAATAGGCTCAACACAGGACATTCAGGCCTTGCACCATCACCATGGTAACCTGCAAACTGCCAGTGAATGTGGACAGGAGATAATATCATAACACTGATTAATGGGGACCTCGTGGTTACCAAAGGATTGTGATGGCTACAAGACTTTAACACATGATGTGTGAGGTGTCCGGGAAGATCTGAGCATGCTCTGCCCTGCCGGTCTTTTGCAAACAGAGACAGCGGGATGGGCAGCTACAATAACAATGCATTCTTATATAGCACAGACATAGCTTTACTATTAGAGCAGGGCTGACCAACTCCAGGTTTTCAGGATATCGATTAAGCCACCTGTGTTGAAGAAGGGATATCCTGAAAACCTGACCTGTTGGTGGCCCTTGAGGATAGGAGTTGCCCAGCCCTGTATTAGAGTCAAGGTGCGGTAAATCCCTTGCTTAAGAGCTTGCAGTCTAACTTCTAATACCTTAGGTGCAGGGAGGTGAAGTAACTTACTCAACGCACCACTAAAAAGGCATGGAGTCTTAAATAATGGCATGAGGTTTCAGCAGCGCCAAGTGTAGTTACTGAGCTCAAGCCCCATCTCTCTCTATGTATAGTTACAATAAGGAGGTCACACCTGTTACTGCAAACATGCACTGAATGCTAGCTATACATACAGCAATTTATTTCCCTGGGCAATATGCTGAACACCTCTCCCTCCGCAGGGAGCCTACAGCCCTAGGTCGTAGCTACGCCCCAAAAATAAATACTCATTGCCTTAGGCGGGGCAGGGGGGGGGGGTTGACGTCCTGCACTCCCATGGAGCACAGAACTGGATCTGCACTTATGGCGCATGGAAGGGATGACTCCTCCCCTTCCATGAATGAGTAGGCGACCACGTGACATCTTCGGAGAAGCGGTCACGTGGCCACGAGGGCCGGAGGGGCCACTGCACTCTGGCCCCACAGCCCCTCCGGTTAAAACTACTCTGGGAAAAAAAAAACCTTCACATTGAGGGTTATTTAGTAAAGCAGTAATCCCCCCAGACTGTGAGGTTAAAGCTGCAGACCAAGCAATATCCTACATGTGTTTTTTTTTTATAAATCAGTTCTGTACTATGAGAAAATACTTGTAGCAATTTTTTTTAAACAACTCTGAATTACATTTTTAATGTATTATAATGTAACAAGCATTTTTTGTTTCTATGGCAACCATTTACAAAGTCACACCCCTTCCTCTTCTGAAACAGGCTCTAGCACACCCCTTTTTGAGCTCTGCCCTCTCTCTAGCAGTGCACCAATTGTATCTAGTGACTGCCTGGTCACATGATCTTCCCCACAGAACTTTGCATCTTCGGTCCTCTTCTGCTGCACTGACAGCCATTTAGTGAATCCCTGAGCCAAATCTTCGCTGATCGATCACAGGAGAATGGATTGATCGGTAACAGCTAATTACTTATCATTGTGTGCCTTGTATTGATGCGCATATTAAAGGGAAAATGTAAAAAATAATAGCATGTCCTTCTCTTTTTATTTTTTTCATCCCAAAAATGTTTATCTAGTGTTAAAAAATCATGGTCTGTAGTGTCTGAGGTTCCCATGGTAACGTTTACATTCCACTGGGCTCTGGGGAGAGCTTCATTTTAACCTCCCTGGAACTTAATCTTCCAAACGCTTATATTTCCTGAATGAAGCATCGGATTTCAATAAATAAAAAAAAACGCTTTGGAAAGGACAAGAAGAGATCTCTTAGTAAAAAATACAATGCCCCCAAAAAATGGTAATCAGTGCAGGGTTGCTGCTTTAAAGTGACCCAGCTTCATTACGTGGGCAAAACTGGTGCAAAATACATCATCTCTTTAACGGGATTTTCTTTCCGGTACATTTTGTGCTATTTTCTCTCTCCAGATTTTTAACCGAGGACCTCTATAAAAAAACAAAACCCAATATGCCTATATATCATGAAGAGGAAAAGTTTGGACCGTTGACGTGATATTTTTTCGCTCTCCCACCTTTAGAAACACCTTGAGATGCTATTACCAGATAGGAACAAGCTTGGGGGAACCTGCGAGAAATGTGTACGGTACCATATTCTCTGCCCTCATTTGTTGAGATGTAGAAAGCAACTCGCCCCAAGAGACCTCTAGTTCAGGGGTGGCCAACTCCAGTTCTCAAAGGCCACAAGCAGATCAGGTTTTCAAGATATCCCTGCTTCAGCACAGGTGGTGCAGTTGAAGAGTGAGCCCCTAATTGAGCTACCTATGCTGAAGCAGGGATATCCTGAAAACCTAACATGTAGGTAGGTCTTGAGCACTGGAGTTGGCCACCTCTAGCATAGATGCACTGACAGGAAGTTCCGTGTCTTACTGACGGGAAGTTCCGTGTCTTACTGACGGGAAGTTCCGTGTCTTACTGACGGGAAGTTCCGTGTCTTACTGATGGGAAGTTCCGTGTCTTACTGACGGGAAGTTCCGTGTCTTACTGACGGGAAGTTCCGTGTCTTACTGACGGGAAGTTCCGTGTCTTACTGTCGGGAAGTTCCGTGTCTTACTGACGGGAAGTTCCGTGTCTTACTGACGGGAAGTTCCGTGTCTTACTGACGGGAAGTTCCGTGTCTTACTGACGGGAAGTTCTGTGTCTTACTGACTGGAAGTTCTGTGTCTTACTGACGGGAAGTTCTGTGTCTTACTGTCGGGAAGTTCTGTGTCTTACTGACTGGAAGTTCTGTGTCTTACTGACGGGAAGTTCTGTGTCTTATTGTCGGGAAGTTCTGTGTCTTACTGTCTGGAAGTTCTGTGTCTTACTGACTGGAAGTTCTGTGTCTTACGGACTGGAAGTTCTGTGTCTTACTGACGGGAAGTTCTGTGTCTTACTGACTGGAAGTTCTGTGTCTTACTGACTGGAAGTTCTGTGTCTTACTGACTGGAAGTTCTGTGTCTTACTGACGGGAAGTTCTGTGTCTTACTGACGGGAAGTTCTGTGTCTTACTGACGGGAAGTTCTGTGTCTTACTGACGGGAAGTTCTGTGTCTTACTGACTGGACGTTCTGTGTCTTACTGACTGGAAGTTCTGTGTCTTACTGACGGGAAGTTCTGTGTCTTACTGACGGGAAGTTCTGTGTCTTACTGACTGGAAGTTCTGTGTCTTACTGACGGGAAGTTCTGTGTCTTACTGACTGGAAGTTCTGTGTCTTACTGACTGGAAGTTCTGTGTCTTACTGTCGGGATGTTCCGTGTCTTACTGACTGGAAGTTCTGTGTCTTACTGACTGGAAGTTCTGTGTCTTACTGTCGGGATGTTCCGTGTCTTACTGGCGGGAAGTTCTGTGTCTTACTGGCGGGAAGTTCTGTGTCTTACTGACTGGAAGTTCTGTGTCTTACTGTCGGGAAGTTCTGTGTCTTACTGTCGGGATGTTCCGTGTCTTACTGTCGGGATGTTCCGTGTCTTACTGTCGGGATGTTCCGTGTCTTACTGACGGGATGTTCTGTGTCTTACTGTCGGGATGTTCCGTGTCTTACTGGCGGGAAGTTCTGTGTCTTACTGGCGGGAAGTTCCGTGTCTTACTGACGGGAAGTTCCGTGTCTTACTGACGGGAAGTTCTGTGTCTTATTGTCGGGAAGTTCTGTGTCTTACTGTCGGGAAGTTCTGTGTCTTACTGGCGGGAAGTTCCGTGTCTTACTGGCGGGAAGTTCCGTGTCTTACTGACGGGAAGTTCCGTGTCTTACTGACGGGAAGTTCTGTGTCTTACTGACGGGAAGTTCTGTGTCTTACTGACTGGAAGTTCTGTGTCTTACTGTCGGGAAGTTCTGTGTCTTACTGACTGGAAGTTCCGTGTCTTACTGACGGGACTGTTCCGTGTCTGACTGGCAGGAAGTTCCGTGTCTTACTGATGGGAAGTTCCGTGTCTTACATTGAAATACTAACTGCAGATCACCGCACCAAACAGTCCTTCAGCGACAAGCACTTACTTCCTTAACACCTCAATCTCATTCTCGATGCTGGTCTCCTTCCCTTCCAGTGCTTTCTTGGGGATGCACTTTATGGCCACCAGCTTCTGGGTCTTCTTCTCCTCTGCAAGAACAACTTCAGAGAAAGCCCCACTGTGAATGGAAACACATGGAAGAGAGACTGACACAGGGCTCACACCAGTTGGCACACAGGGGCGATACATTGTTACATATCCAATTTACCAGACAGAATGTTCCGGACATAAACTACTTACAATTTGCCTTTAAGGCACAGGACGTTTTATTGATTTATCCGAGTGCCATGGAATTGGCCCTGGGGCTCAAACGTTTTTTTTTTAACCACTAGATCAGGGGTTCCCAACAGGTCAAGTTTTAAGGATATCCCAGTCTTTGACTGAGCCACTGATTGAGCCACCTGTGCTGAAGCTGGGATATCATTAAAACCTGACCTGTTGGGGGGGAAGGGGGAGGTGGGTCTTGGGGACTGTAGTTGAGAACCCCTTGCACTCGGTCAACCCATCTCCCTCATTACCTGTTATACGTTCTGTGCAATTTGTACCTGTTCATTTCAATATATTTTGCTTACTTTCCTTAAGAAGAACCTGTATGCTGAAGATTGTGATACTATTCACCGAGAGCTCTGTTATTTAGGGAGCTTTCAAGACCTCACAAATGATCGCAGTTAAATTGTAAGCTCTTCAGGCCAAAACCCTCGGTGCCTGGTGATATCTGTCAAAATGATATGTTATTACAAAAAACTTTGTTATTATAGCCGTGTTTTAAGGCTGGGGCTTCTCGTTTGCTTACGCAAAATAACATTACTGTTCCTAATAATAAATCGGCAACTTCCCCAAACATTCGACCAGAAAATTCGAGTTTAGAAAAACATGTAGAAATCAGAATCATTTCCTGTTGCAGTAAGCCTAAAATAAACAGAGAAAGCCAAAGGCCCACATTATCTAAGCAGTGCTTATCCACACTGGGAGACAGGGTTCCTAGGTGTCCAGTATTGAACCGGACGGTCCTGTATTTGCACACTCTGTCCAATAAAATATTAGAGGTAATACTGGACATGTATGTGTCGTGTATTACCTTTCTGCACATGTATGTGTATACCGGTATTACCTCCCAGGACATACTTGAAAACGAGAGGTAACCCTCCATGTATTACTTCCTGGTAAAACATTTTATAAATAAAATAAAATGAATAGTGACCTGACCGGCTTGGGGGGCCGCGGGATTTCCTTGAGCAGGGATAGAGCAGGGCTGCTGCTGGGGGGGCTGGGCAGTTTCCTCCATCCTGATTGGCTGCATTACCCAGCAGCAGCCAATCAGGAGAAGGTGTCAGGAGACTGGGGGTGGTCCAAGGAGAGGAGGAAACAGCAAGGAGCAGTGAGAGGGGTGTGTGTGTCTCAAGCGCGTCGCACCTTTCACCATTGTGTCCAGTATTTTTGGAGAAGCCACCTGGCAACCCTACTCAAGACTCGAATAAGGTGTCCTATAATATTTTTTCCTTATATTAGTGCTTAAAGTGTAAGCACCGCTGTACAATAAGTTTTATATATGCATGATGTGGTGGGTGTGGGAGTTTGAGCTAGCTGGGAATGTGTGTTAACCAATTTCTGACTGGTAACAGTTGTATGGAGGTAGGTGGCACCTCCCCCCAGAGCTCACTCCTCCTCACCTTTTTAACTTGGGAGGTCTTTTCACTTTGCTGCAAGAACAGGACCTACTATGGTTCTTTCCCCTCAGAGGTAAAGGGAAGGGTTCACTGTGTAGTGTAGGACCTGCATTTTTGGTTATACCTTGATGTTTGGTATGCAGGCTTACAACGCTTTGGCCAAAGGGTTTAACGAAATAACCAAGTAATTATTATTATTATTGAAGTATTTAAACTTTATACTTATTACCATATATGTTTTGTCAATAGGATGTAGCATTGGGCACTCCTGTCTTTTGTTGTGTACAATAAGTTTTGTAGGCACAAAAACTCCCTGCAATCTAATTTTGGTTACACAAGATCACAACGAGCAGACACCAGGATTAAAACCAAGCTCCAGGGTAATTGTCACTGTCTTTACTTACTGAGCCACTCTTTCAGCCTTCTGGTGTAGATCTGATAAGTATAAATGGCCCTAAATGTTCCAGCCCTAAGGAGGTCTCGGCAAATATTCTGGATAAAGAACAGGTTACTGACTCCGTCCTTAATTCCCACTGTCCCAGGCATCAGAGAGATATCAGATCTCGCCGATAGAGGAGTTCAGATTGCTTCAATTCAGTGATAGTCCATCATGCACACCCCAATTCGCTATAGTTCATGCCCATCCCAATCCTCTATAGTTCATGCACATCCCAATCCTCTATAGTAGGGGTGTGCAAAATAAATGCCGGGGATCGCGCGACGCCTCTGTAACTGTACTTACCCTGCCTTCCAGTGACGCGTCTCCATGACAACCCAGCGTCAAGGTCACATGACATCACGTTGCCATGGTAACATGGCATCATATGACCCCGCTGCTTCATTTAACGACTGAGCCGAGTGGGGGAGGGCTGGAGGGGTTGAGGCGTGAGGAAGGGGGGGGGGAGCCGTGAGGAAGGGTGGGAGAGGAGATAGGGGGGTGCAGGGAGTAAACTTTGTGCACCCCTGCTCTATAGTTCATGCACACCCCAAGAAATACACATATAAAGAAATGGATATTACAGTAACTCATTTCTGCCGAGACAAATTTGTCAATTATCAAGGACCAAAAAAAGTAAGATTTGGCTATTCTGAACCCCTCTGGTAGCGAAGGAAATAATGATGCCTTGCTTTAAGCAGTATGTATTAATGTTCTTATTCTGCATTTAAGAAGAGGATTTGGGACCTAAGTTTACAGTAAATAAAAATATCACTAGTGATACATTTGCATGTCTCAAGACATGTCTGCAACTCTGGGCAAAGATCCCATCATCACTTAGTGCTTCCACCGCAGCCAGGGATTCTGGGTCATGACATGCAAATGAGCTAGTTTGAATGGCAATGAAATGCATTATAAGTTATACAATAACCGTTTCAACTGGTAGAGCAGCTGTTACATGGCTGAGGGATTTCCCTTTATCACAGCTCATTCGTTGTTAAGTAGAGCCGTGCCCTCAATGTTTAAGGGCATCCTTGCCACTTCCGCTTCATAATTAGATCTTAAAACCCATTTGTCGCCCATGATGGCAAGCGTCCCATAGAAGCAGACAGGATGCCAGTGTAGATACAGCCCGTCTCTTCCTTGGGCTCTGCCTTGTTAGCCATAAAAACATGCAGGGTTTCCAGTCAAGCTGGAGCTTCCCAAGTGAAAAACTCCAGCCTTCCTACTTCAAAAGGAAATGTAGCGTCTCTCCCCAAGAGGTCCCCCAGGGCGATATCTTCCCTGATAGCTGGTCAGCAGGACCAGCTGTTTCCTAATGTAAAAAGGTTCCCTTGATTAATGTTCGTCCGTTCTCTCCTAGGCCCTTATATCTTCCCGGCTGAAAATGATACAGCGTTATAAAATGAGATGGCAGATACATCTAGTGATTCATATGGTAACCATGCCTTGTTTTATTTATAAGCCAATGTTTTCAGTACTTTTTTATTTGGTAGGCTTTATATTAAAAGAACACCACACAATCATATGCCTCTCTGTTATCTCTAGCAGTGCAGGGGTAAAGAGAGAAATATTTCAGTAGCCCTTTAACCAGTAGACACTATAATGTATACCCTGTTCATTTATGGAACTGTATTTGTAACCATGTATTATTTGCCATTTTAACTCTGCCCAGGACATACTTGAAAACGAGAGGTAACTCTCAATGTATTGCTTCCTGGTAAAACATTTTTATAAATAAATATAAATAAAATATATAATCAAATAAAAAGATCGCTTGTGAGCACATTCATATGTCTTAGACAGGTGTGCAACCCGCCTTTCACCATTATCACCTAGCATACAGGGCTTCCACTACAGTAAAGGATTCTGGGCAATGGCATGTAAATGAGCACAGTGTCATATATATATATATATATTTAAAAAAAAAAATATATATATATATATAATATATATACACACACACACACTAGCACGTTACCATGAGATGTATGAAATACTGTGTCTGCGTGCATCACTTTTTAATGCGTCAAGTTTTTCCGCCAAGGGTAATTTGGTATAATCTCCTATAATTTAAGATATACGTCAAATGTTACGGGGTTATTGCATTTGGTGCATATACACAGGAATGCGAGAGGTGAAGGTAGAAGGCTCTTCGCTTTGTACAATTGCTCTATGAATCGAAGGCAAAATGTATATACCTGCGCCTGGCAGCGTCTATGTTTAATAGCTGCGCTATTTTCGGGTATATCGATCTGTGTGCGACGAGAGGAGGAATTTATGGCGCGAGTGGGAGGAGTTCGGGGCGGAGTTACATTTGCATAGTTTTGCAGGTCTATGCCTTAAATCAGGCCTGCACAACTCCAGTCCTCGAGGGCCGCAAACAGGTCAGGTTTTCAGGATATCCCTACTTCAGCACAGCTGGCTCAGTGTGACTGAGCCACTAATTCAGCCAGCTGTGCTGAAGTAGGGATATCCTGAAAACCTGGGCTGTTTGCGGCCCTCGAGGACTGGAGTTGTACAGGCCTGTTTTAAATTATACACGGCTTGAGTTCTTTTTCTTGACAATTTTCTTTGTTGGTTTTCTCCGTCATCTTAAAAGGTGGCGCAAGTCTGTGGCGTAGATAAAGCCCAGCAGCTCGCACTCTTGGGGGGCCCGCTCTCTAGGGTAACCATATTTGTCACCCACTGCGCATGCGCAAATCTGCCAATCTGCTCGCCGACTGCGCATGAGCGACCGGCAAAAAGTACAACAGTAGAAATGCGCTTAAAAAAACATGTCGTATTTCTGACAGAAAAAAAAAATGCTAATTATGCTGACGCAGCGAAGACAGTGGCGTAACTACTGTCCCGGTATGCCCTGGCACGTCCCCGGGTCCCAGCACGGGGTGGGCCCGAAGGAAGTCGGGACCCTCCCAACTCGTGACGCGCCCCCACAGGCTTCCCCACAGCAATGAAACCGATTGCCGTGGGAGAGAGCGGGGCCTCATGGTGATCCGACGTCACGGGACGAGGGCCGGCAAGTGAAATGCCCGGGGGCCCCTTGCGCTAAAATTACGCCACTCAGCGCTGACCACTTTCTTGATGCATAGGCTTCATGAAACACAAATCAGGATTCATTTACTGTATGCTGTTTACATGGTTGTCCAGTACAATGAGAGATCAGGTGAAGGTGTTCCTCCTGTGCATTCCCCAGTCGCCCTTGGGACAGAGGTATACTCCAAGTCCCCGAAGTAGGCCTCAATATATACTGACACAGCACCGAGCTATACTCATCACCAAGATACAGCCATTCCCATAGGAATAACCTGGTTAGCAAGAAGCATCGACAACTGAATACTCTTATTTCCGGGTACAGAAGCTGCAGTGTGAGGTTTCTATGGGGTACTACTGGCATTTTAGTAACAAACTTACACCTCCAACAATCACACCCCGCTATGACAGGTGGCAGGTAACAACCTGTGCTACTCTTAAATATATTGCATCTAATTTGAAACAAGAAGTCCCCCAGATCGGCGCCGCGTCAGTCCAAGCTGCGGTGATCCCCCAGTTCCTGAGATTCCTTTTGAAATTCCCTTGCAATCATTTTTTTGTCTGTAGGGGAAAAATGTGCAGCTTTGAAGAGCAGCCAAACTCCTGATCCATCAGTATGATAAGAATCCAGTCCTGTTTTTTCTGTTCCCTTCTGCTAGCGCTGGTGTGGTCAACTCCAGCCCTCAAGGGCCACCAACAGGACAGGTTTTCAGGGTATCCCTGCATCAGCACAGGTGGCTCAATCAGTGGCTCAGTCAAAGACTGATATCCTGAAAACCTGTCCTGTTGGTGACCCTTGAGGATTGGAGTTGGCCACCCCTGTGCTAGCCATTTAACAATTTTGGTAAAAATTCTGAAGGCAGGCGACGCGGATCATTACCTCACCGTGATCACCGCTGTTAGTTAACAGTTACAAATCAGTTTAATGAGCTTATACAGTACCTCCAGGTGAGATGGGCTTTTAGGCTAGCCTGATGTATCAGCGCAGAAATGCTACCTCCTGTCCACTGTCCCCCCCTCCTGTCCACTGTCCCCCCCTCCTGTCCACTGTCCCCCCCTCTCCCCCCTACTTCCCCCCCTCCTCCTCCTCCCTCCTTCCCCCCCTCCTCCTCCTCCCCCCTCCTCCTCCTCCTCCCCTCCTCCTCCTCCCCTCCTCCTCCCCCCCCCTCCTCCTCCCCCCTCCTCCCCCCCCTCCTCCTCCTCCCCCCTCCTCCCCCCTCCTCCCCCCCTCCTCCTCCTCCCCCCTCCTCCTCCTCCCCCCCTCCTCCTCCTCCCCCCTCCTCCTCCTCCCACTCCTCCTCCTCCCCCCCTCCTTCCCCTCTCCTCCTCCTCCCCTCTCCCCCCCCTCCCCCTTCCTCCTCCCTCCTCCTCCCCCCCCTCCCCCCTCCTCCTCCCCCCCCCTCCTCCTCCCCCCCTCCCCCCTCCTCCTCCTCCCCCCCTCCCCCCTCCTCCTCCTCCCCCCTCCCCCCTCCTCCTCCTCCCCCCCCCCCTCCTCCTCCCCCCCCCCCTCCTCCTCCCCCCCCCCTCCTCCTCCCCCCCCCCTCCTCCTAGCGGGAAATTTAACTCACGGGCAACGCCGGGTCTCTCAGCTAGTGATGTATATAATAGAATGGGAAGCATCAAATTCTGTGTTGGCGCATCATGAGTAGTCTAATCCAGGGGTCTCCAAACTCAGTCCTCAAGAGAAGCCAACAGGCCGGCTTGTATGGATATCCCTGTTTCAGCACAGGTGGCTCAATCAGTTGCTCAGTCAAAGACTGTGCTGAAGCAGGGATATCCATAAAAGCCGGGCTGTTGGCGGCTCTTGAGGACTGAGTTTGGAGTTACCTGATCTGCATTAAACCTCAGAAAGCTGATGTCCAACAACCCCCTGGGGGACACCTCCAGCAGAAAAAGAAGATTGATCACGTTTCTGTCTGATCGATACGAAAAGAAAGCAGGACAGATATTTCCAGACGCTTGCTGCATACCCAGATGTGTGAACTTCCAAAGACTGAGAAATTCGTGAGATTAGGGGGTTCTGGCAGCTAAAAAAAATGGCAGCTCAATGTAAAAAAAAAAACGGACATGTGCATGTATGTATATCTTTATTTATATAGCGCCCACTGTGTATTCAGCGCTTTACATGGACAATAGTGCAGGGAATTATAATACAGTACATGCAACACAGTTAGACAATAAGTAAGGAAATCCCTGTGCCGGAGAGCTTACAATCTAATCAATGAGACTCCAATCAAATCATGCAGACAATGATGCAGGGGGTGGGGGGATAATCAGTGAGACGGTCTGCAAATCTGTGAGAGTTGTCAGATCTGCGTAGTTTGGGCACTGAAGGGGTTATAACATCTCCGCAGTTTCCCTCTCCTTGCTGTCTCCTCTCTGCTCTGCCTCTCCCTTTGTAGTTCTGCTGGATTGGAAGTCTGACAAAGCCATCTGCCTCCATGGTAACAGAGTATAATTCTCATTTATTTTTAGGAAAGCATCACAGTGATTCCAATGCATATGAAGGCATCACAAAGCAGAGATGCCCTAGAAGGCCCTGGTTACACATGCGTCATACAATCTAACAGCGCCTGTACTAATGAGAAGCTTAACCCTGCCAATGCCAGTTTATAGGGTCCATTCTATTAGGGATGCCAAATAGTGGGGGGTTAAGGAGGGGTTTTCTTCCTTTTTAAAGCATATTGAAGTTATAAATATTTTTGGGAAGTAGCACAAGAACCTGCCAGTGTTGCCACTTTAGAGATGTCCTTTATGGTACAAGAAGTTCTAGGTATCATAGAAAAAAAGCTCATGTCATTATGCGTGTCAACCATGTCTACCACTGAGTTAGAAGCCAGGGAGCCTGGTTCAATTCCCGGTGTCGGCTCCTTGTGACCTTGGGCAAGTCACTTTATCTCCCTGTGCCTCAGGCACCAAAACATAGATAGAAAGCTCCATGGGGCAGGGACCCGTGTCTGCAAAATGTCTCTGTAAAGCGCTACATAAAACTAGCAGCGCTATACAAGCACATGCTATTATTATTATTATTTCAGTTTCCCCAGGTGACACAAAGATACAATGTTACTAAAAGATTGAGGATTACTTACACCGGTGATACGTCAAGGCTAACTCGGTCTGAAATGAAAATGTATTGAAGGAGCATTTCATGGAAATGTTGGAAGCAGGTGGTATCTGGAGCTGAACCGCGTTCATTTCAGCTCCAGGGGACCACCTGCTTCCCGACATACATAACCCGTTCTTCATGCAGGTTTAAAGGTTCCTGCATCATGTGGGCCAATGAGAAGTCGTCACGGCATCCTATTGGCTTGCCTGATGCACTACATTTAAACCGCCATATTGTTTCAACGTGGAGAGCACAGTACCAGGGGTACCATCCATGGTTACGTATCTCGGGAAGCAGAGGGACGCCAGATCTGAAATGAACACGGTGACGCTCCGGACACTTCCTGCTTCAAACCTAGTCCAAAAATGATGGCGCCGCGCCTTGAAAGCAGCAATCCTGGCCAAAATTCAACCTCGTTTTTTGTACAGTACAGAACCGGGGCTATTTCCAGCTCCAAGCAAAACCCCTGTTTCCAAGATGCTTACAGTTTTGGCGCTGGTGCACTAAACATGGGGTCCGTGGTCGCCTAATAGGAAGTCATCCTATTCAGTCAAAGACTGAGCCACCTGTGCTGAAGCAGGGATATCCATAAAAGCTGGCCTTTTGGTGGCCCTTGAGGACTGAGTTTGAGACCCCGGAGCTGAACCTTTGCCAAAGTTCACGAAGGTGGGGCGGTTGAGACATTCTTGGCTGGCGGTTAAAGTCACACAAAATTCCCCAGCATGCATTAGCCTATAAATATTCATATCAGTGGACCAAAGACAGCGTGATGTTGGTGTTCTGGACCAAAATATGGCACGTTGATGGTAAAGTCTTGGTTATTAATCAGTGCAACTCAATTGAAATAAAATAAATGAGACTCACAGGGTTATTTACCCGTATGATAGGTACGGTCTCTTAGTAGGTGTTCAACCACATAATATTCCTTTAACATCTTTAGCAGCGTTGAAGGGTTAATGCCATATAGATAGGAGAGGCGGGGGAGCACACGTATACAATTATTACAATGTGCAGTGGAATTTTCTTTTCCGATACCCGGTGTAATAGCTGCGATGAACGGATTGCTTAGCAACCTGGCAGATGTGTAGAGCAGGGGTACTCAACTCCAGTCTCCCCCCCCCCCCCCCAACACATTTTCAGGATATCCCTGCTTCAGCACAGGTGGCTCAATCAATCCCTGCTTCAGCATAGGTGGCTCAATCAGTCCCTGCCTCTGATTGAGCCACCGGTGCTAAAGCTGGGATATCCCGAAAACCTGACCTGTTGGGGGGGGGGGGGGGGGTCGGCTGCAGGACTGGAGTTGAGCACCCCTGGGGTACAGACAGACAGCATTATTGATTGATAATTAACCTGCAGAGGAGCAGAGAAAAATAAAATAGGGAAAACATTCAAGCTCTGATTAAAAACGACAAGCTAAAAAAAATAGAGTGAGATAAGAGGGAAGACCCCATTTAATCCGGGTTCTACCTCTGCCTGATCCCAAAGGATATTCTGAACTATACTCTGTTATTTGGCAGGCACCTTTGGCAGTGACACGGTTAAATCTACAAAACAAAGAAAGCGCAACCACCAAAGTATAATATTTAATATCAACAATAAAATGATTCCAAAAACATCTCGTATCCCACTCAAACAACCATCAAAAGCGCCCAATGTAGTCAGGACTCAAATGCGCCCAGCCTCCGGGTGCGTCTGCAGGGCGGGTCGCGTCTCTCTTCTGTAATGCTCGGCTTTGCACATTGCTCGCAAGACACCAGACCTCCGAGATGGATACACTTGCTAACCCCTCCCTTCACTCGCTCAGTTCTTACTCCCACTCCGCTCACAGCCCGCAGGAGTCAACCGCTCACTGGACATACCCCCTACGCGTTTCATAGCAGGCAGGCTATTTAGCAGGTCTGAAAAATGATATGTAGATCATCTTCAGCCCTTGTCGACCAACTGCTGGATGAAGCCTCCCCAATAATCTTCAAGGTACAGCGGTTTTAAGCCTCTCTTGTCCCCATTGTTTCAACAATTTTTCTGATGTCATCCTCCCATCTTGCTTTTGGTCGTCGTCTTGAACTTTTAATCTCCCTTGGAATCCAGGAGAGTTCCAGCTTTGCCCAACAATGGTCATTTCTTCCTGCCTTATGTCTGACCCACTGCCATTTCTTCACCCGTGTGATGATGTCACAGACTATGCTTTGGTTTCAAACTCATTCATTCTTTTTTCCCGTCTCTTCGGGTAATACCCGGCATACATCTCTCCATACTTCTTTGCATTATCTGAAGCTTCGGAATTATCTTCGCACGTCCGTACGTGAGCACGGGCAGAATACACTGGTTGAAAACATTCCTCTTGAGGCACAGTGGAAGGTTTCATTGAAAGATTGTCTTATTTCTTCCAAATTTCTCCATCCCATCATAATTCTCCCGTTGTTTCATCCAAAAAGTTCCCATCCATTGTTATATGCCGGCCAAGGTAGACATAGTTTTCGACTTCTTCTAGTTCTATTCCATTTGTCTTGATCTGTGCAGAGTTGACACATTTGTTGAACATCACTTTGGTCTCGCTGAGATTCATATGGAGGTCACCTTCTTACTTGCTTCGGCGAGTTCTTCGAATATATACACATTGTGATGGAAAGGGGCCCAGGGACCAGCATAATATAGGTTAAGCCCGGCTCCTGGCCATAATATCCTGGAGCTACCCTGCTTTAATATGCCCGGTAGCACCAATCATACCCTGTAACTGTAATTCTTTATTCCTGGGTGTATTAAACTGTACCCAAGTATAAAAATTTGATTGTGCACACTGTAAAAGTGTAAAGCATAGCCAAGGTCTCTGGACATGTGGGGCTGAGAACCCCTTTGTGCAGCCCGCATGTCCGGAGACCTGGCAATTGCTGGGACTGGAGGGGGAGGAGGGGTGCAGGGAACAAAGGGAGAGTGGCTGGGGCGGAGATTGGGCCGGGGGGCCATCCACCCGAACAGTGGTTTGGCCATTCCCCCAGACATTGCAGCGACAAGCTCAGCGGGGAAAATCCTGCCAGTCGGGGAAAGTTGCTGAGCTCCCGCTGGTAGGGGCTACGCCCGATGGCCCGTTCATATTTCCCTCCAACTCCTTTAACTCGCTTGCGTCCCGCTTCCATCCCTGATTGGCCAATGCAGACGAGCCCTCGTATCCTGATTGGCTCCCGTGCGGCATCCACGCTGTGTTCAGGTTACGGCCTCATCTACCATGATTTCCTATGGCAGCAGGGAGTCTATGTAAGGGGAACCTTATCAGAGTTCCAAGTCTCAGTGTGATCCCAGCATGGAGGTGGAATACGCGATGTGCTCCGAGGCTGTGCCGGAGACTCCAGAAAACGAGGCTGGGAGACTATCTGAGCGGGATAAGATTGTCACTTGCTTACATCGCCGGATCAGTTTAAGATTCTTGTTTCCATATATATTCACGTGACTTCCACAGTTTTTTTAAATATATTATTTGAGACGAATAAACTACTAACCTGTACATTGTTGGAATTTAGCCGTTCTAATAGCGTTAGGGCAAAGCAGTAACAAATACAACTTCTACAAATGCATTTCCTTCCTTGTTTGAGTTTAGCGATTCATCAATCCCATCAGTCCCCTAATGCCTGTATGTCCCTTTCCTTTACTATTTGAGTCACTATAGACTTTTGTTTTGACTCTTCTTGCTTTCGTTCCCTGGTATGTTCCCCATCTCTCTGGTTCTCATTTACCTTCTAATTGTCCAGTATATTTCTAGTCCCTGGCTGAGTGTGCATACTTGTAGCTTCTAATAGGAATGATGAAAGGTCCATATGGGAACTGAAACATTGTTCCTCCTCTGCTCTTGACTGTCCCATTAAATGGAAAATTGCATCAGGAACTTGTGAGTAGAGATGTACTTGCTGTACCTCTGTCCTGGAGGAGACCGGCATGTTGAAGAATTTGTCCACGTTGTGTCGGCTGCACAAGCCGGATGCTCCTCGCCTGAAACTATTTCCCTGCACTTTAGAACTGTACATCCAATAGGAAGCTACAACTGATGAGGATGCAGCTTCCTATTGGCCCGAGATTTGGCAGTCGCTTTGTTTCTCATTTAATCCCAGTAACTTCACTGTTATGTATCTCAGGAACCAGGGAGTCCCCTGAGCTGAAAATAGTGGTGTTTAGCTCAGGAGGACCTGGGAGGGGTGGGGGGCTAATAAAAACAAACACGGGTAAGAGGAACTGGTCCTTTCAGGTAAGGTATTTATGACCAATTAAGATGTGTTTGTTCCACTGGAGTCATTGTTTCCAAAAACATAAGTAGAATTCCTTTTGGATTCCTTTGTAACTAGATACTAGCAGATAAAGTAAATCCCTCTAGCACTAAAAATGCACAAAGAAGCAACAGGAAAAATGTCCTTCCAGAGTCTGCTCACTAGAGTATTTATATTGTTATTGGCAGCTTACAAGAGAATCAAATCTGTATCCCATATTCAAAAACACCTTCAGAGGCACCAGTAGAATCCGTTAGAACAGAGTTGGCAAACTCGGTCCTCAAGAGCTACCAACAGGTCAGGGAGACTGAGCCACTGATTGAGCCACCTGTGCTGAAGCAGGAATATCCTGTAAATCTGACCTGTTGGTGGCCCTTGAGGACTGGAGTTGGCCGCCCCTACTTTAGAACCTACAGCATGTAGACTGATAATCCCATCTCCCCATCTCCATTGTCCATTCGTCCAAACAGCCCAGGAATTTCCCAGCACTGCTAAATTTAAAGCCCTGCTCAACAAACTCCGCAGACCTCCTGTTTCTCCACACCTAGGGCTTGTCATGTGTGCCTTTGATAAGGAAGCAGCTGTCCGATAAGTGTCCCGTTTGCTGAAAGTTGTGAAATATCCCAGACAGGAGCTGCCATCTCCCATTCCTGCTAGAGCAATAATTACATCGACAGCATGGAACAACATCGATAAATGTAAGGGCCGCCCAATCTTGGGTTGAGAAACGAGAGATAACCCGACTAAGAGCCCAAGGAACATGCCATTGGATAAAGTGTGTCCCACTTCTGAAGCCGGTGCTTTAACCTCTTAATAATCAGAGAGGTCCAAATTAAATGGCATCTTTGTTGGGTCCAGATGTGAACCAGATTCTCAACATAATAAACACATCAGTAACATCTGGACACACCTATATTTCTGTGTATATAATAGGGACATGCCTCTGCTCACATATTCCCCTTAATGCCATGCTTTCAGGATCACAGTGTGCTTTTAGAAGTGCAGTGTGTTTGGGTGGGAGGCCTTAATGGGGTGTCAAGTGATATATTTATTGTAGGGCGCACTGTTTTCCATACTAAATGTTCTTGGCAAGGCCAACCCTGGCCAATATATAAATATTCCTAATCTAATGCGTTTAAAATGGATCTCTCTTCAACATGTGTACCATGCGAAAGCCTTTAGTTACATAACCGGAGCTACTGCTACTGGATATTGTCTCAATGATGATACAACAGTGTGTTTGCTGCAGACAGCAGTCTTAGTGAACCCCCTTTGCTGCAGCCTTGTCAGTAAGTGGTTAAATCATATCTATAACCCCCCCCCCTTTGCCCCCCATAGCCCTAATTGCCAGTTTGCTATGCTGAAGGCTGTCTCCTCTCTGCTCTGTTTGTCTCTACAGGACTCACACATCTGAAACCTCCCCCGCCACCTCCACCATTCATCAGTCCCCAGCCCTCTCAACGTGCAAGTCACGCCTGCAATCTCACCTCGTCAGTGCAGCATTTGTATATATTAGGGTAGTGGCGTCTCCTCGCACCCTATGCACTTACACGCAAACTCCGCTTCACCCCCCATCAAATATGATATGTACCAGGGGTAGCCAACTCCAGTCACGAGCAACCAAAAATGTCAGGTTTTCAGGCCATCCCTGCTTCAGCACAGATGGCTGAGTGAAGACAGGGATATCCTGAAAACCTGACCTGTTGGTTGCTCTTGAGGACTGAAGTTGGCTACTCCAACTCTATACTGTATTTGCTCCATTGTATTCTGCAAGTCTCCCTTTATTCCATCTAGATACACGCTCGAGACACACACTCAAGACACACAGACACGCTCAAGACACACAGACACGCTCAAGACACACAGACACGCTCGAGACACACAGACACGCTCGAGACACACAGACACGCTCGAGACACACAGACACGCTCGAGACACACACACCTCTCGATCTCTCAGCTCTCATGGGGTTTCCCATGGGGGTTTCCTCCTCTCTTTGGCCCCACCCCCAGGCTCCTGACACCTCCTCCTGATTGTCTGTATTACCCAGCAGCAGCCAATCAGGATGGAAGAAGCTGCCCAGCCCCCTTGCAACAGCCCGGCTCCCTCCCTATTCTGGAAATCCCACGACCCCCCCAAGCCAGTCCGGTCACTATGTCCATTGAGGTAATACCGGTATACACATACATGTCCAGTACTACCTCTATTTTTTTCCTGGACAGCGTGTCCAAATACAGGACAGTCCGGTTCAATACTGGACCCCTGGCAAACCCTACTTAAGTGATAGAATCAACTCATGTTACCAGCAGGCATTGGTTGTGAAACATACAAACGTGTTCTGTCCAACGCCGAACGTTTGGCCCAAATGTTTGTTCAAAGTGGTGAGAACTCGTGGCTTCTCTGCCGCATGTACGGAGATCAGAAAAAGCCACATTGTGTGATCAGCTTCCTGTAAAAACCGCTCTGCCTGCTATCCGTGTAACATCGCAAGCAGGAGGACAGACCATCCGCTGCCGAGCGCCTCACACATTTACTTATCCTGATGAAACACTATTTCATACATCTACAGAAAGGCATGACGCCATAATGAATAGATAAATGGGCACGCTATACCAAAACTCTCCCTAATATAAAAAAACAAACATGTATTAACATATTTAAGCAGGGATCCCTCCGCCCAGTGTTTTTTTTTTTTTTTTACACTTTAGATTTATCCTTCGGTCCCCACAGTTTTAGCAAAACGGAAGGGTTTAGTTACCAGTGTTTTGTTCCCCTTTAGGGAATTTAAAATGGCTGCCAAACCCGTGAAAGAATAGGAAGCTGCAACATCTGTGGGATTATATTGTGGCTTCCTACTGGACGACCGTTTAATTGTCCACCGGCAACCACAATGGCAAGTATCTCAGGAATAAGGGGGATTTCCAGGAGCTAAAAACAGCATGGTTTCGTTCCAGAAGACCCTCTGGTTCAAACTTTGTAAAAAATAAAAAAATAAAAATCTATATAAAAAATTTGCCAATTTGGTGCATTTTTTTTTTTAACAAAAATAAAATTAAAAAGGCATCAGGGATATCAGAGTGAATGTAATAGTATTATTTTCTGTAATACATCTGGGGCAATGGTTTTTTTGAAGAATGAATACGTAGGGACCCAAGACACACACACGCACACGCACACACACACACACACACACACACACACACACACACACACACACACACACACACACACACACACACACACACACACACACACACACACCACACACACACACCCCCTCCCTCTTCCAGGCTGTCCTAACTGGTAGAGACACACACAGAGCAACAGAGCAAGGGTTAAATGCGCCCCCCCCACCCCTTTGTTTCCCCACCCCCTCCACCCCCTCAACCTTCCTGTGTCACCCAGCAGAAAGCAGAAGTGAGAGCCACAGATTAGAAGTGCTGCTCTCTGTGACACTGGAACCTTGCCCATCACTGAAACCCATTAACCCTTTCAGCGCCTCCGGGTCACCCAGCTCTCTAGCACCCCGGCCTTAACGTTGCAGTGCCATTAACACATTCCCTGGCAGAGGAGCAATGCATTGCAGGCCCCTCTCCTAAACGGATTAAACAGCCCCCCGATTATTATTTTATGTGGGGGGATGGCGGGGGGAGGGACATACACTGGCCCCTATTTAATAAATAGCAAGAAGCAGGGGAACATACAGTTAACCGCTTCAGCACTGCCTCGAATGCATGACGAAGCAATAGTTAGCACTAGCAAGTCCCCCTGTCAGGGAGGGAATTCCTGGTGCATTAACTTCCATTCACTGAAATGAAGGTTACTGCATTGTTAGCAGTACATTACCCCACAACTCTGAGTAGGGGGCACTGGCTGTAATTTAATCGGAGAGCAAGAAGACAAAATCCTTTCTTTGCCTATTCTCTCACATTGTGGGGGGTTCTAAACACACTTCTACATGTCTCTTCCGCCCCCCGATCTGGAACCAATGCTGCATTTCATCCTCAAATTAGGACTTTAGAGAGATACTTTATATCCCACGAGTGTTGCTTTTCGTGCTACCCACAGTTAGGATATCAGGCCTCCGTTTCCAAGACTGGTAAAGCCAGTTATCAGGGCCACTATCAGCTCTCCCGGGGTCCTGACTCCTCAACTAAAGTCTTGACCTGGGCCTCAGGTTGTTGAGGGTGGGGTGACCAGGGGGCCAGTCTGTGTAATGCACCAATGGTGGGACGGCAGAGGAAGGGCCGACCAATCACAGAAGTTGTTCCCCACTTCCAGAAAGTTTTGCCCGTCCAACATCAAGTCTCACACATTTGGAGTCAGTCTCACCAATTGTTATAGTGAAAAAATTGAGAGGAGCGCAAAACCAAATGGACCAGGAAGGACCCAGAATCAAAAATAAATAAAAGGGTACTTTAATGTGTCATGAGACCCATCCAACGCGTTTCGAACGTCACAGCGTTCTTCATCCTTGATAAAGAACGCTGTGACGTTCGAAACGCGTTGGATGGGTCTCATGACACATTAAAGTACCCTTTTATTTATTTTTGATTCTGGGTCCTTCCTGCTCCATTTGGTTTGTGCCCTCCTCTCAATTTTTTCACTTCTGCTATCATCATTGGAAGCTGCACAGCCTGTCAGCCACACCAAGGATATGTGAGTACTCTTATCAACTTAGGGGAACCTGCCAATGAGACTGTTAGTGGGTGGGCTTGTACTACCCACCACCTGTCTTCAGGAGGACAGTACCCATTATTGTTGTTACATCATCACTATTCAGCAGGGACACGCACCTGACATATACCGGCTTTATGTCATCACAAGACATGTCTAGATGTTTCTATAGAAGGGTTTTCATGCACCTGTGTGACTTTGCTGGGGGTTTGGGAAGCATTAATATTAACACACACACAATTGTGATCCAAACTGGGTCTGACCTTAGACATTGCACATAACATCAATGATTCCTCAATTTGAAAACAGGGGGCTGCAAGAACTGCACATATTCCACAACTCGGACATGATTGGACAGCCTGCGACTCAAGTGTGTTATTTTCTCTGTACAGTACACGGTGCTGCAATGTGCTGCCCTGGCATGGAAGGGGTTATTTAAAGGACATTAAGGGGGGTCAACTCTATACCGGCCAAAGCTGCCGATCAGGCAGTTCTCTGCCCAAAATCCCAGTTGAAGTCCACGGAGACTTTCGGTCAAAGTACAGTATATAGAATAAGTCCATTCAGGATAATTCTATATTGTTCAAATTTTCGACTGTAATTCCCTATTGACTTCAATTGTTGGGGGGGGGGGGGGAGGGGGTTTAGCACAAATCACCCCGAAAGGTCACTTCGGATACTACAGAATAAGCCGCACACTTTATAAGGAAGATCAGGGTCAGTTTTGTAACACTGACCAAGTGGTGAAGCTTCCTGCTTATTCCCTATGTGAAGTTGTGCGTGCTTGTTAAAGTGATCGACCGCCCCCCCCCCAGGCCTGAAACCAGCAATCATAGGGTTAACAGAAGCTGAAGGTTCACAAGACCCCAGAGTTAAAGGATCCATTCCAACAAACATTTCCATATGTCTTCACAAGGCACCCATAGCTGGAGGACACACCGCAGCGGCCCAATGAATCAATAACAGAGCTGCGCTGGTCACTGGAGCTACAATGTCCTCCCATGTACTAGGGAGCAGATACTCAGTACCACTAATATACACAACCATCTCCATGACTCCTCAAATGGCTCGCTAACTAAATCAAAGCTTGCCCGGTGTGTGAAGTCTCTGGCAAACTGGGATACAACAAGATGGCCGGATGCTTCCCCTGTTTAAAAAACGCAACGCAGTACTCATAGGGGAAATATTTTGAGAATAGGGAAGGAGTTCATTCTCTCCAACCCCCCCACCCCCCAAAACCAAAAACTGCAGCCTAACAAAATAAGGATGAGAAATGTGGCGCAAATGGATTAACCCCTTCTCTGCACAAGGGGCCGTTTGAATGCGTCGCCACCACTTCTGTCAGCGACGGCGTTAAAAGGAGCCTCCTTGGAAATAAACGTGGTGGAAAAAAACATCTGTGGTGTCCACCCTAAAACCAGCTGCTGGAGATTGTGTTTACCAAAGTGAATCCTTGCCTCAGCGGGGAAACTGCGCATATGGAAGCAGTCAATGGCAGTTGCTATGGAAGCCAGAACCTTACGTCACCTTACGCCTCCATCCTCCGTCCACACTGGGGCTTTAGCCATTTTCTTCCCCCCCCCTCCCCCCCTATAAACAGCTTTGGAAGGATTCGTCTGGCACAGCTGGACCAGGACGGGAGAGGCAGTGGATGCCTGCTCGAGACCTTTACAATTGGCAACATCTGCACGGCAGGCCTGTTCCATGCCAAAACCCCCTCTTTCCGAGCCCGGCTGGCGTTGCCAGCTCTGCCTGAGAGGTGTCTGCTGAGAAATGGAACTCAAATGCTAAGCGAAACAGTGCTGCGGAGCGAGAAGGAAAGATGTGCGTTGTAGAATGATGCCAAGTGTCTCTCCTGCAGCGGTGTCATTTATTATGATATGGAACCGCCGTGCATTCCAGACTCCTCCGGCAGCTAAGGGGTTAACCGTCCTTACTTCCTTCAAGAGATTTCTTGTCCTTTCCCAATGCAGTTTTTTTTTATTGCTGATGCTTTGTTCAGGAGATATGCGTTTGAACTATTGTGTCCGGGAGGTTAAAATGGAGCTCTGCCTACAGCCCAGTGCAGTCTAAAGGCTCCACCAGTGTGCTGCCAAAAGTTAGAGATCAGGAAAAACACGATTTATAACCACACCTTTTTTTCTTTTAAAGAGCAGGGGGCAAAATACTAACATTATTTGGGATAAACTTGTACAGACTTCTGGGGGGCTATTGCTGTTCTAAAAACCATATGAGGAATTATTTATTGGAAGGCAAAAATAATTGTCAGGTCCCTGCAGTACAGCATCCCTGGCTGCAGTGGAAGCACTGTATGTTCAGAGACAATGGTGAAAAGCAGGGCTGCAGACAGTGGCAGATTTCCATTAGGCCCATTAAGCCTGGTCCTAGGGGGGCAACATCTGGGGGTGGCAAAAATGTCCGCCCCATATACATTTGCAGCGCTCTCGGGCCTATCGGCCTGATGGGAAGTCACTTACATATGCCGAGCGCCTCCTTGCTGTCTCCTTTCTGCCGCCCCTCCTCCTCATTCCGATTCGCAGCGCCAAATGACGCCGCAGACGTCCCCAACGTGGTGTCACACGGCGTCTCATTGCCATGGCAACGTGACGTCGCGGCGTCAAATGACGTCATAACGTCGCAATGCCACGGCAACGAGACGCCGTGTGACATCACTTTGAACGACGCCCGCGGCGTCATTTGACACTGCGAATCGGGAGGAGGGCGGCAGAAAGGGGGTCGGCCGGCATATGTACGTGCCATGGGGCGGCGGATTTGGCTACAGGCCTTTCTGAGCCATATGAATGTGCTCACAAGTGAGATTTTCAGCAGTAAAGCTTTTGGACATTAAGAAGTGTGTGGTCATCCTCAGTGTCACTTTATTGTTCAGCATTTTTAATTTAATGTGGAACCCTGCTTTTAAGTCAGTAACGTTTCATGGCACCACAAAGGGAGTCAGCACCCTTGATTTATTTACACAGAGAACGCCCCAGTCATTCCAGAGAGCCCTTAAACCAGGGCTATAAATCCCTAAACAGGCGACATCACCGCTGTCACCAAGGCAACAGGCTGATGTTAGAAATGGAGGCCTGTGACCCCTTGCTATGAAGCCGAAGGAAGAGAGAATGCTGAGGCCACAGGAAGCGCTGGTAGGGAGACTGTATCTGCACAAACAAGTATGTGAGAACAGAACATCCTCACTAGTCTAACAAGAGCCTGGGAATATACCACAAGTCTCACTGTACCATTATATCCCTACCCTCCCAACGCTCACTGTACCATTATATCCCTACCCTCCCAATGCTCACTGTACCATTATATCCCTACCCTCCCAATGCTCACTGTACCATTATATCCCTACCCTCCCAACGCTCACTGTACCATTATATCCCTACCCTCCCAACGCTCACTGTACCATTATATCCCTACCCTCCCAATGCTCACTGTACCATTATATCCCTACCCTCCCAACGCTCACTATACCATTATATCCCTGCCCTCCCAGTGCTCACTGTACCATTATATCCCTACCCTCCCAATGCTCACTGTACCATTATATCCATACCCTCCCAACGCTCAATGTACCATTATATCCCTACCCTCCCAATGCTCACTATACCATTATATCCATACCCTCCCAACGCTCAATGTACCATTATATCCCTACCCTCCCAATGCTCACTATACCATTATATCCCTACCCTCCCAACTCTCACTGTACCATTATATCCCTACCCTCCCAACGCTCACTGTACCATTATATCCCTACCCTCCCAACGCTCACTGTACCATTATATCCCTACCCTCCCAACGCTCACTGTACCATTATATCCCTACCCTCCCAGTGCTCACTGTACCATTATATCCCTACCCTCCCAACGCTCACTGTACCATTATATCCCTACCCTCCCAACGCTCACTGTACCATTATATCCCTACCCTCCCAACGCTCACTGTACCATTATATCCCTACCCTCCCAACGCTCACTGTACCATTATATCCCTACCCTCCCAGTGATCACTGTACCATTATATCCCTACCCTCCCAACGCTCACTGTACCATTATATCCCTACCCTCCCAATGCTCACTATACCATTATATCCCTACCCTCCCAGTGCTCACTATACTATTATATCGCTACCCTCCCAATGTTCACTGTACCATTATATCCCTACCCTCCCAACGCTCACTGTACCATTATATCCCTCCCCTCCCAATGCTCACAGTACAATTATATCCCTACCCTCCCAACACTCACTGTACCATTATATCCCTACCCTCCCAGTGATCACTGTACCATTATATCCCTACCCTCCCAACGCTCACTGTACCATTATATCCCTACCCTCCCAATGCTCACTGTACCATTATATCCCTACCCTCCCAACGCTCACTGTACCATTATATCCCTACCCTCCCAATGCTCACTGTACCATTACATCCCTACCCTCCCAATGCTCACTGTACCATTATATCCCTACCCTCCCAACGCTCAATGTACCATTATATCCCTCCCCTCCCAACGCTCACTGTACCATTATATCCCTACCCTCCCAACGCTCACTGTACCATTATATCCCTACCCTCCCAATGCTCACTGTACCATTATATCCCTACCCTCCCAATGCTTACTGTACCATTATATCCCTACCCTCTCAGTGCTCACTGTACCATTATATCCCTACCCTCCCAGTGATCACTGTACCATTATATCCCTCCCCTCCCAACGCTCACTGTACCATTATATCCCTACCCTCCCAATGCTCACTATACCATTATATCCCTACCCTCCCAACGCTCACTGTACCATTATATCCCTGCCCTCCCAGTGCTCAATGTACCATTATATCCCTACCCTCCCAACGCTCACTGTACCATTATATCCCTACCCTCCCAACGCTCACTGTACCATTATATCCCTACCCTCCCAACGCTCACTGTACCATTATATCCCTACCCTCCCAACACTCACTGTACCATTATATCGCTACCCTCCCAATGCTCACTATACCATTATATCCCTACCCTCCCAACGCTCACTGTACCATTATATCCCTACCCTCCCAACGCTCACTGTACCATTATATCCCTACCCTCCCAACGCTCACTGTACCATTATATCCCTACCCTCCCAATGCTCACTGTACCATTATATCCCTACCCTCCCAGTGCTCACTATACCATTATATCCTTACCCTCCCAAATGTTCACTATACCATTATATCCCTACCCTCCCAACGCTCAATGTACCATTATATCCCTACCCTCCCAATGCTCACTATACCATTATATCGCTACCCTCCCAATGCTCACTATACCATTATATCCCTACCCTCCCAACGCTCACTGTACCATTATATCCCTACCCTCCCAACGCTCACTGTACCATTATATCCCTACCCTCCCAACGCTCACTGTACCAATATATCCCTACCCTCCCAATGCTCACTGTACCATTATATCCCTACCCTCCCAACGCTCACTGTACCATTATATCGCTACCCTCCCAATGCTCACTGTACCATTATATCCCTACCCTCCCAACGCTCACTGTACCATTATATCGCTACCCTCCCAATGCTCACTATACCATTATATCCCTACCCTCCCAGTGCTCACTGTACCATTATATCCCTACCCTCCCAACGCTCACTGTACCATTATATCCCTACCCTCCCAATGCTCACTGTACCATTATATCCCTACCCTCCCAACGCTCACTGTACCATTATATCCCTACCCTCCCAATCTTCACTGTACCATTATATCCCTACCCTCCCAATGCTCACTGTACCATTATATTCCTACCCTCCCAATGCTCACTGTACCATTATATCCCTCCCCTCCCAACGCTCACTGTACCATTATATCCCTGCCCTCCCAGTGCTCACTGTACCATTATATCCCTACCCTCCCAAATGTTCACTGTATCAAAATATCCCCACCCTCCCAATGTTCACTGTCCAAATATATCGCTACCCTCCCAATGCTCCCTATACCATTATATCGCTACCCTCCCAATGCTCACTATACCATTATATCCCTACCCTCCCAAATAATCACTGTACCAATATATCCCTACCCTCCCAATGTTCACTGTACCATTATATCCCTACCCTCTCAGTGCTCACTATACCACTATATCCCTACCCTCCCAATGCTAAATGTACCATTATATCCCTACCCTCCCAAGTCTCACTGTACCATTATATCCCTACCCTCCCAACGCTCACTGTACCATTATATCCCTACCCTCCCAAGTCTCACTGTACCATTATATCCCTACCCTCCCAACGCTCACTGTACCATTATATCCCTCCCCTCCCAATGCTCACTATACAATTATATCCCTACCCTCCCAGTGCTCCCTGTACCATTATATCCCTACCCTCCCAATGCTCACTATACCATTATATCCCTACCCTCCTAATGCTCACTATACCATTATATCCCTACCCTCCCAATGCTCACTATACCATTATATCCCTCCCCTCCCAATGCTCACTGTACCAATATATCCCTACCCTCCCAATGCTCACTATACCACTATATCCCTACCCTTCCAATGCTCATTGTACCATTATACCCCTACCCTCCCAATGCTCACTGTACCAATATATCCCTACCCTCCCAATGCTCACTATACCACTATATCCCTACCCTCCCAATGCTCACTGTACCATTATATCCCTACCCTCCCAGTGCTCACTATACCATTATATCCCTCCCCTCCCAATGCTCACTGTACCAATATATCCCTAACCTCCCAATGCTCACTATACCACTATATCCCTACCCTCCCAATGCTCACTGTACCATTATATCCCTAACCTCCTAGTGCTCACTGTACCATTATATCCCTACCCTCCAATGCTCATTATACCACTATATCCCTACCCTCCCAATGCTCACTATACCACTATATCCCTACCCTCCCAATGCTCACTATACCATTATATCCCTACCCTCCAATGCTCACTATACCACTATATCCCTACCCTCCCAATGCTCACTATACCACTATATCCCTACCCTCTCAGTGCTCCCTGTACCATTAAATCCCTACCCTCCCAATGCTCACTATACCATTATATCCCTACCCTCCTAATGCTCACTATATCATTATATCCCCACCCTTCCAATGCTCATTGTACCATTATACCCCTACCCTCCCAGTGCTCACTGTACCATTATATTCCTACCCTCTTAAGGCTCACTATACCATTATATCATCCCTACCCTCCCAATGCTCACTGTACCATTATATCACTGCCCTCCGAAGTCTAACTGCACCTTTATATTTCTACACTAACAAAGCTCACTGTACCATCATATTAATATTATTCCAATTCTCACTGTACCATTAAATTACTATCCTCACTGTACAGACATATTACTACCTTTGGAGGGAGGGGCGTTTTCACTTTGTGCTCAGGGAACACCAAATGAGGCCAGGTACTGGGGTTAGCCAAGGAAACTCTGTGATATTAGTGCTTTCTTACATTTGTCAATTCCTTAGTCTTGCCTAAAAACAATTTGGCTGAGGTTCAGATCAAGACCAGATTATTGTCTCTCCTGGTTGTCCAAGACATGTAGGTATATTGCATCCCAGAAACCACTAGCAATATAATCATGGCGGCCGGCGAGTGTGCCCAGAACTTGCACTGTGTATTACACACCAGCAGCTTCAAGTTGGTCCGAATCCTGCTTATCCTTCCAGCCTGATCCATGATCTTTAATTAACACAATAATCCAGTGTAAGAGCCTTAGAAAGTCTCTGACACCGAGTTCTGTAGAAGGTACAGAATTACTTTCACTGTCACAGTGCCCCGGACACAAAGGGAAGACTGTTATCCTGCATACAGCCTCCTCCTCCTGCTCATCCTATTCAAACCAAGCCAGTTCAGCTGAGGTCTGCAAGCCTGCTATGCACCAACCTTATATGAACCACTTTGCTGCCAGACAGTTCTTCCCACTTTTTAGGATCCAATAACCTAATATTATCACTTTTACCTGTCTGAGACGTGGTATTTTTATTTTCTGTACTTTTACAACACAATAAAATGGCAGAACATGCGCTGGTAGCTAGAAGAAGAGAATAGTGCAGGGCGCGGAATGGATATCAACGTTCAAATTATTTCACGTCAATACTTTTGAGCAACGCGCACATCCTGTACAGAGACTGGAGCGACTTATTTCCTGCAGAATGAGAATCCATCTCATTAAGAAATGGCTTACACAGAAGGCCGGTTTCAGCAATTTAAAAGAAAAATGAAAATGGTGATTTTTTTTTTTAAACTAAAAACCAAAATGGCTAAAAATGTAGAAGAAAAAAAAACACATTTAAAAACTGTAAATTGGCTGAAGCAGCCACGTTAGAGTCCACCCTTAACTCATTCACTGCCAATGGGTCTTGCAGTGCATTGTGCCGTGCATGATAAAAAGGTTTCAGCCAGATGAACCAAGAACAAGCTATGGGTAGGACGTCAGCTCAGCATGTCTCTGTTGCCGCTGAGTTTTAACCAGGGTTTGTGCGAGCAGACTGTATGTGCTCTCCAAACATTTACTTAGCGGTTTAATATGTTTATCTAGTTCCTAACGTGCTAATCTTTCGCATGCACATTAGAAATAGCTGCCCTCCCAATACCAGGTGCACAACCACATGACGTTCGGGATTCACTTTTCCTGCGGTAAAGATTGGGTTTTGAACGCCGGCTTCCAACAGAAACTTTCCTGCAGGTGCGATCAAGCGTGCAAACGCTGGCCACACCAGTGGCGTTTGCTTTTTGGGTGCACTAAGGGTGTTCTCCCAAGTAGAACCACATTTTACAAATGGTAGTAATAGATTTAATCGGTTAAAAGTAGGTGACTGAGGTCTTCATTTGTCTTTTTTTTTTTAAATAATAATAGCATGTTTTTGTATAGCGCTGCTAGTTTTATGCAGTGCTTTACACAGACATTTTGCAGGCACAGGTCCCTGCCCTGTGGAGCTTACAATCTATTTTTTGGTGTCTGAGACACAGGGAGATAAAGTGACTTGCCCAAGGTCACTAGGAGCAGATACCGGGAATTGAACCAGGTTCCCCTGCTTCACACTCAGTGCCAGTCAGTGTCTCACTGAGCCGCTCCTTCTCCACCGCTCTTCTTCAAAGACAAATATCATATTTTGAACTCATTTTAGAAAGTTCTTATTTATAAAAAGGGGGAGGTGATGGCCAATCTTCTTCTACACCTAACTGTTAAATAAGGTCATCTGGCAGATCCACACCCCCTGCATGTCAAAATGACCAACTAGAGTGTCGGGGGGGGAGGGGCGGATAAATGCAGGAGAACACACCCTAAATCTCTGTGCAAACTCGGAGAGGGTACGTGACAAAAATAATGACAGAATACATTCCCATCACAGGACACCTTGTTTAGACCAATTAAAAATATCCCCATTATCTCAAATTGACCCAACGTAGTACCTCACTTCTACATGCACATAGGGCTCCCTCAGCTTTGCCTCGTCTGCCGTAGATTATGATGGTCACAGTGATACGGTTAATAAAATATGTGCCAAGGGAAGGACTATACCCATGAAGATTGTGTCCATCGCCTCCTCAGGTAGCCAGCTATTCTGATATTGCAGAAGGCCTGTAGCTGTAAAAATGCAGCAGTGATAACTCAGGGTCTGAACAGGGTCCCGTGAGGGTAATATTATCCCTCAGCAACGCACTGAGTGGAATCAGCTGATGGCGTTTGAATAGCACTCGATCAGCGCACGTGAGTTCATGATCGTATGCCAACACGAGTGTGGAATGCAGCCTGCATACCCAAGCAGCTGTACACTCGACCTTCCACCATTAGTGTTGCCTTTACCTCTAACATGCAATGCATGTTACTAAGGGGCACGACAGAGGCCACAGTCATGAACCACTTTCAACATTACTGGTATAATTATGTGACTCCATTGTAAACTATGAGGCTACTGATTGAGTCAGGCTGCCCACCAGTGAGTAACACTCACTTTCCATGAGTGACATTTGTCAATCATTCTCTCAACACAATGCGTTGCTTGTCCCAGTGGAAGCCTAGGTGTACAAAGTCCATCCATTGTTCACAGTTTCAAGCTGGGATATTGTTGGATAGGGAACAATTCCATTACACTTGATGAGAAGAGGACAGAGCCACCAACAGGAGGCGGGGGAAGCAAGTTAGGACAACTGTCTTGGGTCTAGGGGACCACCCAGCCAATACCAGAAGTGGAGCCTGACTGCAACTCGGGATTGACTTTCGTGATTGTACGCCGGCTGGGCCCTCCTCCACCTCCCGGCTGGGCAGCTGGGCCCTCCCTCCTCCCTCTCCCAGATGGGCCCTCCTCCACCTTCAGGCTGGGCCTTCCTCCACCTCTCGACTGGGCCCATGCCTACCATCGACAGATAGGGCTTGTTAATCTCTACCCCCCCCCCCCTCAACAATCTGGGGGCAAAGGTCAACACTGTGTCTTGGGCCTGATAAAGGCCGGCGGCGGCCTTGGCATTGATTTGGTCAGATAGAACACATGGAGCACAACTATTTAACAAAATCTATTGTTTCACTGGCCTCCTCCATCAGAGAACGGGCTGCACTCATTTCCAAAAGCGAATTGTCGTTTGTTTACTTCAATTTTCAAAGGGCAGTCCCTGGAGGACTTCAAAAATGTATCCAACTATGCATGATTAGTTTGTATTTTTAGCTCCCTGGCTAGCAGGAAATAGGCAATATTTGGTTCTGATCTGTTTGCTGGAGTGAATTGTTCAAAGTAATTACTACATACTGAAAACAAGGTCCTAGTTACCCGTTTGCTATCAAAACACTTAGAAAGTACAGGAGGGAAGCATATTTCCAAGAAAAAGAAGAATTAGAACATGAGATCATTCTCAGAAGCTGGAGGGTGGCAGCTAAGGGGGAAACGTGAGTTGGTATTACATGGAAAGGGTGGTGGATTCCTGCAGTAGCCTCCTAGCAGAGGATAGGGTTGCCAGGTGGCTTCTCCAAAAATACTGGACACAATGGGGAAAGGAGCGACGCATTCGAGGAGCATGCACGCTCTCGCGCCATGCTGTTGCCTCCTCTCTTTGGCCCCACCCCCAGGCTCCTGACGCCTCCTAATTGGCTGCATTAGCCAGCAGCAGCCAATCAGGATGGAGGAAGCTGCCCAGCCCCCTAGCAGCAGCCCTGCTCTCTCCCACGGCCCACCATAGCCGGTCAGGTCACTATATCCAGAGCGGTAATATCGGTCGGTATACACATACATGTCTAATATTTTACTGGACAGTGTCCAAGTAAAGGACAGTCCAGTTCAATTCTGGACACCTGGCAACCTTGGGTGGTAGGGGCTCATACTTAGGATACACATAAGGCTAAGTATGAAAGAAAGCCCAGCATCAAGTAGGGCCTGAGGTTTACAACAGATAGGAAAATGGGCGGACTGGGGATTGGGAGGGGGGCGTCAAAGCTGTTCTTATCTGCCGTCACATTCTATGTGTTTATGCTTCTATGTTACAACTGAGGTTTGGGATTTCCGTATATCTGTGAGAAAATATGTTTGTGACAATGTTTTGCTCTTCATCTGGCAGTGAAGGGTTAACAGGAGCCTGGGCCACTATTAATCTGCGTCCAAACGTATGCCTCTCGTTTTTGCGGTTAGATTTGTCCCCCGGAAGTCTCTTTGGACTATTTTTTCCCCTGTTTTGGAATGTAGTGTATTTTGCGGTTCTCTGTAGAAAAACAGGCACAGTTACAGTATCTCAAAGCGAAGGTTTTGGTTCCAAGTTTTCACAATCTATAAACAGCTGTAATTCCCGTCACAGGAGGAAGTGAGAAAATCAGTTAAATGGATCCTTCGCCAAGGTTCTGCTGGCAGTGTCCTCCCTCTCCTGTCGCCAAGGTTCTGCTGGCAGTGTCCTCCCTCTCCTGTCGCCAAGGTCCTGCCGGCAGTGTCCTCCTCCCTCTCCTGTCGCCAAGGTCCTGCTGGCAGTGTCCTCCCTCTCCTGTCTGCAAGGTCCTGCTGGCAGTGTCCTCCTCCATCACCTGTCTGCAAAGTCCTGCTGGCAGTGTCCTCCTCCCTCTCCTGTCTGCAAGGTCCTGCTGGCAGTGTCCTCCTCCATCACCTGTCTGCAAAGTCCTGCTGGCAGTGTCCTCCTCCCTCTCCTGTCTGCAAGGTCCTGCTGGCAGTGTCCTCCTCCATCACCTGTCTGCAAAGTCCTGCTGGCAGTGTCCTCTTCCATCACCGGTCTGTAAGGTCCTGCCGGCAGTGTCCTCCTCCATCACCTGTCTGCAAAGTCCTGCCGGCAGTGTCCTCCTCCATCACCTGTCTGCAAAGTCCTGCTGGCAGTGTCCTCCTCCCTCTCCTGTCTGCAAGGTCCTGCTGGCAGTGTCCTCCTCCATCACCTGTCTGCAAAGTCCTGCTGGCAGTGTCCTCCTCCCTCTCCTGTCTGTAAGGTCCTGCCGGCAGTGTCCTCCTCCATCACCTGTCTGCAAAGTCCTGCTGGCAGTGTCCTCCTCCATCACCTGTCTACAAGGTCCTACTGGCATTGCCCTCCTCCCTCTCCTATCTCCAAGATCCTGCGGGCAGTGTCCTCCCTTTCTTGTCACCATGGTCCTGTCGGTAGTGTTCTCCTTCCACTCCTGTCTCCAAGGTCCTGCCGGCAGTGTCCTGCTCTCCCTCTCCTGCCTGACTGCTCCTCGATCTCCAACACATCTAGAGATGTCACTCTTCAGTTGTCCCACCTTGGGTAGGAATTTAATGCAGCAGCCCCCTTACAAATGAATTTACAACAAAGTCTGTATCAGGATGCTACCTTGTTACCCAAGCATGGCCCATACAGGGGGGAAAAAGGACTCAATTACGTCATTAAAAAAAACAGCAATTAATTTTTTTTAAATCTAGTTTTTAATATAGGGCAGACAGCTGCAACACACACACACACACACCTCAAAATATGTGTTCCCTTTCTTTAAGTACACTTGAAGAAACGTATGCAGTTTCAAACGCTCTGCACACTCATTTCCTCTATGAAGAAAACCAACATTAGTCCACTAAAAGGTATCACAATCTGCAACAAATCTGCTTTTCTCTGGGATCAAACTACTTTTCTCTTGCCTTTACTTTTCCTGACAAACACAAATAGAGATTGAGGATATCAAAAGAGCAAGTTTTGTGGAGGAATCAACAAGAAACTCCCTATAATTAAACTGTTAGGAATAAAGCTGGAATTTGGAGGGTGGAGGTGCCGATGGGAGCAGCAATTTTGAAGCCATGTGCTGAGAAATGACTTCTCTGAATATTCACTGAGGAATTTAATATTTGTCCAAGTGTATGTGGCATCAACTTCAGGAGGAACAAACGCCTAGGAAGCACTGAAGTATGTATGAACTTTTCAAAGATACTATATCACAGGGGTGGCCAACTCCAGTCCTCAAAGACCACGAACAGGTATGTCCTGAAAGCCTGACCTCTTGGTGGCCCTTGAGGACTGGAGTTGGCCACCACACTTACCTGCAAAGAGTTTAAAGGCCATGCCCACCAATAAACATCACCTCCCTCTCCCCAGTCATCACTACTTACGTTCCTAGAACATCGCGGAACTCATAAGTATCTCTTATGTCTTCAGCTCTCTTCTTCCAACTTGGCCCATCTTCTCCCAGGGGCATCCTGAAAGCGCTCTCTTTGCCCCTTCAGAGACTGGTATAGCTGGCCTTCAAATCTGGGAATGAACATAGATTTATGGTTAGTTGTACACACTTAAAAGTTGGGGTTTTCATGGAAGTGCATTTCTTGGTTGGGTACCCTACAACTGAACACATCTGTTAAAGAACTATTAAGAAAAGTTTTACTGTGCCTGGTTTTAAGAAAGAAGAGTTCTGATAAATTACGGACCAGGACCCATATTTACAAAGCAATCTTCTGCCATAAAATACCTCCGGCACTGGAAGACATCTTACAGCCTATGGACTTGAATGGGTTGTAAGGTTCCTTCCAAGGGCAGGAAACGTGTCTTATGGCAGAAGACTGCTTAGTAAATAAAGCCCCAAATCCTTTTAGGGTTATTCAGTAATTATGATTAAAACAGAACGACATGCATTAATATCCGGTGTAAATCTTTTTGTTTAAATACAAACAATTAGGTGAAAATATCGGTGCTCATTCCATTTTGTGCTTGTTGACATTGCCACCGAACATGCAGCAAGACATTAACTAAGAAATGCCAACTCCAGAAGGGATTTGTCTGTGGCTGTTGGGAATGGGATGGAGTTCATTCGGAGTGGGCAGTGGTTAGACCTATTCATGAGTTTTGGGGTAATTGATCTATGAGTGGAATGAGCCATAGGCGAGGGTTAGTGTGCATACTCAATGCTGTTTTACTTTGCACCATGCCTACTATCAAGAGACTGTATCACCACTTAGTCAAGTATTAAAATGAATGACCTGATCACCATCAATATACTTTGTAATTATAAACATGGGTTATTATGCTAATTCACCACTAGGATGTTACTGATTTCTACCATTAGGGATTAGATGTGGAGGTTACTTGTGAGTCTGACTAAACACCCCGTGTAATCAAAGGACTGACTCAACCTTCTCCACAAAGCGCCAATCTCTGTGCAGTTTATTTCAGTCTGTGACGCAGCTTTCTATTTCAATACATTGCAAACGAAGGCAGAAAAGCAGTGGAAGTTACTCCATACAATCTACTGTCTCACTGAACTAATATATTCAACTCACCAAACTGAAATGTCCTATCATTTTCCTGCTTTCAAATAAATGTATTTTCTTGAAGACACTTTATAATAGTCTGCACCCTTGAGCATTTTCTCAAAAGACTGGGAGATCTCCAATAAGCCACTCTGGTTAGCCAACATCCCAAGAAGTTGGAGACTAGGCATTCTTGTCCCTTCCACCATGGGGACCTGTTAAGCCCTTGAAATGTTTTTTGTAAGGGATCCAAGTCAAACATTCCATTGTAGCCAACACAGACGGTCTGCCATAGACCGGAGAGAATGAAAAAGGTTTTCCTATTGTAATATGTCACAGTAAATTCCATAAAACACTTTTCTGCTGCCAATTCAGAATAGAAAAGACCCATTAAAAAAAAAAATATGCCAGAACCATTTCGAATCAAACATTACTATTGTGAATACCGGGGGACTTTTTTCAAGTTAATCTTGCGTCTTTACTTATCTGTCCATGCCCTTTTCCGGCGATGTTTTTATTTTTAAAATTCGCTGCTCCGTTCGGGAGATACGAGCGAAGACTTCAAGGTTACCATGGTAACAACCTCAGATGCTACTGATGAAGAAAATCATGATTTTGAAACACTAAAAAAAAAAAAAGCATCTAAAACAAACAACAACAAAAAAAGACGAGAGTAGGAGGCAGTATACTAACGTTTTTATGAGTTTAACCCGAATAGCCTTTGGGGGAGGGAGAGGGAGAATTGCTGCTTTAAATATAATTTATTATTAAATATATTACTATTTGCTGTTATTACCATTTCCAATGGAATTTTCTTCCATGAGAAGTTATGACTGCAAATCCAGCATAGGATTTTTGCTCCCGTTTTACACCAGAAAAGCACTATTTTGTAACCAAGGAAACATTCCCTCTTATCACTTCTACCAGGAAAGAGATGGACCAGTTGGAAACTGGCTTTGAAAGCAAGCCGATGCCTGATAGGTTGGTAGCGTGTAAACTTGAACCCTAAATAAGATAATACAGACTTTACCCATTCATTCTGCCCTTCTTATATAGCACTGGCAGTGGCTTTGCCCCGTGAAGCTTACAATCTAATGTTGGTGCCTGAGGCACAGGGAGATAAAGTGACTTGCCCAAGGTCACAAGGAGCCGACACCGGGATTCAAGGCTGGGTTCACCCATTTCAAAAGGAAATGACATTACCAGTGAGCTACCCCTGGAAAAGAACATTTATTTTCACATGTTAACGCCCCCGCCGTCATAAATCCCACATTATTTTTAGAATCTCAGATAGCCGGAAATAAAATGTTCTTAGAATAGACTGTTGCTTTCAAATACATTTCCAAGGAACACACGCCCTGTCATAACATGCACACGCCCTGTCATAACCTGCACACGCCCTGTCATATAACCAGCACACGCCCTGTCATATAACCAGCACACGCCCTGTCATATAACCAGCACACGCCCTGTCATATAACCAGCACACGCCCTGTCATAACCTGCACACGCCCTGTCATATAACCAGCACACGCCCTGTCATATAACCAGCACACGCCCTGTCATAACCTGCACACGCCCTGTCATATAACCAGCACACGCCCTGTCATATAACCAGCACACGCCCTGTCATATAACCAGCACACGCCCTGTCATAACCTGCACACGCCCTGTCATATAACCAGCACACGCCCTGTCATAACCTGCACACGCCCTGTCATAACCTGCACACGCAGTGTCATAACCTGCACAGGAACCTGTCATAACCTGCACACGCCCTGTCATAACCTGCACACGCCCTGTCATAACCAGCACACGCCCTGTCATAACCAGCACACGCCCTGTCATAACCTGCACACGCCCTGTCATAACCTGCACACGCCCTGTCATAACCTGCACACGCCCTGTCATAACCTGCACACGCCCTGTCATAACCTGCACACGCCCTGTCATAACCTGCACACGCCCTGTCATAACCTGCACACGCCCTGTCATAACCTGCACATGCACTGTCATAACCTGCACACGCCCTGTCATATAACCAGCACACGCCCTGTCATAACCTGCACACACCCTGTCATAACCTGCACACGCAGTGTCATAACATGCACACGCCCTGTCATAACCTGCACACGCCCTGTCATAACCTGCACACACCCTGTCATAACCTGCACACGCCCTGTCATAACCTGCACACGCCCTGTCATAACCTGCACACGCCCTGTCATAACCTGCACACGCCCTGTCATAACCTGCACACGCCCTGTCATAACCAGCACACGCCCTGTCATAACCTGCACAGGAACCTGTCATAACCTGCACAGGAACCTGTCATAACCTGCACACGCCCTGTCATAACCTGCACACGCCCTGTCATAACCTGCACACGCCCTGTCATAACCTGCACACGCCCTGTCATAACCTGCACAGGAACTTGTCAGTTCACATGGTTCATAACCTAAGAAGTTTACAGGAAATATCCCAAAGTTAGGGTGACCAGACGTCCCAGTTTAGCCGGGACAGTCCCGGTTTTTCAAGCTCTGTCCCAACTTTTCTGTGCTGCTGGCGAGCACCGACTCCGCATGCGCAAAGAGCACTTGCCGGCCGCGCATGCCCGATCGGCCCATCCCGGCTGCTAGTGTGCATGCGCGATCGGCACTTGCCGGCTGCTCTTGCTCATTTGCGACCGGAAAGCTCTGGTTGCACATGAGCGACCGGCAAACTCTCCCGAGAATTTGTTTTCGCCCGGGAAACTAGCTGGGCCTGTTTTTCAAGTCTCTAGAAAAGCTGGTATGCAAATCCCCAAAGCAAGGGGAACACATTGTGCTCAACTCCAATTTTCAAGCCCCCTTAACAAGTCACTTTTTCAGGATATCCCAGCTTCAGCACAGGTGGCTCAAACAGAGGCTCAGTCAAAGACCACCCATGCTGAAGCAAGGACTGATTGAGCCACCTGTGCTGAAGCTGGGTCTGATTGAGCCACCTGTGCTGAAGCGGGGATATCCTGAAAACCTGACATGTTGGGGGGGACTTGAGAACTGGAGTTACAAACCCCTGCCCTATCCAATACCCGACCCGCTCAGCACTTGACGAGCCTGAAACCCACAGGGGGAGGTGCATCAATGAAGCGCTTTAAATTACTGCGCCACTTCTTGCGCCCAACTGCATCACAATGTTAAACCGTTAACATTGTGAATATTTGGTGCCGACAAAAGGTGAAATATGGCGTTCTCCAAGAAGAGGAGGGGGGGGGGGACAAAAGTGGGACAGACTAATTAAATGAAATTCAATTCATAGTCCACAAATCCTATTATTATACTGTAATGGAGAGGCGGGTGTATTTGTTCTGTGTATAGGTATTTAGCCATTCACCAAAGGGGCCTGCTATGCAACGCGTGACTCTCTGGCAGGGAAGGTGTTAAGCCGTTTCCCTATCAGTCATTACTCGTTCTTCTAACCCTAATATTTTGCCAATTGTACAGCATGTCAAGGAAGTAAACCTACAAGAAATCCCAGCTCTCCGATCCCAGGCGCGCCAAGTGCTGAATGGCGCGTTATTTCATGGCCGAAAACTGCAAATAAAGCGGATACAAATTCTGGGATTTTTACATGGAAGTGCGGTTTCTTTTTCTAACTCCCCCCCCCCTCTTCCCCTCCCTGGAGAAGACCCCAAGCCCTGACCCCACGTGACTTGCCTGGGCAGGCGGTTTACCATCCCAATGTTAATGATCCTTTGCGAAGTGCAGCGCGAATACTGATTGCATTAACCTAATAGGAGCAGTGGCACTGGAACAGAATACATATACAGACACGAAATACAATGAAACATCAAGTTTAACGTTACCAGTCCATTTATCATCGAATATTCTGGCAAGGTGTGTGTGTGTGTGTGTGTGTGTGTGTGTGTGTGTGTGTGTGTGTGTGTGTGTGTGTGTGTGTGTGTGTGTGTGTGTGTGTGTGTGTGTGTGTGTGTGTGTGTGTGTGTGTGTGTGTGTGTGTGTACAGTATATATACACACTGTATGCTAAGTGATAATGGTGAACAGCAGGGTTCTAGACCTGTGTAAGACGTGAATGTGCTCACAAGTAATATTTAAAATATATATATATATACATATATACTGTACATACTGTATATATATATATATATATATATTAAAAAAAAAAAATATATATATATATATACCAATACACCATAGACAACTAAAATAACCTTTACGCTCTTATCCAGAATAAACACCACACTGTGACCAGATCAGACGTTTTTTCGCACATCGAGAGCTGTTAAAATTAGATCTGTTATCTGATTTTTTTTTCCATTCTGTTTTCTTCATGTTTTAAACTCATACAGTATAAGCAAACAGAAAACCTTCACTCCCAGGCAGGGCTCGCTAAAAGATTTCATGCAAGTCTATTACTGCTCGACAAACTCACAGGCAGTGACGGGTTAATGCCATTACCCTAATCGCCCCCCCTCCCCCCCCCCCCAAAAAAAAAGTTATATCCCAAGGGTGCCTTCTTCCTTTTGAACGTTGTTACAAACACCATTTCAAACGGTTCTTTCCACATTAACAGATGTAATAAGGGAACTTTTTATTTTATTTAATCCTGTTACACTGCAAATATATATATTTTTCAACCTGTGAAATTTTTAAGTTTCTAAATAAAAAATAAAAAAGCAGTGTTACCATCCTGTGGCTTCCCTCTCCCCTCCCTAAATTCTTTACCTATCCTCCAATTCGGATATTCCAGGTTCATGATCTCTTTCTCTCTCTCTCTCACCCTACCCCCCCACCCACCGAATAAATTTAAATCAACCTTTTTGTTTTTTTTTTGTTTTAAATAACTCCATCTCACACGTTGCCATGACAACAGCAGCGCTAATGCATGTCTGGGAAGATTTCTACTGTACACCCATACTGCCGCCCATCCGATCGAGCACCTCCGTTGCTGCTATGAAACCTCTGAAGCTGACTGTACACCCCCTTGCCCTCTAGTCCTAAAATGTAGCCCCTTGGCTGCCAGAATTTAAATGGCAGCCTCCTCTGGCAGTGAGAGAGTTAAAACGCATGAGAAGTTACAATAAGGAGGTTGACCCCGGCTCAAAACCCAGTGTCATCTGTTTTCCATTGTGGGCAGGGCACACAAAATTAGATTGTTAGCTGTTTGGGCCAGTGAAGTGTGTCTGATAAATTCCACATATATACATTGCACTTCTAGAACTCCACTGTATATATTATACAGTGTAGCTCTTTACGATAACGATATTGATATTACAGTAAACTGAAAAACAGGTTTGCAAATGATCAAGCTTCCATCCAGAATATTCAACCATGTCCTCTCCTAGCATCCTAGCCCATCTATTGCCCTTCATTATCCCAAACAACCACCATCTGCTTCTCCCATTCACTGACCCTCGCCCAAACCTCCTTCCCAGTAGACTGCACACAATGTATCATATTGTATACCAATGGGTGGAAAGAAGGCACATGAGGCTAACAGTGAGGATGCTTGGGCTGGTCTATAATGTTGCGGATTTATATACCCACTGGAAAATTGTGTATGCGTAGGGGTCAAAGTGCCCTATAGAATGTGTTGTTCTGTACCGGATGACAAGATATTATAAGCCTCTTGAGGATCGAGGTGAAGCTCCTTGGACCGAATGCAGTTAATGCCAAATATTATAACATCATTTTGCAAGTAGGGTTATTTTGACATTGACCAAGATGAGTTCTTCTGAGATTGTAGCAAACTCATGAGCTTTCCATACACCACACATGTCTTCTGCATGGCTCATATGAACTATATACTGGCCCTCAACTCTGGCACATCCGAGACTTGCAAGGTCCTATAAACTCATCTTACTATCTGCAAATACAGCTCATCCCCCTTATAACGCTGTGCTTGGGGTCCAAAGAATCACATCGCGTTATAAGCGGATCGCGTTAGAAATAATGTACAATTGTGTGCATTGTACAATAAAGTATTTAAGATACCAATAATCGTGTTGTAAAGTATTCATAAATACGAAAATTGGGAGCCGCGCTTGCATCGCGTTATAAGCGGATTCGCGTTGTAACGGATCGCGTTATAACGGGGTTGAGCTGCACATCCATTTAGAACCCAACTTCTATAATCTTTGTCCAATACATGAAAGATAATACAAATAATAACTGCAGTCTACAACATGGTCTCGCTTTGCTGCGTCTTCTACCTTATTTGTTGCCCTATATCCAGAGCTTGGCAGCATAAAGAGGAAGGGAGCATGGGGGCTGCCTTTGATGCGATTCCATCACACGGTACAATGAATATTCATAATACAGCTACTGTAGACATACACCTAGTTCTCCCACATCTCTATGACGCATGAGAGATCTCAAAAAACTCAACTGGCCTCGAGGGATGGAGACATTAATTGCTTTGGAACTAAAGTCTGCCAAGTCTTAGTGTTTACAGGTAGTTGAGGAATGTCAAGGTTTTTCTTTTACTTCTGTCTTCAATAACTAAATGATGTTTTCCTGAAGGGCGGCTTGTACACGGGTGTTCTGTACATTGGTACAGGGTGTTCTGTACATTTAGTCATGATGGAGACAGACCAGTAAAGCTTGGAAGTCCATGGAATGCAGGTGGAATGATAGAACAAAACCCTACATTATCCCGTGCTCCTAAAATAGTTTCTTCGTGACGACACATTGCTTTTCCATCCTTATCAAATACTCCAATGCAAAGCACCGCTTCCCCTTCCTGCTGCAGTTTAATCACTGAACACAATGATAGAAAGAAAGTATTTGAACGCCTAAGATGACCCAATTTGGAGATTTTCTCAAGGTGTACATTTTTAACATATGACACTTTATAGACCGTAGTTAACCAAATTACAACATTACCCTCCGCCTCTCCCCCAGTTTCATCTTCCTACTACCCCCGCTACAAAATACCAAATATCAATACCTTTATGAAATTGCAATGTACCAAGATGACTATTGTACCTATTCCCTTGTCTCCCCTTTTTCTTTTCTGTACCCCACTAAATATGCTGAAAAATAAATAAAAAACACAATAAAATACAAGTTAAAAATCGAGAAACGTGAAAACTAAGAAAATACTGTATACATTGTCCAAATCCTGAAGGAAGGCATTCCAGAACATATTATATTATTTATAAAAGGCAAAATACTTTCTATAATGAACTGCTGTGTTGACTCTTTGCTTCCAGAGGGGCCTGAAACACCCTTTCACAGGAGAAGAGGCCTTAATCTCAAACAGTGCTGTATTTACCCTTCATTTGTTGCATCAGTACCAATTACCCCACAGCGGCTAATCTTCCCAATGCAGGGAGAAATTCAGCGGGGATATTACCCAGGAGTCTTTGCAAGCTTTTCATCTTCAGCATACTGTAGATCCATTTCTCTGGGCTAAACTGTCGCTTTAAAATACAATTTCTTCAACAACAAAAAGTTTTGAGAAAAGTACAGAAAGTTCAAACCATATATGACACAGCGAGGAACCCGGTGGTTTTGCAGTTTTAGCTGATTTCCCTAAAAATAGCTCAAGTAGTGGACAGGTGCAGTCCAGTTTCTTTAGACCAGACGCTTTGAAGTTTACCCCTCAGTCACACACATACCCAGGTCTGCCATGCTTATTTTATTCATCACTGCAGCCACCTGACCCCACAATAATACCTAGTATACATACATGTTTTAACAAATACCATCTCTTCCACCCCACAAAACTTTTCCCAAAGAGGATCAATGAAGAACTCAACACTGGTATCCGTGTCAACACTCTCCCCTTGGCCACTGAAGGACCTCACCCCTTTCCTTTGCAATATTTGTTTCAGATCTGGGCCGCAGGAAAGGACTTTACATGATGAACCCAAATGGAATCTCCAGCGGTCGGGATTTCCCTGAAATAGGGATTTTATTTAACTCTGGGGCCGGTTCCCTGCTATGTTAATTCACTATTACTGTGAATCCCTCTTATAGATTTAGGTCATGAACATGACAAAATTCCTGGCAGTTGCCCGGCGCATGGAATAAAGAGCAAATCCTTCCTACACGGGCAGTGCTCCGAGATCATTCCTGTGATATGGGCAGGAGGGGGAGGCTTCCTTAAGATGGCTGTTTAAGTACAGGATGCAACAGAATCTACCAAGTCATGTTCTTGTAGGTATTGTAGGTAAGCAGAGTGAACAGGGAAGACTTAACCAGTCTTATTAACCATGGTGCTTACTGCAGTTTCCCCTAAAGAACTCGACACTGTGTTACTTTAGAGCTGACAACATCGACCCTTATTCTACAACCTGCGATGGCAATGACCCACGTCGGAGTTTATAGAACAAGGGCCATAATCAGAGCTTTGCAATAAGAACGTTTACAGAACTGGTTACCATGTGTGCGTAATATTATTTACATAGTGCCAACGGGCTACGCAAACATCAACACGGAGAGAAGTGTTTGGGACAAAGAGTATGACCAGGGAATCTGTGCCCCACTGAGCTTACACTTTAAAGAAAGGAATGTTAGATATAGGCAAAGGCTGGATCGGGGAAATACAGAAAAATATGTAAGGTGAATGGCACACGCCAGTGATCGAGGTCAGTGGTTTCCAACATTTTGGATAGATATATTATATATATATATATATATATATATATATATATATATATATATATATATATATACACACACAGTGGTCGACAAATCGCCAAAAAATCTACTCGCCACCTAGTACTACACGTGAGCTGCTTGGGCCAATAGGAACTCGCCACGATGTTAAATCCACTCGCCCGGGGCGTGCAAATGTATAGGTTTGTCAAACACTGTATATATATATATATATATATATATATATATATATATATATATATATATATATATATATATATATATATCTGTACCGTATTAGCCGAGTGTAATAATCAAAAACGAATAGATGATACCGTTCTGCGGCAAATGAAATGCTTTTATTTGCGTGAGCTTTCGAGATCTCTTCTTCCGGCGATGTTACAATGGATACAGCACAAAAGGTTTTTACATAAAAAACTATGCATCCTGGAATGTATCTGTGACTGAAGCCTATCCCTCCCCCCTGTGCAGTATGCGATTTATGACTTTAGGTGTTAAATGGTCCCTGAATGTTAGTTATGGAAGAGTATGTGTATGTATGTAAATATTAATTTAGAAAGCACTCACAGTGTATACAGCGCTTTACAAACGCTGTGTGGGGAGTGGGAGTGTATACCAATGGTGTGGGTAGGTGTAGAAATGTAAGAGGGTGTTGCATAACTATTAATGTGTGTAGATACTATGTGGTCCCTATTGGTATATAGGTAACGAATTACATTGTACATATGTATGTGTAAGTGACAGCTGTGTGTACATTCATATAGCGCAGTATGTATAGACATGGCCTTTAGCCCTCATGGGAAGAGAGTTCTCGTGTCAGGGTGGTGACTCATGAAGCTGCGGCCTCGGTTTAGGCCACCGCTAAGTGTCCCAAACAGTTGCACACATTTGTATTCATGCAACCATCTCTCTTTCGGTGTTCTAAGATTATCTTTGAGTATGGCCACCTTCAGATCGTTCATCTTATGGCCAGAGTCAGAGAAATGTTCACCGACAGAACTGTCTCTTGTTCCGCGTGTGATGCAGATTCATTCTTCTGTTTAACCCTTGTCCCATCTCCTGTGTCATATATATATCAATGAGCTACCATCAACCTATCTAACATGCCACAGTCCTCACTTTCATCGAAGATGGATTTCCCCCTTGAAAATTCACTTTCGAAAGTACCATGTCTCTTTTGTAGATAGATACATTGTAACAAGAGGAACAGATGCATTACCATACTGTTCATAGAAGGGATATGAAGATATCATATGAGGAACTGCTCTCAAGAATTCTGGGGGAAGAACTTTCTAATAATTAAAGGCGCATTGCATGTTTCAGCATAAATTGAGTAACTATCAAAAAAATGATAGAGGGGATCCAATTGGATACAAAATAACGAGTGGACAAATTGTGATACGCAAACGGTGTTTAGTTTAGCCTGACTAGAGTCAGCACCATAATTCATCATTTAGTTTAGAAGAAGTTTTTGTTAAGACAATGGGATACATCGATGTATCAGGTAAAGGTCTAGGTCAGTGGTTTCCAGTCTTGTTTTGGTTAAGGAACACTAAGTGAAATTCTGAGGAACCCCCAACCCTCTCTAATAGTGCGTCTGTAATCAGATGCATTGTAAGGAACCCCAACCTTCTCTAATAGCATGTCTGAGATCTGATGCATTGTAAGGAACCCCAACCCTCTCTAATAGCGCGTCTGAGATTAGATGCATTGTAAGGAACCCCAACCCTCTCTAATAGCGCGTCTGAGATTAGATGCATTGTAAGGAACCCCAACCCTCTCTAATAGCGCGTCTGAGATCAGATGTATTGTAAGGAACCCCAACCCTCTCTAATAGCGCATCTGAGATTAGATGCATTGTAAGGAACCCCAACCCTCTCTCTAATAGCGCGTCTGAGATCAGATGTATTGTAAGGAACCCCAACCCTCTCTAATAGCGCATCTGAGATCAGATGCATTGTAAGGAACCCCAACCCTCTCTAATAGCGCGTCTGAGATCAGATGCATTGTACGGAACCCCAACCCTCTCTAATAGCCCGTCTGAGATCAGATGCACTGTAAGGAACCCTAACCCTCTCTAATAGCGCGTCTGAGATCAGATGCATTGTAAGGAACCCCAACCCTCTCTAATAGCGTGTCTGAGATCAGATGCATTGTAAGGAACCCCAACCCTCTCTAATAGCGCGTCTGAGATTAGATGCATTGTACATTTTTCTGTATTGGATACCATTTTCAAATGACCAGAAAATTGCCGGGACCCCTTTAGGGATGCCCAGGGGGAACCCTAGAGTTCCTAGGAAGACTGGTTGAAAAACACTGGTCTAGGTCTTTTGGTTGCCGCTATTTCGCCGCGACCAAGTGACCGCCGGCGTTTAGCCGCAAGTGACCTCGCCGCAGGGACACTGAGCCGCCAGCTGCTTTGCCACCAAGGCAAGTCCCTAACTGTATCCCTTACCCTAAAACCCCCTAACACTAACACTACCCCCTACCCTAAAAACCTTACCCTAATTACTAAAACCCCTAAAGTTATTATCCCCATACCCATACCACTAAAACCCTAAAATGTAACCCCCTACCCCAACCACAAAAACCCCTAAAGTTAACCCCATACCCTGAAACTTAACCCTGTCGTAGAAGCGGCCGGCGACGGAGGGTCACTCTGAGGCTAAACACCGGCAGGGACTTCGTCGCGTCAGGATGGCCGCGGCCAAAATGTCCCAATCCGTCAGGTACGGCGTCTCGTTTTTAACATGTAGTGCTCCTTACATTTGTTTCCTCGGAATAGGCACCAGCATGGTTATAAAAATGCAGCGGCCCTGTGTTGTACAAACGCCTGCTAAACAACATCAGGAATTTGTATTTGTCTCATTTACAAGGGTTGTAAGCAGATTGCTCGAGACAGATGGAGGGGAAATGCCTGCAGCAAAGGCCTCTGGGAACAGAAGACCCCCGTCAACCCGCTCATTCCAGGATAGCTGCCATATGAGGACAGGCACCCACCCTTCTGTGATAGACACTGAACTCATTATCTGACATAGCGAGCCAAGCAGGAAAACAAGACCCCACCCGTTCATTTGACTCATTACAACACTGGGCATGTTTTATTCCATTAGCACAGAACCTTGTGGAATTCAAAATGCATCTTTCAACCGAGATAACTGTATGGCGAATGTACTGGTCTTTGTAGTTGGAGACGTGCACAGGTTCTGTATGACTTTGAATAAGACACCTTATCTACCTGTGCACCTATGGGTGCAGAAGGGAGAGGAAAAAAAAACTCACCAATCTCATTAGGACAGGGTTTTATTGAGCTTATATTGCTCTGTTATCTAAACTGTACATGGGTTATTCCAGTGTTTCTCAACCAGGGATCCTAGGAAAAAAACCTGGATCAACCCCCCCCCCCTCCACCCCCACCCCCACCCCCACCCCCAGCATCTGACAATACAATTAACCCTTTCTATGCCAGAAAGACCAGCTGTGTAAAAGAATCCCAACTTAACAAACCTTGTTTCTTCCATTGCCGAAAACCCAGGTTTCAAACTGCATCTAGGAAAGCTTTGTAGTCATACCTAGTACTGCTTTATACTGCTGCCAGTTTGCCTACAATCGAGGGAGGCACTGATAGGTAAAGCTACTTAACCCCTTCTGAACCAGGGGGGAGCTTGCAGCCACGTACAGAGCATAGAAATGAATTGCGCCTTCTTCATAGGATGCAAATAATATTCTGTGTAAGGCCTCGGGCATGGTCAGCGCTTACGCTCGGCACTGAGCCGCTGCAGCCGCAATGAGAGCGGCTTTAGCAGGGGCTCGCTTCCGCAAGCGTGCGTAAGTCTTAACAAAATTTTACATTTTCACGCTCATTGGAGCGCAGGGCCGTTCACGTGAGCGGGTCGCCCGATGAGGCCGAACCAGCTCCATGATGTCACTGGCCCGCCCCCCGACACACCCCCGGACGGCGCGCGGTCAAAGGCCAGGGAAAGCACCCGCTTTCCCTCAGCCTCAGCGCGCCTCCGCCCGGCATCACTCACCATGGACGCAGCCTAACCGTCCATTTCCGCTCAGAAGCAAATCAATAAGGTGCGGCTAAGAACTTTGCCAGGAATTGGGACATGAAATGTCCATAGAACTTGCCCCTTTGCATCCAGGGAAGAGGAGTTGGTTTTGCTTAACCCCTTAGCCCAGGGGTGGGCAACTCCAGACCTCAAGGGCCACCAACAGGTCAGGTTTTCAGGATATCCCAGCTTCAGCACAGGTGGCTCAATCAGTGGCTTGGTCGAAGACTGATTGAGCCACCTGTGCCGAAGCAGGGATATCCTGAAAACCTGACCTGTTGGTGGCCCTTGAGGGCTGGAGTAGCCCACCCCTGGGCTAGTCGCTATCAGGACCTGAAACATATTGCTTTGGCAGAGAAGCGGAATCTGAATTTTGGTGGCCAAGGGACCCTACCCCGCCACCGCTCTGCCGCCGGGCCCTCAACCGCCAATAAGGTGTTAATTTAAGGGGTTCTAGCGGTCAGGGTAGGAGTTCATGTTTTTAGGGCAGGGGGTAGCGTTGGTATTAGGGGCTGTGATTATGGGTTTTAGGGTAAGGTTAGGGGCTTACCTTGGCGGCCGGCGTAGAGATGTCCTGGCAGTGAGGTGAGTGGCGCTACAGGCCGGCGGAGATTTGGTTGCGGCAAAATGGCCCGCGACAAAATATCCTACATCGCAGAGAAGGGGTTGTCTCCTCAACCTCTGCTTTTTAGTACTCGGGATGAGCAGAGCAGTTGTGTTTTCACCAGATAACTCCCCTCCCATCCTGTATCATAAGACAGTTTGGGATACCCAGAATCCATTGAGCATCTCCCAAAGTTTAACCAGTTTGTCTCTGTACACCAGTGGTTTCCAACCTTTTTTGGGTTATGGAACCCCAGAATTCGATTTTTATGGAACCCCAACCCCCCCTCCCCCCATCTTTCCCCCCCTCCCCCCATCTTTCCCCCCCTACCGGAGCAGGCAGAGAGAAGACTAGCAGTGAGCTGCCGGCTGCTGCTGCTTAGCTCAGGAGACGCCGAGTCACTGCTATGTTGGGGTGCCGCCGCGACGCCGGTTCTGGGACAGGTGGGAGAGTTGTCCCGGCTCTCCCCCAATGGGGGCTGCGGAACCCCTGAGGGGTGCTCGCGGAACCCCGGTTGAAAACCACTGCTGTACACTATACGCAGGGATACAGGCAGATATAGAACCCCCAAAAAAACTATTGTGTCATGAGCTTCCTCTGCAGGCCCCACCTTGGGCTGACTGCCAATAAAAATCACTATAGCCTGCCCTGCTACCAGTGGCGATACCGCGAGGATATAGAGTGGTAAAGAGTTCCAGTACTTTTTTCTTATAGTTTTAAAATATTAGAATTAGTCCAATTAAACAAAAAAAAAAAATCTCCCCCTTGTTTCTTATAGCATAATCCTTTTGAAAACTATGTGTGAATTTCCCACCTTCCTGTATAAAAGGGTTATACATACACGCATTCAAGTGTTAACGCACTGTGATTGGAGCCTGCCACCATCTATCATATTGGGGGGTGCTGAGCTGCATCTAATGCCCCCCCACACACACCCCAACAAAAACAAACTGTTGCCTGGCTTGGTGCTGAAGCTTGGGCTGAAGGAGCGGCTCAGTGAGTAAAGACTCTGACTCTGGCACTGAGTGTGAAGCAGGGGAACCTGGTTCAGTTCAATTCCCGGTGTCGGCTCCTTGTGACCTTGGGCAAGTCACTTTATCTCCCTGTGCCTCAGGCAGCAAAAACATAGATTGTTAGCTCCACGGGGCAGGGACCTGTGCCTGCAAAATGTCTCTGTAAACTGCTACGTATAACTAGCAGTGCTATAGAAGAACGAACAATTATTATCTATAGTGCTTCGACCACTTGTCCTAACACTTTTGCTACCAGAAAGGAGCAGCTATGGGGTTAAGACAAGGGTCCCTTTCTGGCAGCAGAGCCCTTAAAGTGGCCAGGTATCCCTCACAGGGTGCCTGGCATCCAGCTGCATATCAACACCCCATCAATGAATGGGGAGGGGGAATCCACACACCGTCTGTATTTTGAGCAACTGTACAAAAGAGGCGGAAATCAAAAGAGGCGGAAATGTTTAGCTATTTTTAGCAGCAGAGCACGGGGTTTTTTTATGCTCCGCTCATTTGGACAACCTGCGCATAAAAACCTCGGAGGTCCTTTTCTCAGCAACAGGCGAAATCTAGATCAAAAAGGGACCTCCTGGGGTATCAAGTGCCATCTCAGGCTAAGTCATTATACCATCACCTCCAAAAAAAGTGGTTTGCAGGCCCCTTCTGGCAGGAAAGGGGTTTCAATAACATGGCAGCACCCAAAGCAGCTCCAAAGGACGATATTATTATATAGATTTTAGGAGCCCACTGCCTGTATTCTTTGAAAAGACTTCCAAAAGTGTACAGGCATACCCCGCATTAACGTACGCAATGGGACCGGAGCATGTATGTAAAGCGAACATGTACTTAAAGTGAAGCACTACTTTTTTTCCACTTAGCGATGCATGTACTGTGCTGCAATCGTCATATACGTGCATAACTGATAAATAACGCATTTGTAACAGACTCTATAGTCTCCCCGCTTGCGCACAGCTTCGGTACAGGTAGGGAGCCGGTATTGCTGTGCAGGACGTGCTGACAGGCGCATGCGTGAGCTGCCGTTTGCCTATTGGGCGATATGTCCTTACTCGCGAGTGTACTTAAAGTGAGTGTCCTTAAACCGGGGTATGCCTGTACACAACTCACTACAACCCCTGCACGTCTAACTCTGTGATCTTACATCCGATAAAGAGAAGGAACGCCTGCATTAATTGCCACGGGTCTGACCACCAAATGAAATAATAGTGGCGTGTTTGGTATATTCCTATCGGATTAAACACTTTGCATCATGCTGCGATGTAGTTCATATAGTTGAAAATACAGTCCGTGGGATAACTATGATCAGTTACTAAAAAAACACGTGGGATTTATAAGGGCTTATTAGTAGAAATAATGTTAGTACGGCTAAAGGATCAAAAGGACGTAACACAAATGCCTTTTTGTACTTGGAGTAATTAAGCTAAAGAATGTGCTCAGAGAGCGTAGGTGCAGGGACTGCAGAGAGGAGAATTTAGGCTGAAACTGGAAAAGTTCCTTGATGAAAGCAAGCATGTGGTTTTAAGAATCTACAGCGGGGTAACTCCAGCCCTCAAGGGCTACCAGCAGGTCAGGTTTTCAGGATATCCCTGCTTCAGCACACGTGGTGCAGTCTTCGACTGAGCCGGTGATTGAGGCACCTGTGCTGAAGCAAGGATATCTTGAAAACCTGACCTCTTGGTAGCCCTTGAAGACTGCAGTTGGCTTCCACACTACAGTATATTTCACATGTAAAGTTAAAGGCAATAGGCAGGGTGCAGCTATCCAGGTGTCTGCAAAGCAGCACATCCGATGTAGAAAAGCAGGACAGACAATTTCCAAAGGTGAGATCTTATTCCTCAATGCTTCGGCTCCCAACGGAGCCTTTACCAGAAACGTTGAGAAATAAAATCTCACCTTTGGAAATTGGAGTGCCTGTCGTGTGTGTGACAGATAGACAGATAGACAGACAGACAATGCAAGAACCACAAGACTGAACTCAACTGAGCCAACCGCTTCTTGATTCAAATACACTATGGTAATGTCCCACAGTAATGACATATAAACACATATATACATCGTCTAGCACAAGAATACCTCTTTCACAACTGTAAGGTTATCAAAACAGAGATCAAACATCACCTGTGCAGTAGGATCACTGTTGGTAAAAGTACCCCTGGTGGGACACACACTGTTGTGGCTTCTAAACTTCAAGATGCTGCGGGGGTAAAAGCCAGCACAATATTCATACCACGAAGGGTATTTTTCAAGTTAAACTGTAATAACCAACTAAAAACCAAGAAGCCGAGGCAGAACGGATACACGTACATTAACACAGGTGTAGGACACGCAGGTGTAGGACACTGCCGGACGTATATATGGTGACCTGTTAGTCTGTCACGTGGCACAGAGCTGCAGGTAAATCACATAACTTTGGGTGTAAGGCATTACAGAAAGTGTAGAACATGGGGTAATTACTGTCAGTGTATCAAGTGGTCGGTCCCATTCTGTCAACTTCTGTGTATCTATTATGTTCTCTAACAATAAGAGAGAACAGGGACATAAGGAATCGGGTTACAGTTAAATACACACTCGGCTAAATTGAAATCATAAAAGTCTATGAGAGTTTGCATACAGTAATACACCGCCCTACAAGCCAATTATTCTACTCAATATCAATAGTGAATACAGATAACCAGAGCATACACACATTCAGTTTAGGCTATATATTTGCCATGAAACATACACAATCTTAGCAAGTTATAAATACAAAGGATACAGTATCAAATTGGTAGTGTAGGCACCTGCTCATTGTGTTACCTTGACGTAGTGGCAGCTTAATATGTTTTGGGCAAAAGATTAACTAAATGACCCATAATTATAAGAAAAAGCCATTTGGAAATGAATCAACTAATTTGTCATATGAGACGCGCATCGGAGCGTCTGTGTTTACCGCTGTATATATTGGTCATTGTTTACGCATTTTCCTTCGGTGGAAGCTGTACAGAGTATAGGAAAACAAAAATAGAACTGTTTATCATGTCCCTTGTTACTTGGGGCCATGTGGTCACTTTAGGTTGAACTGCATTAAGGCAACAAGACTTGCATGTGTGTATATATATATATATATATATATATATATATATATATATATATATATATATATATATAGCAGTTTGAAAGAACCACAAGCACTCCGTCCGAATCAACAAAATACTGGGTGCAAATCCTATAAAATTATTTAGGCAATACGATACCGCATCAAGATGAAATATCAGAGGCAGCACTCCAAATGGTAATCAAAATATTGTATTGAATCCACAAGACATCATTCCAACGTTTCGGTCCTCAAACGGGACCTTTATCAAGGTGCTGTGGTAAAGGTCCCATTTGAGGACCGAAACGTTGGAATGATGTCTTGTTGATTCAATACAATATTTTGATTACCATTTGGAGTGCTGCCTCTGATATTTCGTCTTGATGCGGTATCGTATTGCCTATATATATAAATATATATATATATATATATATATATACAGTGCCCACAGTGTACTCAGTGCTTTACAAAAGAGACCATACAGTACAGAGAATTATAATACATCAACAAACAAACAAAAATCAGATAATAGGAAAGGAAATACCTCACCGGCGTGCTGCCAAATGAAATAAGTGGTCACCCTTCACTCTCATAGGAAACCCAAGCTGTAAACCCCTAAGACTAGTGCGTTGACCCAACATGACAGCGAAGACTGGTCCAATGAGCACAGAATAGGTGGCACTGTGTATAGCAGTTGGTGTGTGTATTACAGGTGCAGGATGTTATATTAATGGATACCATAAGAAGCCTGAGAAAAGGCACATGCATGCTCTGAGAGCACAGGAAAGGAATATACAGCTAGAGATAATGGGTTTACAGGCACAGCATGCATATACAGTACAGGGGATGCTATAGCACGGATTATCTGAGCCACATCATGTATCTTGATCCCTTTGCTGTTGGAAGGGTCAGCAACGCAAAGGCCGGCAGTGTGCTCATCCTTCCAGCAGGCAAGGTGTTAATCAGGCATGCCTTACCTGGGCTCTGAGTGACACGTCTGCACAGGCTGAGCTCTTTGTCTCTCCGAGCTGTGGCAGTCACTGGCTGCAGTCCCTGCCTCTCCATCCCAGCCCAGGGCTGATGTCAGCACAGGCGGGGAGGCTCTGGGGATAACTAGGGTGCAGGGAGCCAATGAGTGAGGAGGAGGGGGCGTGTCCTCTGCCTGGGGGGAGGGGCTGCTGTTAGAATGAAACTTTTATTCTGGGGGAAGGTGTTCATGCAGAATCACAGTACCACCTGTCAGGGGCTGGGGAGATGCAGGAGTACAAGAAGGGGGAGGGGGTCGGGAGAGACGGAGAAGGGGGAGACGGAGAGGTGGGGGGGGGGGAGAGATGGAGAGGTGGGGGGGGGGGGGGAGAGATGGAGAGGTGGGGGGGGGGAGAGATGGAGAGGTGGGGGGGAGAGATGGAGAGGGGGGGGAGATGGGAGAGGGGGAGATGGACAGGGGGGGGGGGGGAGATGGACAGGGGGGGAGATGGACAGGGGGGGGGGAGATGGAGGGGGGGTATGGAGAGGGGGGGGGAGATGGAGAGGAGGGGGGGAGATGGAGAGGAGGGGGGGAGATGGAGAGGAGGGGGGAGAGATGGAGTGGGGGGGGAGATGGAGTGGGGGGGGGAGATGGAGTGGGGAGGGAGAGAGGAATCAGGGGAAGAGAGGAGTGGGGGGGGAGAGAGGAGTGGGGGGGGAGAGAGGAGGAGGGGGGGGGAGAGAGGAGTAGGGGGGGGAGAGAGGAGTGGGGGGGGGAGAGAGGAGTGGGGGGGGGGGAGAGAGGAGTGGGGGGGGGGGGAGAGAGGAGTGGGGGGGGAGAGAGGAGTGGGGGGGGGGGGGAGAGAGGAGTGGGGGAGGGGGGGAGAGAGGAGTGGGGGGGGGGGAGAGAGGAGTGGGGGGGGGAGAGAGGAGTGGGGGGGGGAGAGAGGAGTGGGAGGGGGGAGAGAGGAGTGGGGGGGGAGAGAGGAGTGGGGGGGGAGAGAGGAGTGGGGGGAGAGAGGAGTGGGGGGAGAGAGGAGGGGGGGGGAGAGAGGAGGGGGGGGAGAGAGGAGGGGGGGGAGAGAGTGGGGGGTGGGGAGAGAAGGGTGGGGTGGGGAGAGAAGGGTGGGGGGGAGAGAAGGGTGGGGGGGGAGAGAGGGGTGGGGGGGGAGAGAGGAGTGGGGGGGGAGAGAGGAGTGGGGGGTGGGGAGAGAAGGGTGGGGAGAGAAGGGTGGGGGGGAGAGAGGAGTGGGGGGGGAGAGAGGAGTGGGGGGGAGAGAGGAGTGGGGGGGGAGAGAGGAGTGGGGGGGGAGAGAGGAGGGGGGGGAGAGAGGAGTGGGGGGGAGAGGAGTGGGGGGGGAGAGAGGAGTGGGGGGGGAGAGGAGTGGGGCTCGAAGAGGAGTCGGAGGAAAGAGAAGGGGGAGAGAGAGGAGAGGGGGGTAGAGAGAGGAGAGAGAGGAGGGGGGATAGAGAGAGAGGAGGGGGGCAGAGAGAGGGGGAGAAAAAAGAGGGAGAGAAGAGGGCTGAGAGAGAGGAGATGGACGAGTGGGGGGAGGGAAGAGAGCAGAAAGGGGGAGAGAGGAGAGGGGTGGAGAGAGTGGAGAGAGTGAAGGGGGGATAGGAGAGGGAGGGAGGGAGAGAGGGATGGGGGGGGAGAGAGAGGAGATGGGGGGGGAAGAGCTAGGATCCCCCTGTATTCCCTGTTTTGGTGAGTGTAAGCTCTGTATGTGATTTTGTGCTGTGTTTGCTGGTTCCAGACAAAATAAATTCTCTTTATTGAACTGCATTGTTCTGCCTGGTTCCTTGATCCCCGTGTGAAGTTCAGGTCTTCCTATTCTATTCCGTGATCATTCTCACCTATTCTATTCATACTTAGGGTTGCCAAATGCCCCTTATATATATAGGATTGCCCCTTATTTCCTTGACTTGTTCCGTTGTCCTGGAAAGGTCTGCCGGGACGCATAATTATCCTGTATTTTAGTGCCTTGATGTGTAATGCCTGAACTTATAATTACTATAATTAAATCAATCATAAAAACATAATAGATTTGTACGAGAGTGTAATAGTACCTTTTACAATAGATGTCGCCTTACTACATTATTAAAATAAAGTTAGGACACTGCCTGGTCATCTCATAACACCATGACCCTCACCCCTCTAGGAGTTACTTAATCTCCCAACGACACGTGTTAGGTCAGTGAGCATCTTTCCCTGCCCGGCCAAGAGCAGAGAGGATACAAACCAAGGAATAGAGCAGTCACGCGGGAGATACCATTCAGCTCGAAGTGTTAGCAAATCATTCATCGCTCATTATGACATCACACGTTCATATTAGATTTCGGCGTCCCTTATTACACAAACTTCAATGTGGCGCGCTTATTCACACTTCCCTTTCCTCCTTTAAAGCCGCCTCACTGCATTCCCAGCCTTGCTGTACATCCATTAACTGCTTAACACTGCCCAGTCATGGCTTAGGCTGCGCTTACAGTACTGGCGACTGCGAGGTCGCGCAGTGCCGTAGCAAGTACATGCTGACGTCACGCGGCGATCGCCGAAAAAGTCCAAATCTTTTGACTACCGGCGGTCGCGCCATCGAGGTCGCGCCCACTATGGGCACCCGCGACGGCACGGCGGAGCGATTGCCGGTCGTCAAAGGATTTTGACTTTTTCGGTGATCGACGCGTGATGTCACCGGCACGTGAGCGGTACAGCCATTGAGGGCGAACGGCTCATGGCTGCCACCTCCGCCACGCCCCCCGGTCGCCCACTGGTCTCCTGCACCACCAGAGCGCATGAATCGCTATTGTGACGGCGACAGCTGATGCAAGCTGTCGCGTTGCCGTCGCCGTAGCCCTAACTATAAGCACAGCCTTAGTCACTACCAACTACAGTCCAGCACTCCAAATGTACCTATTTAACAGGCACAGTATCTGTTTTGGGGGTTCTGGACCTACAACAGCTGTTCCTTATGAACCCCTTTCTACCAGAGTGGGAGCAGGGGACAGCTCCTTCCTGCAATCATTGCTTATTTATTTATAACAACATTTATACAGGCAGTCCTCGGTTATCCGACGCAATGCGTTACTCAAAATGGCGTCGGATAGCGAAGCGTCGTAAAGCGAAACCCGTTTTCCCATAGGAACACTGTTTAAATCAAACGTTCCGTTCCTGAAGGCATTTTTAACGCTAAAATACACAAAATATTTTACTCAAACAATAAGATTATGCTGCACACACATACATTATGATGTAAATATTATATTTATTGAATCCAGAACTGTATAATAAAACTGTTAGACATGTTTAAAGGCATAAATACCCCACTAAACCCTCACACAGACTGATCTGGATGATTTCTCTGACTGCAGCCTTCTGATTTACATAATGTTGCAACTTTGCAAAGCGTCGTAAGAGCGTCGGATAAGCCATTTTGGCGTCGTAAAACCGGCCATAGGGATGCATTGGACAGCGTCGGATAAGCCATTCGTCGTAAAGCGAAGCGTCGTAAAACGAGGACTTACTGTATAGCCCCTTATCCAGAGCGCTGTACATAATTAGTAAAACGTGTTTGGTTGGTGGGCAGGGAGGGGACATTATGGACCGAGCTATGGGTTGGGAGCATTTAAGAGCTTGCTTGGTTGGTGGGCAGGGGTTGGGGTAAGGTCTCTGGATGTAATCTGGTCGGAGGCATGGTGATGGGTCTGACAGTGGGGACAGTGGTGTCAATTGGATCTATAAGGTGGGTGACTTTGGAGGGTATTGGAGCGGCTATGGGAAGGTTTAGGAAGGGGTGAGGGTAAGGGAGATCATGGGCGTTGGGGAGGGTGGAGTGAGGGAGAGGATTGGAAAGGAGGTAAATGGGGGATCATGGAATGTGATGGAAAAGAGATGAGTTTTGAGTTGCGTTCGGAAGATAGTTAGGGGGGGGGGCAGATTGGATGTGGTGGGGGAGTTTGTTCCAGTGGAGGGGGGCGAGTAAGGCAAATGATCGGAATTGAGAGACGCCACAGGGGTTTTTTTTATTGCTTGTAGCTCAGAGACTCCAGTTACCTGGAGCAACGGATGGTGACATCCCTACCAATACCTCAAAGTAGGTGTGATACGGGTTTTTTATGTGGGATTTTATTCCCCCTTATAATGTGTGTATATTAATATATGCAAATAAATATAGAATTTTGATTGCACAGTGCGTCCCAAATATAAAAATCTTACAATTACATGTTTGGTGCCCTGCTTTAGAGAAATAATGTGACTTGCCCAAGATCACAAGGATAGCAGACACTTGTGAAATTGGTGAAACCCAGGGGTGCCAGATATAAGAAACATCCTAAATCCAAAAGAATCCCTTCTGCATTGCTCTCATGCACGGTGGGTAAATAGAGGGACAACATTATCCAGGGTACAAATAATCCCTTAAAGCCATTCTATTCAATAGAACTTTCTGAGTAACTTTCACTTGGAAACTCATCTATCCCCTAAATACAGGAGGAACTAAAGTGCACCTATTATCCCATAGCACATGCAGGTCTGTACTATAAAGATGCAGGTAGCAGGTCTGCGACATACCCATCATATGCTCATTTACATGGTGTAGACAGAGGCACACACCCAAATAGATACAAATAAACCAGAGAAAAGTGTAGCCAGAAGTGCAAGGAATTCTAGACAGGTGCTGAAACCAGACACGTATATAAGAGCATTAGCAGACCTAGTGAACTTAGGACGAGACAGGCACATCAGGTAACAGCGTATCTGGGGGTGCAGCACCCCTATTCCACATGTTAACTGTTGGTGGCGTGCAGGTTAAATAGAGTAAGGCACTGCAGTAATGTGGTTACCAGCTGGTTATTACCCTTCTGGTAACCCCACTTCAAAAATTCAAAGAGGCATTTTTATGTCGTTGTTTTGTTTTCAGTGTTGCCTGTGTACACAGCGCTTGGTGCTGTACAATTGGAGTAGCAAAGGTTCAATTATTATTTGCCCTGTAGCGTTTACAATGAACTTTTGTGTTTGGTGCCAACACACGCTTGGTGCAATGCGGCACACTGCAAGGTCAGGGGAACCTTAACCCCTCGACTGCCCTTTGAACACCAAGGAATGGGTTGATATTTTATTAGGTCAGGGATGGCCAACGCCAGTCTTCGGGGCCACCAACAGGTCAGGTTTTCAGGATATCCCTGACAAACACAGATGTAAATAAATGTAACAGTGGACAGTATTTCTCTTGTTTTTCGGGGCCTAACCACATAACGCAGGGGGTGCTCAACTCAAGTCTTCAAACTCCCTCCACCCCCCCCCACCCCCCAACAGGTCAGGTTTTCAGGATGTCCCAGCTTCAGCACACGTGGCTCAAACAGAGGCTCAGCCTTGTGTTGAGGCAGGGACTGATTGAGCCATCTGGGCTGAAGCAGGGACTGTTTGAGCCACCTGGGCTGAAGCAGGGATATCCGTTAAAAAAAACTGACTTGTTGGTGGCCCTTGAGGACTGGAGTTTGGCTGCCCCATGCATTAGGCAGTGAATGGGGACCACACAGAGGTAACAGACTATCTTTCTTTCCATGACAATTGAACTGTTTCAATAGTGCCAATGCCCCGCAGTACACAGGGAGCAGCCTGACAGACACAGGCCCCACAGGGAATATTTATAATCGGAATATGGTGTCTGTAGGCAGTTTGTCTCCATCCTTCCTGCCACACCTGTGACCCGAGCTGCGGTTAAACAGGAGCTGCCGGGAGCCCTCTCCCCCACACATTGTGGCATGTATGCCCCACGTGCCTGAAATGGAAGTGGGATTGTGCTTCTTTGCACTGCAGCCTTGTCTCCCTCCCCCTCTGCTTCCTCCCAGCACCACCAACCCTATCCTGACCCTGGGGTAGATTTGCTAATGCATTTATAGATCAGTCAGCCCAGTGCCTGCAGCAGGAACATCTAAATAAGCCAACAGCAGGAGCCTGTCCTAATAACGGGAATTATTTATCAGCACTTTGGCAGTGAATGCTGCACATTGTGCAACCAACAATATAGGCAGAAATGCACCAGTGAGACGTGGCCCTTTTGGGGCGTTAATAATATATGTATGGTACGGTCCGCATTTTGCATTGTTCCCAGAAGCCAGTGCAGTAACCGCATGTCAATGACGTATCGTCTAAAATATGAGCTGGCTTCCAGTCATTTAAAAACTCCCTGAAAACTCCCCTTTTCAGGGAAGCTTATCTAGCACACCCCAATTACCCGCCCCGCCAACCCTATTGGTACCAGCAGTGTGGCTGGACCAAACTCCCGACCTAGGGTGATCATATTTGCCCCGGGTAAACCCAGGACAAATGTCACGCATGCGTGAAAGGCGAGATCCGACTGCGCATGCGCGGCCAGCACCGATAAAAACCAGGGCAGTGGCCAGAAAAGTCGGGACCCGGGACAAACGGCTAAAAACCGGGACGTCTGGTCACCCTACCCCCACCCCCAAACCTTAATGGGATCAGCTGTGCAGCTGCACCATACCCCACCCTGTGCCACAACTCCCACAATGAGCAGCCACTTTACCTTCTGTTTCAACATCTCCCTCATTCCCTTTAGATTGTAAGCTCTCGGGATCAGGGCCCTCGTTACCTCTTTGTATCTCTTTGACCTCACTTGTGTGTAACCGTTTAGGTATTAGACCTAACTCTGTACCACGCTACGGAATATGTTGGTGCTTCACAAATAGAATATAGTCATCGCCTTCGGGTAATGTTACAGGAGGTACCGCATGGTTCCTTTTTACGTCTCGTTTTTAACCCCCTCACGGCAACACAATGTGTTGCTAGTCCCTCCGGTAGCCAAAGGGTTAAAGAAATAGAGCACTAGGGATTTGGCTCACCATATGGTGTGGCCACGGGGTCTCCTCACATTCCCTGCCCCAGGCCTCTCTGCCAATGATGAGATCAAGCAGCCACGTGCCTGCACTGGACACCTAACCCCATAGCTTCCAGACGGACAGCAAAAGGGATTAATACATTAATGTTCTGCCAATAACCATCCATATCAGCACTCTCTTATCCCCGTGCGGTACGTCACTCACTGGTGTTTCCAACTAGCCGTAACATCAGCCATTCACCCCTACTGCCTTATATCAGGGACGGCTAACTCCTGTCCGCAAGGGCCACCAACAGGCCAGGCTTTAAGAATATCCCTAACTCTCACATCCACCACCAGTCTAAGTTCTTTCAAAACTAAAGCTGTCTCACATTTTAATCTGGTCCGTAACTGTTACATACGCCTATAACATATATCTTCTCTAACTGTGTATATAATGTATATCCTGTTCATTTATGTAACTGTATTTGTAACCATGTATTATTTGTCATATTAACTATAACCAGGACATACTTGAAAACGAGAGGTAACTCTCAATGTATTACATTCTGGTAAAACATTTTATAAATAAATAAATACACTTTTTGCCGAGCCTCAAAGACTGATTACGTCACCATATCAGTTATCTTTCAGCGAAATATCGCCAGTGTGCGAGACACGGTATGCGTCCTATACAGTCTGAGCAGTAAGGGAATTTGGGAGAATTTAGCAAATGTATGTATATCTTCATCTACAGTATACAGCACCATGTATGCACATAGCGCTTCACAGCAGAAATACACGTGACCTAATAACATAACACAAATGAGCATATTACATGAAATTGCGATGCACACTGACTGAATGCTCGGCGAATCGTCTGACAAACCCTGACAAAGCCGCTGATTTTTTCGCATGCGAAAGCTTCGCACATTTCTGCCGGTATGCTTGATTTGGTTACAAAAGGCAGGATCTTTCGTTGCCGATAGAAATGCGCCCTCTAGTGTCCTTTACTGGATCCTTTGTGATATATATATATACACCAAACCTCAAACAGAAATTAGTCAACAGCAAACATATATGCCAAGATCCCACAGCCAGTCACAACCATGGAACACTCAATGTTAAAGGATCATACAGCTGCACATCCAGGAATGTGGTTTATATAATTCAGTGCAACAAATGTGACCAAGGATGCTACATTGGGGAAACCAGCCCAAAACTTCAAGGCAGAATGAATATGCGCAGACACTGTATACTCCACCATAAAGAAGGAAGATACTGCTCACCAGTGGGACATCATTTCACACACCCAGATCATTCCATAAATGATTTAAAAATCAAAATCCTCAATGGAATGTTTAAACGCACCCAGGAACGGAAAACATTTGAACTCAGAATGATAAGACTCTTTGACACCAAAATAAGAGGACTTAATGTGGATATGGAGTTTCTCACACACTATCACAATGGTTTGTAATCCTGCCTGCCAATGTTCTTATCCAGTACTCCCCCCCCTACCCAGCATCCCCTTCCCCCTTATCTAAATCTGCTTTTTTTTCCCCTGCCTTCTAAACCTGTTTTAGCATTGATACCTCTGTAAGCTAGTATTGCTGAGCTGAAGAAGAGAGCAGGACTCTCAAAAGCTTGTCCTATGACATACATTGTAAGTCCAAATAAAAAAGGTATCACCTAATACTGAAGAACTCATTTATTCTGCACTATCGCAACTGGACTAACACCGCTATTTCCGTTTTATATATATATATATATATATGTCAATTGGCACTCCCATAAACAAAGTATGATGGTTGGTGCATGTCCCATAAAGATAATGCAGTTATACGATACCGTTTGGAATCCGGAATCAAGTGACAGCACACAAGGGGTTAGTTGAGACAAAAAGTGTATTTAGTGAAAGTGTTACATCATAAACCAACGTTCCGGTCCCTCCACGAGATCCCCACACGAGCTGGTTACTCGTGACAACCCCCCAGCTCTTATCGCTCGCCGAACACGTGAGTGAGCAGCCTATTTTTTACCTGAATCACACTTAGCAAAACTTTATTGCACTCCATGTGTGTTTCTCTCACTTTTATACATACCTGGATGTGAGTGTGCGCTCCTGACCCTTTGTTTTCGCGACACATACAGTAATAGTATTATGGCAATTCCGTGCCAAATTTCCGCCAGCCCTGAAACATTGCAGCCTGGGAATTAATTTTAACCCCTTTCACTCCCAGGGCTGCCTGCAATGTAAACGGGAAAAAAAAGGCTTGGAAACCAAGAATCTGGGAATGCGATTGCTGACTTATCATTTTCGACCCGAGTTTTACCGAGACGGAGAAACGTTTACGGCCTGTTAAACATGGTGGGGTATTAACCCCTTCACCGCCATGGGGGGACGGCAGCTAATTGCCTCTTTCGCCGGTAAAATAGGCGGATATGTTAGCCCTTTCAATGCCAGGTGCGGCCTGTGTTCGTCATTAAAGCATGACCACTGACCCGTCCACGGTCAGAGAAGCCAGTGAAAGGTTCAGTATGAATATATCCACTGTGAATTGCCGCTGGGGGATATAGTGCAATGCGCTTGCCTGTGAAGTGCGTGGAGCATACGCTGTGTTCTCACAGATGACTGTCACAGCTGTGTTGACACAATACACTTTCGGAGCTGCGTGTGGTTAACGTCTCTTTGGGAAAATGAATCAAATCTTTTATTTACGGGCTGAGGAATTTCCCTTTCTGACCCCTGGTTTCTTTAGAAAGAATGCGCACTGCGTGGAAGTATCGGAGCGCGCCTACTGGCGCAGGGCACGCTATAAAAAAACTACAACGACCCCATCACTGAAAACTGATGTACAGCAAAGCCCCGCTTTCGGCAATCCACCGATACGGCGGTACCAAGAAGGGGGCCGCCATGTCTGGGCATGCGCAGAACGGGCCAGTCCAGGGTCACGCATGCGCAGAACGGCCTGTCCGGGGTCACGCATGCGCAGAATGTTTTTTTTTGCCGATGTTGCGCATGCGTAAAACGGCGCATTGCTGGTCTGCGCATGCGCACATAACGAGAATCGCCGGTTCCGCTTTCCGGCGATTTTCGCTTTGCAGCGGGTCCTTAGAACGGAACCCGCCGCATGACTGGGGCCCTCCTGTATATACTGTATAATCACACAGCATCAGCCCCACTTATCTGATCTGAGAAGCTATTGCACTATATTCCAAATGGAAATAAATATCAGTGTTTTGTTTAAATGATACAGAAAAATAGCAGAAGACCTCTACAGCACAAATCTGATCACTACACCACTGGAACCATTGCAGCATCCTGTCCTTGTAAGCTCAAAGCGGCATAGATTGCCAATTATTACGCTTGCCATGGGATGAATTCCTGAACCCTGTGAGCACAGCAAGGTTATGGTACAGTCATATTTACAGCAGGTGCGCAGTCTCAGTAAGTGCTTTAATAATAATAATAATAACAACGTAATTTAATATAATGCTTTTCCCCCAATGGGACTCAGAGCGCGTCAAAATTACAGTATAGCGCGCGGTACGCAGCACATAGGATTGTTACAGACACAGGTCCCTGCCCCATGGAGCTTACAGACTATGTTTTTGATGCCTGAAGCACAGAGATAAAGTGACTTCCCCAAGGTCACAAGGAGCTGACACCGGGATTGAACCAGATTCTGCTGCTACAAATTCAGTGTCATTGTTTATAGTTAGTTAGTGTCTTTACTCACTGAGCTTCTCCCTCTGATCTATATTTGCTTGAATGTAAATCAGGTTAGTGTTTAAAATGGCTGTAATTCGCACGTTGAAAGGAAACTCTTTCCTTGAGGTTGTCTGTGGCAAAGTAAAAACAAGGGTCGTCGTGGTTGTTTAATGAGGCACACTGTAAGCGGTATAGCACATGCACATTTAGGCATGAGTGTCCCTATTGTGGAGGAGCTCAATACGCCCATAACATAAATTATCTTTAACTGTGCATGCAATGTCTTGTATATAATGTATACCCTGTTCATTTATGTAACTGTATTTGTAACCATGTATTATTTGTCTTAACTCTGTGCCTAGGACATACTTGAAAACGAGAGGTAACTCTCACTGTATTACTTCCTAGTAAAATATTTTATAAATAAATAAATTCAGCACTGCGGTGCTTTAAAAAAGGGCGAATGGGCGATTTTAGATCTGGGCCTAGGGAATTTCATAGGAAGGGGGATGACGCTGGTGTGCGTTCAAGAGATGGGCCCGTAGCTAAGCAAGTACCCCAGGAAACGGGAAGCAGAAATCATTAACAGGGTTTCTGGATTCCGTTTGAGTTAAAACAGCAATGTTATTGGGCTGAGAATTAAAAATCTGTTTTTAGAAATGACGTTCTGGTGGAAGAAAAGTTGATGAAAGAGGTATTTCTAGGTAGGATGGCTCAGCCTTTTTGTGACATGCCTTTGGAAAATCTTAGTGTCTCCACTTGGGGCCTCATGCAGAGAGCAGCGCTGGGAAAAATTGGAGATGTTAATAAATTGAACTTTTATTGGTGTGATTTTATCTCCATATGCAGAAAGGTCCGAAAACTGCATTTAAAATCCTGTCTGCATATGGAGAGTTGCAACCGGCGAGATGTGCGCTGGTGAAACATGTTTGAAAAAAAGCGCGGTTTTTTTTTTGTATTTTCCCTCTCGCCGGTGCGCTCCAGCTTCCTGCCAACTTTTTTTGGCGGAGGTAATTGTAGAATTTCTCTCCATGTTATTGGCGCGAACAGCCACTAGATTGCGATCGCGCCTTTCTGAATAGGGACATTTTTACAACTGGCAAGATTTAGGTTCTCGCCAGTCGCCCGGAGAGTTTCACAAAAAAAAAAAAAAAAAATGGCGCTTTTTTTTAAACTCTCCAGTACCTGCCTTTCTACAGGCATTTTTCTCCAAAAAATGCCGCTATTCCCCTTACCGCTGCTCTCTGCATAGGCCCCTTGGTCTGGTTCCTAACAAAGAGCCAGGGAAGTTTAGACTCATTCACCACCTGTCACACCCAAAAGGGGATTCGGTGAATGATGACAAAGGTAAAGATTAAAAGGTGTCGTATGCCTGCTTTGATAGGGCTCTAGATTCAGTAAGAGAAGCCAGGCAAAGGAACGGTCTTAGCAAAAACAGATATGGCGTCTGTTTCAGTTGGTACCAGTTCATCCTTTTTGTTACCATTTGCTAGGTTGTTTGTTTAATGAATAATTTTATGTGGATATGTTTACTTACCGATGGGGTGTTACATAGTAGATGAGGTTGAAAAAAAGACATAAGTCCATCAAGTTCAACTGATGCAAAATTTAGACGACAGATACTTTATCCTATATCCGTACTTACAGTATATTGATGTAGAGGAAGACAAACAAAAAAAAAAATCCGGAGATATCTCATAAGGGGAAAAATAAATTCCTTCTTCGACTGAGCCACCTGTGCTGAAGCAGGGATATCCGTAAATACAGACCTGTTGGTGGACCTTGAGAATTGGGAGTTGGACATCCCTGATGTGGAGGTATACAAGTAAATGGGCCTGCTACTATATAGGGGTGTGTTATTATTATTTTATATTTTTTTTCAAACAAACATTGTCACGTTTCACTTGCTTTGCACATCTCCAGTTGCGATATGTTTAAATGGTCCGAGAAGAGAGTTCTTTAATAATGGTGTTACAGTGTATCGAGCTTTTCAAACCTCTCAAGCCTCCTCTTCAGGTGTACTGTGAGAGCTATGGCAATTTGAGAAAATGCTTGTATGTTCTCTTTTCTATTTCTGTCAACATAACCTTATGTTCCCAATTTGCGTAAATAAGACCATCCCTGCGGCTGGGGAAGCAGCTGACCAGGTTCCACAACATACTAATAAATAACAAGTATATATTTTAATTAACCAATACAAAAAAAAATTAAAATAAAACCTAACTTGCCCTCCTCAAAGCGCTGTGTGTGATGCAATGTCTCAATAATAATGTAATTAGGGCATATTTACAAACGGCCAAGACACGTCAAGAGGGTCACGTGTGGACAGAATTGTTGTCAATAAGTAAATATGCAGAATTTACATTATTTTGGTAATTTTCAAAGGATTGGGGTGTAGGCAGGAACCTGAATGAGGGTTCCCCCACTCCCCCCAAATCTAGTTTAGGCAGAATTGGCACATTCAGATACTACTAAATACCACTCATGTTTTCTAACTTTTTCCATGTGTTTTGTATACTGTGTTAACAAGAAAGAAAAGCCACGAGCTGAAGCGTTAACACTATTGTATGAGACGGGAAATGTGACCCATTGCGGTGGTTCTGAGGACTCGTACCGGAGAGAGAAACGCTGCAGAGATTAAGCAGGGAATGGGAATGTCAAACTTCTTTCTTCCCGCTTACCTGTGCCATAAAAAAAAAGGAGAACCGAAAGATCTAGAAAAAATAATAAACTGGCTACATCGAGTCTGCAAAATAAAAAAAATAAAAACAAATTTTTGCCAGGAAAGTGGGTCGAACGGCTTAATGAATCCTGCAGAGATTCTGATGAGCAATAAGAGTCACGGACGTTTTACAACGAGCCGGTTTTAATGAGGCCTTACAAAACAACAAATTACATCAGTTTCTCAGAAACAAAAACACAAGATCTCAACACAATAACGTAGGTGACCACAATAGGAAAACAAGTAATATTTAAGAAAAAATAAAAAAAACAAATGGGCTGAGCTAGCAGGGTTGGTGTCCTGCTTTATATCTCACGACCGTAACAAGTTCTCTCAAAAGGGGTTCACCATGAATGTGTAAAAACGTCCTCAGAATGGACTTCTTCAAGCTTCTCCAACACGGACCCCCCAATCCTCCCAGGAATCCTGCCGAATGTCTTTAGCATGTTGGGCAGTTCACACTGGGGCTTCTCTGTTCACCGCGGCTGCCTGCTGGCCCAGCTCTGTTAGGAGGAACCAAACCTCACAGAAAAGTAATAAATTAGCCGGGAACAGGTCCCTGGAAACAGCTGTCCAGCATCAAATAATAAGAGCGGGCCTGGGATGCCTAGGAATCTCAGCCAGAAAAACGGATGTGTCCTTTCACGAGCTCCTCTTTCAGCCATCCAGCAGTTTTAAGATGCTCTCCCTTTCTTTAAGGGCCTTCCAGGCCTGGTCCTTCTCCTTCTTGGTTGGCGTTCTTTTCTTCTGCCGAGCTGCCATGATCTTTCGGAAAGCGTCCATCACCTCGTTATCAGCCATGCGTACCCTCTGTCGCAGCTCCTGTTTATTCATTTCTTCTTTCGCTAATCTGTAACCGATAAAAAACACGTTTTACTTTTATCGTCTTCCAAAGAAACAAATTTGCTAAGGGAAAGAGCCCTACAGTAATAGATCGGCTTTATTGTACATTGTGCGTAGGATTTTCAAGCACAAGTCCTTGCTGCACAGAGCTTACAATCTAATTTTAGTTCCCGAGACACAGAGATCTGCATAAAAGGTCCCAAGGAGAGGACTTTGGGGTTGTAACCAGGTTCAACCACTTCAGATATTACCACCAAGTTACTCCTCAGTAACAATACAAGTTTATGTTAAAATGCCCTAACAGATAACCCCCCACAGTCAAGTTTCCTCACTTCAGCAGCTCCTGCTTCTTGGCGCGGTTGTGGGCGCAAAGGGCTTTCAGCTCCGCCTGCCTCTTCCGCAGCTCCGCCAAGACCTCATCCTCGGAATCCTCCGCAGGCCGATCCTCGGACTCCAGCAGGCCCTGCGCTATAAGCTCTTCCTTGATGCGACCCTCTAAGGATTTTGTATGCGGAGCACTGAAACAGAACACTTGCTGAGCAACATATATTGCATGAAACATAAGGCCGCGCGTATAGTGCCGGTGACGTCGCCCGAAAACAAATGCGTTGTCGCCGCCGCGTGCACTTATAGTAAGCGTGACGGCGACAAAGCGACGGGATTTTTTGAAGCCGGGAATATTTCATTTTTCAGGTGCTGTCGCCTCATGTGACAGCCCCTGAACCAATCAATGGCCTGGTCGCCTGCGACGCCGCCGCCTAAGCCTTCGCCAGGTTAACACCTTCTCTCTTTGAACAGGTGCTTTAAAACTGAATATCCTGAACAGCTCCAAAAACAGCTTAGCAGCATATACAACCAAGTATATAACCCAAGTGATTCCAATGGTGCAGTGATCAGACCTTCGTTGTAAAGAAGTCCTTGTAACGTTTGTGATGGTGGCCTTTTCCGGCAGCCAAGTCTTCAATCAATATTTCTTCAAAAACAGACAACTACCGGACACATTAACAAATGCAATGTGACATTTTGGGCGGGTAAGTGAAGTGTCTCTCTCTGTGTCTATTTACAGTTGTGTTTCTTTCACCCAGTGTCGCTCACACTGCATTGTAGGACATGCAAACGCCAAGATTACGGTGTATCAGCCAGTGCCTACATCTTATACTTACCACACACAGCTTGAAGCCTCTCCGACTCTCTACGAGAGCACAGTTGAATGAGTGCTCATGCGGATATTGTATTTCAGCGGGAGGGAAAGCGCTTACCTGAAGGGTTTGTTCTGGCTACGAGGAGAAGTGCTTGCTCCATCAGCTCCCGCCTCTTTCCCGGCTAACTCCGGAATAGGGGAATCCTCTATCGGGGAGATAATGTTCTCCTGATTTGGAAGAGAAACCAATACAGTACAAGATAAGAACTAGTCATAGCCTGTGATTAACACAACTATTAATGAGACCGGTAATGAACCAGCACACTATTTATACATGTATTAGATCTGACAGTCTGCAGCTAATGTCTCTGGGTAAAGCGAAGATGACCAGCAGAAGCCACTGGTGTGTTCAAATTGGTGAGAGTAGCTACAAAATGAGGGCTCTCCTTGTATAAGTGAATGGGAAATGAACGTCCCACGTGTACACTGTGAACTGGTAATATCGGCAATTACCTCAACAAGAGCCTGCAGGAGACGTTGTGTCAAGGGACCAAACGGACAGCCGTCCTCCGGCTGGTCATGCTGGGATTCAGATTTCTTTAGCAAAGAGTCCACATCTAGAAGCAGCCAGGACATTGTGTGAAGTACTTTTCGGAACTCTAGCATACGCAGTTTGCTTGTGTGCCTACTGTCAAGTTCAGACTAAGAGGTGATCGTGGCGGAGGGGAGGTCTCTCCCTCAGGAACAGAATGCTTATATTGTATAGCGTCACGGAGAAGCCCTATACAAGAGGAGCACCACAATGGTCCCTCTGCATAAAGGACATAGTACGCCTTATAGCCTTTGTATATTTATTTTCCAGTGGAGAACTCAATGCTAACCACCCTCCCTCCCCATATTAAGCTAGATACAGCACAACAAATGAACTCCTCCACTACGGTCTGCAACTAAAAACCCACAACGTAGGTCTAAGTACTACTACCTTTGGAGTCCAATTCGGTCAGTGGTACCAGCACCCCTTTCTTCTTCTCGCCTGGTACTGCGGCCCTGGCTCCGTCCTTCTGCTCCTCCTGCAGGTCCTCCTGGGCCCAGCGCTGCGAATAGTGCTTGCCAAGTGGAGGAATCTGAAATTCAACAGCGTTGTATGAAAAACACTTAAGCTCCCCACACACAATATCCCAGAGCAGGGCGGGACGGTGCAGATTGTAACAGAAGCTGGCAACGTAGGACTTTTAAAGCGTGCAATATTAGTTAACCCAGGAGTTCTCAACTCCAGTCCTCAAGACTCCCCCCCCCCCTCCTCTACCCAACAGGTCAGGTTTTCAGGATATTCCTGCTTCAGACCCGGTGGCTCAATCAGAGGCTGTGTCTTCGACTGAGCCTCCTGTGCTGAAGCAGGGACGTCCTGAAAACCTGACCTGTTGGGGAGGAGAGGGGGGGGGGGGGTTTCTTAAGGACTGGAGTAGAGTACGAATGAGGTAATTAGTACCCTTTAAAATGTATCATGTCTACCCTACATGTGTTATATTTATACTGCAAATAGTTTCTCTTGCAGGGAAGATGCTGGCGTCTGAAGCGAGATGCAGTCTCAATTCATCAAGATCCAACGTTCTATCTCCTGTACCATAGGGACGTAGCTGGTAAGGTTGTAAAAATTAAGTAAAATAAAAAGAAATGTACACGCATTCCATAAACTTAAGACGCAACTTTTTTTTTTTTTGCCATGAATTGTAATATTTCAGTGACAGTTTCTCTGCTCATGAAACCCAATGAAAGTTTCTCCAAACCAACACGATCACTGCAGCAGTAGGGAATAAAAAAACTTTTTTTTCAAAAGACCTACCAATTAATTCGGGACCAGTTTACGTTTTAAGCTCCCACCAGCTTTAATTGTTAAAAAAAAAAAAAAAAAAAATCCCCAAAATGAAAATGCTACATTTTTAATCTTCATTTACCGCGACTACAAATCAGCTCGTTATTTCGTACCTTGTACTGATCCGTCTCATCCTCGGGAGTTTTCAAAAGGTCATCCACTGCTTTGATCTCATCGGCAGTGATATCTGCACAATAAGGTTCCACAGAGGTCCAAAACCTGCAACACAGAACCAACACAGAACATTTCTTGCTATGTGACCTGCTTCCCGTTGCTCGTCAGGAATCAACATCAGTTTGATTCCGTGTTACCTTCTTCATATTGCGTATTCATTTGTTGTTTTTATCTGTCCGATCAGTTGTAACCCCTCCGGCACTGCCCGGTCATTTGATGCACACAAACAGAACCTCGCCGCGGATAATTTCCCCCACCCCACGGCTGCCAATTTTCCCCATCGGTTGTAAAACCTCAGACTCTATTTGGGGCTCTTTAACTGGCGACCAGCATGGGGTCTTCATGTGGCCTTTGGACTCTCTGCTCCTGCTAACTCCACACTAGTTGCTTAGGCCGCTACGTGCAGCTTCTCTCACTGAAACGCACTGGTAAGTTAAGGAAACCTTACTATATATTGTACAGATGTTCTACATACAGCTCAACCCCGTTATAGCGCGATCCGTTACTACGCGATGCAAGGGTGGCTCCCAATTTTCGTATTTATGAATACTTTACAACACGATTATTGGTATCTTAAATAGTTTATTGTACAATGTATACAATTGTACATTATTTCTAACGCGATCCGCTTATAACGTGATGTGATTCTTTGGACTCCAAGCACAGCGTTATAAGGGGGTTGAGCTGTATTTGTCAAGTGTGGAATTGGAATTTTAGATACATCTAAAGACTTGACAAGTATTTATATTACAATCAACTTGTGACCATTCTACTTCTTAAATGCGGAGAACTAGTTGAAGAGCCTTTTGCAGCCGAAGCAATCCCTGATAACTCAACCCGTGTCAACAACGTAACTGCCCTATTTGATGCTGGACTTTCTTTCATGATCGCCTTATGTCTATCCCAAGAATTTCTTCATTCCATTAACCTTAACACAAACTAGAGGAATGTGTCAGAACGATAAACTAGAAATAATTCGTAACATGATAAACTGTGAATCTAGTAACTGCTTCATTAGATTAGTAACCACTTCCTATAGTGCTTGTTTACACGCAAGAGACGCAAAATACTTTCACAAATCCCACGTAACAAAATAAACTAAGTTAAAACCAAAAAGACTGTCCTTTGAGCTTGACGCAAAGTGTTCGCTTGAAAACACATCCAATAAGAAGTTGGGTCAAAAATGATACGGTTATTAGCGGACTCTTATTTTGTAGCCAAATCATTAAATTAGTAAGAACAGCTTTTGCATTGAAAAACATCAGTTATCCAAAAAGAATAAAGTGCTTTTCAGCCATGTCACCCTAGAAATATAAAAACTATTTCTACCAGGATACAAAATCTTGACATTGACACACAAAAATCTCAAAATAAATCCCTTAATATAATGTGGTACCTTTCACGTTAACACCTTCGCTGCTATGACCCTGCAGTGCAAAACTGGCCCGTCCGGCAGTGACTGGGTTAACCAAAGGCAGGGTGACAACACCATGGTCGGGAATGCTACTTACCTGTTGGGGGCATCGTTTTTGGGGATTCTGGGCACATCTATGGGATCATCTGTAAACTCATATTCCTGGATCTTCTGCTGCTGCAGGTTTCTTGATTTGGGCCGTCCCGGTCCCGGTCCAGATGCGTGACTGCCCTTCCCATCCAACTTCTGCTTCTTGGGCTTGCTGTGTTTAACAGGCGTGCCCAGTTCATGCTCCTTCCCCAGTTTTAGGAACCGGCGGTCTCCCTTTTTATCCTGCCAATCTGTCAGAATCTACAAGAGAAATGATAAATAAATAAAAGGATGATTAGCAAGATATGGGGCACGCTTATCTGGAAAGAAGCACGGGCAACCTCCATTACTGGCCATTGATGCAGACAAGAAGTATCTTGGTGCTTAAGATTGCGGCCTCTTTCAATCCTTGCGACATTGGGCAAGTCTCTTTAATTAATGTTGTGTCTGAAGGATGAGCAGTTCTACCAGGAGTGGCCAACTCCAGTCCTCAAGGACCACCAACAGGTCAGGTTTTAAGCCCCTGCCCATTGAACTGCGATGCGGAATATGCCGGCTCTTTACAAATAACCGATATTATAGGCTAAAGCTGATAAATTCCGGGCATTATTGAACTCCCTGCTCTGATTGGTTATAATTCCGGGCATTATTCATTCAGTAATTCCCGGAATTTTTGCAGCTTGCAATGTGTTTATTTCCAGCCAAACTGCGTTTCCTTTTGTCAGAACAGCTGAGACAGGGCAGGGGATTGGTCAGGAGGCAGGAACAGCTCTCAGACAGGGCAGGGGATTGGCCAGATAGCAGCAGCAGGCAGTGACTCCTCCCCCTCCCCCCGTGAACACAGCTTCAATTTGAGTTGAGGAGCGAGTGTTTGTGTAGCTGCAAAGTAAGTGGCTTTCTGCATTTTGTTTGTAGCTGCAGTTTCTCTGTGTGTATGTGTATATATATATATCTTATACTATATTAGTGAAAGCACTGTATGTTTGCCTGCCTGGATGTCCGGTGTCCCTAGGGGAAATCTGATTGGTCCCTTGGCCCGCCCCCGCACACCTCTCATTGGCCTGAGGCGGAGTGACGGGCCAAAGGACACACAGGGACACAAACACAGACACACACACACACACACACACAGGAACACACACACACACACAGGGACACACACACACACACACACACAGTAGGGGGGGGGGGTGTACATTAGCAGCATGTATAACCCGGGGGTGGGGCTCACATACCCGCCGGTCCCGGAGCCTCCGCCTCTTCCTCCCCGAACATCAGCCTCCACACCCGCGCGCACATCCTCCTCTCCCCGTGTTTCCCGCGCTTTCAGCCCCCCCCCCCCCCCCCCCCGGCGCCGCTACAGTCAGCGGGGGAGCGAGTGCCCGGGACACAGCGGGGGAGCGGCCACAACAAGCTGCCTCCCGCCTCAGATCCACGTGGGACCTTCCGGACGGGTGAGTGAGCGGCCTTCACCCCCCCTCCACCCCCCCGGCGCCGCTACAGTCAGCGGAGGAGCGAGCGCCCGGGACACAGCGGGGGAGCGGCCACAACAAGCTGCCTCCCGCCTCAGATCCACGTGGGAGCTTCCGGACGGGTGAGTGAGCGCCCTTCACCTCCCCTCACCCCCCTTCACCTCCCCTCACCCACCTCCCCCTTCCTCCCCACCACCTCCCCCCTCTAACCCCCCTTCCCACCACCTCCACCCCCCCCCCCCTCCCTCCCTTCCCCTCCCCCCTTCCCCCCTCCTCACCACCTTCCCCCCATCTCACCTCCTCCCCCCCCCTTCCCACCTCCTCCCCCCCCCCCCTTCCCACCTCCTCCCCACCTTCCCCCCATCTCACCTCCTCCCCCCCCCTTCCCACCTCCTCCCCCCCCCCCTTCCCACCTCCTCCCCCCCCCCCCCTTCCCACCTCCTCCCCACCCCTTCCCACCTCCCCCCCCACACACGTATACACACACACACACGTACACAAACACACACACGTATACACACACACACACACGTATACACAAACACACACACGTATACACAAACACACACACGTAGACACAAACACACACACGTAGACACACACACACACACACGTAGACACACACACACACACACACGTAGACACACACACACACGTACACACACACACACACACACACACACACACATGTACACGTAGACACGTACACACACACACACACATGTACACGTATACTCACACATGGAGACATACACTCACACACAGGTATACATACACATAATGTATACACACACACACACGTATACACACACACGTATACACACACACGTATACACACACACGTGTATACATACACACACACACGTGTATACATACACAAACATGTTGTATACACACAATGTATACATACACACACATTTATACCTACACACACGTGTATACACACACACACATGTGTATACACACACACACATGTGTATACACACACACATGTGTATACACACACACACATGTGTATACACACACACACATGTGTATACACACACACATGTGTATACACACACACACACATGTGTATACACACACACATGTGTATACACACACACAAACATGTTGTATACACACAATATATACATACACACAATGTATACATACACACACATGTATACACACACACACACGTACACATACACACACACACACACATACAATGTATACACACAAACATGTACACACACACACACTATCCCCAGCACCAGCACATCAGCACACCGGTATCCCATGCCCCCCCAGCACACTGGCATTCTCGGCTCCCCGTCATTCTCAGCCCCCATCAGCACCCACACATCGCCACCTTTGCACCTCCCCCATCGGCACACCCACATCCGCACCCCCACATCAGCACCAAACCCTCCCAAATCAGCACACCGATACAATCACCATCAGTACAGCCACAGCAGCACTACCACCGCACATGGGCCGTGTGGACCACTCCCCACCCAAATGCCACACCCACACCACAAACATCCCGGGCAACGCCGGGGCTCTCAGCTAGTATATATATATAGCTGCAGTGTGTGTGTGTGTGTAGCTGCAGTGTGTGCGTACACAGAGGGGGCGGCAGTGTGTGGATATAGATAGCTGCAGAGTAAGCGTATATAGGAGGTGCTTTATGTATTTACCATTTTACCGCATTTTAATTTTTTTTAATCTATAACTATACAAAAGTATCTTATTTATGAAAAAAGCCTACATTTAGCCTATAATAGTAATAATAATCCCCTCAGAACAGGGCATTATTGGCCAGTAATGCCCTGTTCTGAGGGGACTACTTCTGTAATAATACTATCATGGGTTACAGTCTCATTACATGAGTAGCATGGCAAAAAAAGAATGCCAGCTCAACCAAGCTCAAGTTTCTCTGCTCTGAAAGCACCCCAACCTTCAGTTAGCGGGCGCTTTGGGGAGGTGCAGTCACATTGATATCAATACTATGCACTGTAAAATGGTCCTGGTCAGAGATTAGAATGCCCCTTCCTCATACACACATGGAACACTTCTCGGAAGCCCTCGTCCTTCCACTGCGGGATGCAGGCTCCCCAATGAGATTTCAGGTACTACGGTTACAAGCCTTTCTTCTTCACGTCACTCCAACACAATTCCTCATTTCATCCTCCCCTCTTGCGTCTGGTCGTCATGATCTTTTGAAAGCCCTTGGAATAGTCAGTACCATCTTTGTCCAACGATGGTCATTTCTTCTTGCGATATATATCTTTCCTACCGCCATTTTATTTTGTTCACCCTTGTGATGATGTCACAGACTTTTACATATTAATAAATATATATATATATATATATATATATATACACACATATATATACACACACACGGTTGCTCCCTTACTGATTCCAATAAACTGCAAGTATGTTGAGCGACTTGTGTTTAATGAGGATGACGCACAGGATAAGACGAGTACCTGGTTTCCTTCCCACCACGCTGGATCTCACCTGTGTCTCCGCTTCCAGGACACGGAGCCGCCTGCTTGCAGACGACAGCAACGTTTCCAGTTCTAGCTGCAGTGTATCCAGCTCCTCGATGCCGATTCCATCGTCCTCCGAACGGGACAGCACCGCAGTGTACCTGGGGCACAGCTTCACGTGGTCCACCGACTTAAAGTCGTGGAACTGCAGAGGGCAATCCTTCAACTCGCTCATTCTCCAAACCTGCGCACAACGCCAAAGCTGCAGAGAAAAGAACAGCGGTAAACATTGCGGGTACAGCGCATTGAGGCCCCCTTATCATTAGGCTGCACATCCGTCTTCCCCTTCCTTGTTAAGAATGATGCTCCATTCAAACCCTGTACAAACGTCGCAGTGTCACAATTTGCGGTTCAGATAATATGAGCAGATGCGGTTATGTTGCCCGTCGTTTCATTTATTAGCTATAACGAGATACGATTATTTTCCCCTGCATAGTATTAATGTAAATCCTAATTAGACAGCGCATCGTATTAATGTAAATCCTTAGTAATTAGACAGTGCATATATTAATGTAAATCCTTATTAATTAGACAGCGCTTTTTGCATGTATAAAGACATATTCACCTTCCGCATCAGCTAATTCATCTTTACTTTCTATCATCTTATAGCGGAATACATGTTAACTACTGATATGCTGCATATTGTCCATTGTATGGGGGTATGTATCAATCAGTTACATGGCGGGACCTCCCACCCACTCACCCCTGCACCCCACTCCCTGTCACAGGCCCAGCTCCCGCACCTCCGCAGCCCCGGGGTCCCAGCGGTCTCTCCCTCTCTCCCCAAGCCCCCTTTGTCTCCCCAGCGGCCGGTAGGAGGGAGCAGCGCGCTCCCCTAATCAGGGCCCGACATCTCAGGCCAGACTCCGCCGCGGCACATACCAATGAGAAGAGGGAGGGGGGTGGTGAGCGAAAATGGGACACGAGCTGGGACAAGGAGCGATGGGGCTACAACCAGGGGGCTCGATACGCTCGGCTTTTATTCATGTCATTAAAGCTTCTGGGTGATTTACACCCGTGGGTAGGAACATTACACTGCAACCCACCCCCCGTGTGGGTAGATGGACTCTTCCAGCTCTCCAGCAAGAGGGGGGGACAGGCGCTGTGAACGATACCAATTATTTTAAGGGGGGGGCACCTATTTCCCCCATCCACTACTAGATTATCCGTGACACCATTAAGAGGCACAGTAGTTACAAGATCTGTTAACTACAATAACATTCATTTAAAATATTAATATACATTATAGGTCCTTGGAGAAAGAACCCGCTGCCCGGATAGTTCTGCACTACCCCCCATATCGCCTGCGTTGGTCTGACCCGGCTGCAATACCACATTCCCTAATATGGAGTGAAGCTCAGCGGGCGAATCCAATCAGGCCAGGGGGGGGAATGAGCGCTTCATATTTATTTTATAGCGCCAGTGACTCCTGCTAACTCAACCTATGTGAACAATATAACGTTGATACAATGTATACATATGTAGTTGATGATAAGCGTGACGCCGTGTCCCCGCTAACACTAAGGTTTGCTGTGTCTCCACCCCCCCCCCACGCCTCCCCGTTGGTATGTTCGGCGGCTGGCTGTGTAGGAAGCGGTCCCGTCCCCCCGTCCCCCGCCAACGCGCATGCGCACATCGACCACTTCCGCTCTCGGGGGCTATAGGAGCGATGGTGAGTTTCTGGGAATCCCGGGGTAACCGGGCAGAGGAGCGGCGGGGGCAGGAGGGGAGAGCCCCGGGAAGGAGGTAGCCGTGCGAGGGACTCGGGCTGGGGGATAGGGCGGCCCCTGGGGTGGGTGACTCAACTGGGAAGGAGGGCGGCGGCCAGGCCCGGCTCTGCCCTGCCTGTCTCTCCCGGCTCTGCCCTGCCTGTCTCTCCCGGCTCTGTCCTGCCTGTCTCTCCCGGCTCTCCCGGCTCTGTCCTGCCTGTCTCTCCCGGCTCTGTCCTGCCTGTCTCTCCCGGCTTTGTCCTGCCTGTCTCTCCCGGCTCTGCCCTGCCTGTCTCTCCCGGCTCTGCCCTGCCTGTCTCTCCCGGCTCTGCCCTGCCTGTCTCTCCCGGCTCTGCCCTGCCTGTCTCTCCCGGCTCTGCCCTGCCTGTCTCTCCCGGCTCTGCCCTGCCTGTCTCTCCCGGCTCTGCGTGTCTCTCCCCTCCATTCTATATATACACACACACACACTCTCTCTACACACATATTCACTCTCTCTACACACACATTCACTCTGTCTACACACACATTCACTCTGTCTACACACACATTCTCTCTGTCTACACACACATACACTCTCTGTCTACACACACATACACTCTCCTCCTTCTTTGTGATGGTTTAAATATACTTTCATCATTACTTCCCCGGAGTGCTGTATCTATCCTCCTGCCCCACAGGTTTGGGTGATGTTATGGTTTATTATTGATTTGATACGTGCACATGCCAATACATTGAGTATGCTTGAGGTTGTATACACATACATACATACGCACTCTCTCCACCGACACTTTCATTGGGAGTGTAACCTCACGTGTTCTTTCTGCTTGGGTCATCACCTGCCCATTTCGAATTGGGTTGTTGGTATCATCATGCATGCATACATTTATTTATATAGCACCAACTGTGTACGCAGCGCTTTATAAAATTACAAACAATGGGGACAAGTACAGCAGGTAAATGTCCACATACAGCAAAGTGAGACCCTGCCCTGAAGAGCATAGTCACTTGTTTATAAAGTGCCAACATATTCCACAACGTGGTACAACAGGGGCGTGACATGCATGTAATGGTAAATGAAGACGTTCTGGTACTATAGGTGCTGAGGACCCTGCTGCTGAGAGTTTATAGTGTACAGGGCTCAGTATTTGTGACAGGTGTCGGTAGTCGAGTCACTCGGGCATTTCCAGGGTATCAGAGTGGGCTCCTGCCAGGTCCATGTAGCCCCCTCTCAGAGAGCACAGTGCTGGGTTATACTGAGGGGAGGGTTATGGTTCGTTAACACACATAATGTTTTTCAATATGTTTCACACATCAGTGGTAGTTTGTAGCTATATCTACACACCATATTCCAGCCATCTCACAATCTAAAGTTGTTATAAGGGGAACTACATGTGGATAAAGTGACTCACACGTTATTGCTCGATCTCAGCATTCGATATCCCACTTCAGCGATCAGAGCCACTGCAGCATCCTGTACCGTATGACCTTGTAATGACAAACTTTGGACACAGTATGATCAAAAAGAATCCCCTATGTTTGCACTCATCCACAAATATTTATGTAGTAACAATAGACCAATAGTCTTCTAATGATGGTAAGTATATATGATCTAATATCATGGGGTTAGAGATCACAAATATGTCAGATCTCAACCTGAAAAAGCTGATGCCAGAATAAAAAAAAAATACAACTTTATTAATTAATATAAACGTGTGTGTGTGTGATTAAAATCCCCATTGGTAGGATGCATGGAGATCAAATCCATATATAGTGAACAGGGATAGACAAAGTAAATAAATATAACTTTATCTCAACTCCTAGATGGTCAGAGTAGGTATAAAGGATCCCCGTAGGTAGCCTGTTATATATGAGACCGGAATAAGTATCACGCAGAGAGCAATTCAGTTCAGAAGTGAAAAACTACACACCATCAGCTCATTGAGCATTTTAGTGTACACAAATGGTAACTACTTTGTATATACAGTGTATGTGCGTGGTGTATCCAATGAGTGCTCTTAATAGGACTCTCCTTGATAGTAAATCATGAAATCCTCACACTGATGCCAATACACACAGTAACACTAATACGTTACAAAAATGAGTCTGTGATGCGTGGCTCAGTAAAGTGCTTATATCTGGGAGGCGTGGGTTCGAATACCACTTCTGACCAGCTTTGTTTCTTTTATATCTGGAGATCAATGACAAACTTTTGCAGTGTTTCACAAAGTTGTTGCTTTATTGCAGTGCACCTTATGTGCTAATAGTATGACAGCTAATATGACAGCTGCTGATTTAAGTAATGATTGCTATGCAGTATCCAAAGTAATTGAATTCCATAGATCTGGCGGACTGTATGAACCAGTTGGTACAGTTGCAAGTTAGAGAGCCAGGGCTGAATCAGACTCAAGGTGGCACATTAGCTTGCCATGTATTGCTAGTGACCTTGGTGTTGAAAAGGTTAATTTGATAGCTAATTTCACCATAGACATGGCGACAGACACATGGACCTCCTTCTGCTTTTCAACTCGCACATACCCAATTCCTCAGTGTTCAAAGTAACATCCTTATTAGCCCGAGATACCCGCAGATAGTCCAACAATCATTTGTCTTAGTTTTTTATATCCAGCCATTCATATCAAACCATTTTTATATACAGCGGGTTCCAGGCCGCCGCCGTAAAGCGGAAATCGCCGTAAAGCGTGGCCCTGCTGTACTGTATTGTACCTTTGAAAACAGAGATGCAGAGCTGTAACCCGACTGTTTCGCTGACAATGGCACACAGACTAAAACTGTTGCTTAGTGACAGCCGGATACTCAGCTGCTGAGCGTGTCATGCCGAAAATCACCGGAAAAACGGAACAAGCGCCGAACCTAATGAATATGGGTATCATTTGGGAAGCGCTGTATGAGCGGAGCGCTGTAAAGCGGGGCACTACTGTATCTGTTTTACATGTGTCTAGTTTCCGTTCAAAAGGCTTTGAAATAAGTACCGGTACAATTAAAGGGTGAAGTTAAAAACTCCTTAAAGCCAGGGGCCTGTCCTCAAGACACGCCAACAAGTTAGGTTTTCAGGATATCCCTGCTTCAGCACAGGTGGCTCAGTCTTTGATAGCAAGGATATCCTGAAAACCTGACCTGTTGGAGTGTCTTGACGACTAGTTCAGAACCCCTGCCTTAAAGGTTGAAGGCAGAGTATTGCATTGCAAGATGGTATTTCACACCCTGTAGTGTTCTGTCCTGACACGTAGAAATGCCTGTAAAATGGTCATAGAGATGATGGAGATCTCCATTCTTCTGCGCTGCTGTCCCACCCGGGGTATGCGGTGACGATAAGACGGCAGACAGGCGCGCGCATGTTTTGTCGCATCAAACTTTGCCACTTTGTGTGTGTGTGCCGTTTTTGCTTATTAGCCATTTATTTTGTGCACAAGACTAAATGATTTATATGGCCAGGGAAGTCTATTCAGTAGAAGAAAAAGATTCTGGATTTTCGTTTAACCGGCTGTGGGGTTTGCCGGTTTAACCCTTTCCGTGCTGAGACATGCAATGGATTACTTGTTTATCCTGCATCAAATGGTGTTTGGGGGGGTTTAACCTGTTCAGTGCTGAAATAGCTCTGCTTTGGCCTGTCTGTTTCTTCAGCATTGACCATGTTTTCTTTCACGTGAGCCGATGTCATTCTTTATTTTTGGGTCATGGTAAATAAAGTAAAATGTTTTGCTTCCATCGGTAAATCAATAAACGTAAAGATGCAAATTGTGAGAGAAAATGTAAACCTGTTATTTTTGGGAGGTCAGGGAAACGCTGGAAATTGCCCAGATGTAGCTGGCAGGCCATTTGAAAAGACCATATTTCACAGCAGGGGAAGGTGAAACAAACCGATTTCCCCTCTGCACGCATCGGCCTAAAATAGAACCCAGTGGTTGCTCATTGCTGATGCTGGGCAGGAAAAATAAGCTGAGCTTTTATTTTGCTTCTAAGGTGCATTTTTGTGTAAATGGTGTGCATTGTTGCCAAGTCTTTCCTGGTATCTGCTGTATTGAGGGCTAAACGAATTCTCGACATCCTGTAGAATAGGGGATCTGTCTACTCTGGTACATTGCATATGATCCGAAGCAGTTGTTCCAACCGAAAATCCCCATTGACGGTTTATTTATTTATCAAATGTTTTACCAGGAAGTAATACATTGAGAGTTACGTCTCGTTTTCAAGTATGTCCTGGGCACAGAGTTATGATGACAAGTATATGGTTACAAATACATGGGTACATTAAGTTAACTCGTGCCGAAACAAACACGAGGACACCAATGCATAGTGCACATGCGCTAAAAGGAGAGTGGCGCTTCGCAATACAAACAAGTTTGTATTTGAAGCGCGACGCTGGGAGAAGGTAGCGCGGAAGCTAGCGCGTTCCACTATGGACGCAGCCTTAGACTTGTGGCCACTGTGAGAGTCTCCGGTGGATTGTTCCCGTTGTGTGGTGCACGGTAACTGACGGAGGAGCGGCTGGATACTTTGTTGAACCTTGGGACTATGAACCGCCTTTCTGAGTCAGATCTCAGATAAGTGCTGCATGTGGTAGGGGTGAGGAGCTTGTTCAGATAGATGGGTAGCTTGTCCAGAAAATATTTGAAGGCAAGACAGGAAAGATGAACTTTGCGTCTAGACTCAAGTGATGGCCAATCTAGTTCTTTGAGCATTTCGCAGTGATGTGTGTTGTAGTTGCATTGGAGGACAAAACGACATATTGAATTGTACAGGGAATCAAGTTTGCTACGGTGGGTTTGGGGTGCCGAGCCATATACTATGTCTCCATAGTCTATAATTGGCATTAGCATCTGCAGTGCCATGTGCTTTCTGATCAGCAGACTTAGGGGCCTATGCAGAGAGCAGCGCTTTTTAAAATTGGAGAGGGGAATAAAAAGTAGGTTAAATGGAGAGTTTTATTCTCCATATGCAGAAATGGGCGAAATCCGCTATTTTTAGCATTACTGCATGTGGAGAATTGTAAATGAGGAGATGCGCGCAGCTGAAAGGGAAGAAAAAAATCGCGCATTTTTTTTTCTCCCTATAGCCGGCGACCTCCTGCTTCTTGCCAACTTTAGTTGGCGGAGAAAATTGACGAAAATCGCGCCAAAAACAGCCGCTAGATGGCGAGCGCGCCTTTCTGAATTCGGATACTTTTCAGACTGGCGAGATGTAGTTTCTCGCCAGCCGCGCGGCGAGATTTTGAAATAGAAAAAAAAAAGGCGCGTTTTCCCTAGCTCGCCATTTTCAGCTGTTTTTAGCGCGATTTTCTCCGGAAAATGGCGAGATTTCAAATAGCGCTGCTCTCTGCATGAGTCCCTTAGGGAGGATTTGTTCCTATAAAGTACACCTAGTTTGGCATAGGTTTTAGGTGTCCGGGTATCAATGTGCATCCCAAATGTTAAATGGGAGTCAAACCATATGCCTAAATATTTAAAACTAGTAAGAGGGGTCAGGAGTATATTAGAGTTGGTTCTGATCTGTAGCTCAGTCATTAGAAGCTTTACAAATTTAGCCTTGTTCCCAAATACCATTGTTAGTCTTGTCAGTGTTTAAAAACAGTTTGTTTTGGGAAATCCAAAATTATGGAGATTTTAGGCCGAAATTGCGTGAACATCCATTTCAGACCTTATAGAATGAAGCCCTTAGTGCAGGAGTGGCCAACTCCAGTCCTCAAGGGCCACCAACATGTCAGGTTTTCAGGATATCTCTGCTTTATTGACTGAGCCACCTTTGCTGAAGCAGGGATATTCTGAAAACCTGACTTGTTGATGGCCCTTGAGGACTGGAATTGGCCACTCTTGCCTTAGTCAGAGAGCTATTTTTATGTCATTCCCAAAAAAGGATATTTTCTATTAAAAAAAAACAACAAATTATACGTCATCTGTAGCTAATATTTGTCATCACCCACTGAAGGAATGGACCTTTACGATTGTTCATTTGAAGACCAACTTAAATAGTAATCAAAAGCTGACCAAAAAATACACAGGAGAGCGTTGAGAAAAAAATCATTGCATTTATGGAAAGAGGAACCAGCTTCAAATCCCCCTCAAGCGTACCAACTCCAGCTTTTCTCTTGCCGGGACATTGTGTATTGCATTATGGAAAGAAGAGAGGAGATTTGAGTTTTTATCTGGTTGATTTGAAGTGCAGTTTTCTAATAAACATAATACTGACTTTATACTAGTTAAAGCGTGTCTGTAGAGAAGCAGCCTTGCAATAGATAGCCACTGACCCCTTGCTTTTCCCTTTCCCACGCCCAGACTGCCACACTTCGCCCGTACCTCAATGCAGTCCGTGCCACTCTGCAGGCAGCGCTATGCCTGGAAAATTTCTCCTCCCAGGTGGTGGAACGACATAACAAACCCGAAGTGGAAGTCAGGTAAGTTAGGGGAGGGTCAGTTGGTGTGGGAAATATCGAATTGATGCATTATACGTGTGAGGCCATTGACCAGGGATCGTTAACACGCGATTGCTGGACCACATCCGGCCCCTGAATATCCCAACTGTGGTCCTTGGACTGTCTGACCGTGTTAATATCATTGTATTTACGCTTCCAAGTGTGCTTTCTCACTCTGGAACTCACTGTAAAGTCAAGGTAATAAAGGATATGGTAAAAATATTCTAAATCCTATATAAAAAGGTAGAAGTACTGTATGGGTAATTTGTCTTCTTAGAGATGCATTGAATTACATAGCGACTTCGGGCCCTTTCTACTTTAATTCCTTTTTTAAATCTGTCTCGTTATGAAGAGCACGACCATAGAGGGATAGGAGTGCTGAATTTGTTCTGATAAACCGTGATGCTAGGTGGCATAATTTATCAATGTCTAAGTGAATGTAAAGCAGACCTTTCCTTAATCACATAAAATGCGTGAGCGGTCTCACATAGTCATGTTGCCAAATACTAAAGTATTTGATCAATCTGCAAGTATGTGAAGTGCTTTCCTTCACACTTTATGAGATTATGTTGCTTACAAAGTATCACAGAAGCTATGAATAAATACCTTTTTATGTAAATATACGAACGTTTTCATATAATTGTACCTCATTATGTCCATCTATTGTTACTCTTGTCAGAGAAATCTTTTGTCACCTAGCACTGTTAAACCTTCCTTAGCAGTGGGTGACTTCTATGCATATGCCTAAACTCTCGTTTCAATGAACTAATTAAAACCTTTGCTTTTCTCAAACCATTTCTAATCTGTAATTAGACTATGAAGAATAACTTCACTGAATTGTAAAGTTTGTTTGAGTTACAAGGTGTTTTTCCTTACTGCTTGTTCTGCAGGAGTAGCAAAGAACTGCTGCTACAGCCCGTGATCATTAGCAGGAATGAGAAGGAGAAAGTTCTGATTGAGGGATCCATTAACTCCGTGCGAGTCAGCATTGCAGTGAAGCAGGTGGGTTCTGCTGGCATTGTCTCCCTCTGAACAAAAACTAGACAGAAAAACCCTGGCTTTAAAAAACTGGAGCACTTCACATATGCAAAATATACACATAGCTATTTAAAAAAATCTATGTAGATTTATGGTTCAATATTACATTAAAAAACAATATGTCAATATGTATAAATGGTTAAAGTGCCTATGCTGAATAAATCAATAGGTAATGTTACCTTATATTCCCCAAATACATCTAAAGTGCATTACACATGCAATAGAAAAACAGAAGGGGGGAGGTACATGCTCCACCTCGGAGGGGGTCGGTTGGGGCAGTAGAGAAAAGGGAATTTAGAGCCGGAAAAGATCCTAGCCAAAGGATGTCTCCACATGTTGGAGGCAGTGAGGTCCCTATTGTGTGCACTCAGTTACTCTCATACATAGGTGTGTGAAGGTAGTCACGCAATGCGAGTCTATGAGAAGGGAGCTTAGCCACAATGTGCCGCGTCACGTGAGCGGTTCACCCAATGAGAGCTTACCAGCTCCGTGACGTCATGGCCGCGCCCCCTCCCCCCAACACGCGCGCAACTAGCTGGCCAGGAATCGCACGGCCAAGCAGAGTGCATGACGTCACGGCGCTTGAGCACCAGCGCACGCACTCCCAGCCTGGCCGCAGCCTTAGTCGTTCCTGTTCATATTCCTGAGCAAAATCTTATGTTCTTCTGTACAAGGAGAAACAAGAGCGCAATTATTTGGCAAACTTGGTACATTTCACTACGGTTACCACTGCGTCACCATCTGGGTTTTTAATTGGCCATTGGAGGTTTTCCATCACAAAATGCCGCAACATGTTTTGGTTACACTTGTCATCGTTCTGATCATTTCCGCCACGTTGTGACCTGAAGGAGAACGGATTGCACTCTTGTAATTGTCCAGATAGTTTGGATTTATGGTTTGCTGCCTACTGTAATATCCTTACAAGAGCCACCATCCTATCCCTCGTTTTCACAGCATGCGTAAGGAATAACATTGGGAAAGATTTTCTAGAACTGCGTCTATAAAGTATTTTCATGTTTGTTCATTAGTGGCTATTGAAACCTGCAAGGAACCTATAAGGGGGAATATTCAAATAAGTTAACGTTCCTTGATGAACCTCCTAAATGCGTTGCCTCTAATAGTCAAGGGGTTAAGTAAACCGGTATGCCAGAAAAGTTAGCCATTTAACACTGCTAATCCCAGAGTACAATCTCTTGGTGACTCAGGTTTGATAAAAATCAGTAACCACCATATTTTTATTTTGTCACCTTTTTTTTTTTTTGTGGGTTTGTCTAATATAACGTTGATGTAATTGTTCATGCCCCCTACATGGTTAGCCCCCTTTTTTTTTTAATGCTTTTCTTTTCCCAGGCGGATGAAATTGAAAAGATCCTGTGCCACAAATTCATGCGCTTCATGATGATGAGAGCAGAGAACTTCTTTATCCTACGCAGAAAGCCAGTGGAGGTGAGCGCTGCCGTGGGATAGGCCAGTGGGTTCCAGTTGTAGGTGATAAGTCGGGAGCTGCTGTGTTCGCCCATCTGAATGTACTTGAAGGGAATATTTGCTAACTGAAGCAATTTAAATCATTACTGGGTTTTTTTGTTTAAAAAAAAAAAAAAAAACATTTTAAGGGATATTTTTGCAGAAAGGAAATATAAAAACCATGTCCTTCATTATATATTACAGGGAAAGGTGAACACAATTCGAGAAATCCGCGCTCATGCTGTCTTGAATCACATGAAAACCAGTCCCTTTGCTGCTAGGTGCATAGAGTCTCTCCCCACAGTCTCCTAAATGAGATAACCCAGATGGGTATATCTCTGAACAAACGAAAAAAAGTAATCACACAGCACACCAGGGTAATTAATACTTTTAATAGGATCCCAATAGATATAACAGATCCCAATATATCACTTTAAGGGTACTTATTCTGTTTGTATTGAAGTATTGTTATTTTCACCTTGGGTGATTATTTGAATCACTTTTGTGTTGCTCAGTATTTATACTGCTCTTTAGCTGGTATTTTAAATCTGTTAGATCTATTGGGAATCTTATTAAAAGTATTAATTATGCGAATCCCTGGCGTGCTGGGTGCATACTTTTTTCATTACAGGGAAAGGGTTGAGAACCATGCAAAATGTCATTTAACATTTCTTATAAAACCCCTTTAAAACAGATTTATCCCTAAGCCGAGAGGTTGAGTTGGCATACGGTAATGCTCATGAGGAGTCCCATGTTATCTCAACATCAAATCTCCCACTTGAGCAGCTAGTGACTTCAGTGATGTATTTACAATCGACATTCCAAAATAGATCTCTTGGCTTCTAACAATAGATCTTTTTTTTTTTTTTTTTTTCTCTGAGAAAATGATGTACAAATGCATCCTTAAAGTCACTATCCCCTCAAACCTGCATAGTGCCGAGTACCTTTAGAAACACTTTTAGATTTCTTTATCATTACAGATACTGTGCTAAATGGGCAGCGTTATCTTGCAATTTCTCTAATTGCGTTAAGCCGAGAAGCAACCAGTAAAAACTATATCCAATACTTGAATGCAATCTGCATGTGTAATTGGGAAGCGGGGCTGTTCGATGTGTGGGGGAGCGATTCAAAGTCAATCAGCAGAGGAAAGAGATCCGATTAGATCATTGATCCTGCTCCTTCTTTCCTGTTCCCAGGGTTACGACATCAGCTTCCTAATCACAAACTTCCATACGGAGCAGATGTACAAGCACAAGCTGGTCGACTTTGTGATTCATTTCATGGAAGAAATTGACAAGGAGATCAGCGAGATGAAGCTGTCGGTTAATGCGAGAGCTCGTATTGTAGCGGAGGAATTCCTAAAAAACGTAAGGGAGTCTTTTGGGTAATTTTGGTCTGTTTCAGCGTAAAGGAAAGCTATTTGGGGTTGGGGGGTGGGGTGTGATTATATGAATTGAGGTGTGATAATGTGACTTGTGTTATCAGCTTCCGTGTGGCTTATCACCATAGAATATGTGAAATGAAGATGTCCAGTTCCTGTAAAGAGGATATTTTGAGACTTCACCTTTATTTGAAACCCTTCACTTGTACCTCGTAGCAAATGTGCTCATTCAGTGCCTCCTGCAGCCAAATCTTTAACCATCTTTAGCTGTCGGCAGGTCCTGCAATGCTGTCCCTTAGGGTTGGTTCGTGCGAGGGGCTTCACGCTTGACTCCAGCTGGAGCGATGTGTGCCATGTAGTTGAACATGACGAGGGGGGGGGTGTCATGGGTGTGGCTGTGACGTCACTTCACGGAGCTGGTTCGCCCTCATTGGACGACCCGCTCGTGTGACCTGGCTGTTGTGCATCGCAATCGCTGCGCCTCTAGTCACGTACTCTAAAGACAGCCTCATAGAGGCACGTCAATTTGATCGCTCCGACGCGCGGTCGTGATCACCTTGGGTGCGGCCTTGGCCTCCCAAGTTTCAGTCCGACTGGTTAATTTATTCTTGCCCTGGGAACTTGACAGATGTGGTTTTATTCAGGGGAAAGGTTCCACAAACCAGTAACATGTCAGATCAGTTGACGTACGATATAATGCAGAATTGAAATGATATCTGGGGGAATTGGGTTAGAAAGGAAACATAACTCATCCCAATATAAATGATGCTGTTGTCACTGTTCTCTTTAGATTAATGCTTGATGTGGCATTTTGTATGTTTAACCTTGGCCAGGGGAGGCCAACCCCACTCCTCAAGGGCCACCAACCCGTCAGGTTTTATGGATATCCCTACTTCAGCACAGGTGGCCAAGTTGACTGAGGCACTGATTTGAGCCACATGTGCTGCAGCAGGGATATTCTTAACCTGACCTGTTGGTGGCCCTGTGGACAGGATTTGGCCACCTCTAACCTAAAGAAATATCATTTGCCAGGGGGGGGGGGGTCTGCATTACATGTTTTTGCCGTGTAATTTGTACTCCCACTGGGATGTTAGTGACCGACACCTTCTTCTTTTCTATTTGTCTCCCAGTTTTAAAGAATCTGGATGGATTGGATGTGACTTCCTCATTTCGCTCCTGGATCTCTGCATTGCTGCCTATTGGGAAGGGGCTGGTTGGGGGGGTTAAGAGGGCCAAGGGGAAGGGGCTTGCATTTAGGTGCAGAGAGAGTCTGTCCGGGAGACGTCCAGGGGAAATGTACATGGCATTTACTTTCATTCCACGATCCCCACAGGATGGGACAGAATATTTTTATTGTTATTTTGAAAGAGAAATTCTGTGCTTGTCTGAATCTGTCATTTTTTTTTTTTTTTTTTGTATATCATTGCTATTTCCTTTTTGCAGTCTCTTCAAAGGAGTTCTCCGAGTGATTTCAGTAACTGCCCACAAATGGGACCCACAGTGGCATTGAAGGGCTTAGCCAATGTGTGCTAGCCCCAAAAGCAATTTTATTCAGGAAAAAAAGGATTGTGTGACGATCCTGTATATATCCTGTATATATCCTAGAGCGAGTGCAGAATGAATTCTGCTGTTGGGCTGGGTGCAAGCAAAGTAAGGCTGCTTGGCCTGCTCGCTACGTTATGACAGGTTTGTAACTGTAAAGAGCGGGCCTATTAGGAAAAAAAAAATACATTGCATAAAGACTGCCATCCTATCCAGAGGTACTGTAATAACTGCGTTTTCCAGTTGCTGGGACTAAAATGAGGGGGTGGTGGGTTCAGTATTGATTTACAATCGTTTAAAAGGGCGCGCTAGTTTCCGCTGCTCTGATATAGACTACGGAGCGCTGCCTGTTCCGCTCCATACAGACACTTGCCAAATGATACTGTTGATCTCCGAGCTAGTCACAGCACAGGGCTCTGTGGTTCATTCTTGAACAAAGGCTTAACACCACACGTTGGTGCCCACTTCATGGTGATAATTGGGAAGCTGTAAACCTGCATCTCCTGTTTCTTCTGCTTTTTGCACTTACTGTAGATTTTGTTTCTTATTCCAAAATAAAGCCTTTTTGTCCTGTCTCCACGGCGTGTTTTGTACCCTTTTATTTTTTTGGTCTGGTTTGTGGTTATTTAGGAACATGGGGGAGGGGAAGAGATTGTCTGGGTTTGTTAATAATCTGTGCAATACATCATAATTGCATTTGTGTGGGGTTAATTAACCCTCTTGCTTCCAGCAATGAGTTGCAGAACGTCAGTGCTTTACTAGCCATGCGAAATCAACCAGCCACGGAGCGTCCGGCCGGCCCACGTAAAAAGGCCGCACCTTTAGGCATATCCAAGGTGTGGTTTTTTTGTTCATAATTGGCGTCAAGCGTGTACTGATTTTATATCATTAGCCTGAGGCCGGCGCAAATACTGGGAATAATTTTACAATACAGGAAAAAACAGCGAGATAAAGTTATCACTGATGGCAATAAGTCTCTGCCCCAGAGATCCCATCCGTTCTTCAGAGAAAACTATCAAGTCATCGAGAACAATATACAGTAAATATGCATTTAAACCTGTGCCAATACTTTGCAGCACTCGCAAATAATGTGGCATACGCTCTGCGGATTGCTGAAATCTAGTTTTAGGATTTGAGTGGCAAGATTTTAGGGACTCCTGGACTTACCGGTGAGGTTACTGCTATTACTTTTTGTTTTGGCTATTTAAGTTCCTTTAAAAGCAAAAATCTCTTTTTTTTTTTTTTTAGAGGTTGACACAAATGTACTTTTTTTTTTTTTTCTTTCTTGAAGGCTGTTGCAGGTCAATACTTGGCGTGTGTGAGAATGGGTTTTATTAACACTTCTGATGTTGGTAAGGTTTCATCAAACATCGTACAGCATTGGGGCATTAATGTAATGTGCTGGCAAACCCTCCAAGTAATACTGGCTCATATTGTTGAGTCGAATCGATACATATGTAAATAAAATGTAATTGTACATGTCCTACAACCGAACATTAGGCTAAAATGTCATGCATTTAAGGCCCCATCTACTAAGCAATGCTAATATGCTCTAAGGTGCCTTACGGCTTGGCACCGTTTAGTGAACGTGGCCCATGTTTACTAAGGAGTGCTCTGCCATAAAACACCTTTCAGTCCGTTCACTTGCGCTCTACATAGTTTCAATGGGCACTACTGCTTTTAACTCAAATCAAAATGTCATTGGTTATTTGCGTGGGCTGCAAATTGGACACCGTGACATGTCAACGGTCTGTAATCCGGGAGATTAGCTGGGAGCACAGGACCAGAAAGTGGTGATTTAATGGAAAAGTGCTGATTTTTTTTTATCAATGATACTTATGAGCAATCCCATGCAATTTACATATGATTATTTGTTTTAGTTTTTTTTTACAGAAAGCAAAAGGGCTAATTTTTTTATTATTATTTAAAGATACGCCCCCCCTGTTATTAAGATACGTACTGGATGTTTCAATGGCTGTCAATTAGGAAGCCACATCGCCCACGGTGGTGCTGCGGCTGCCTTATTGGCCCAAGAGGCCCGCAAGGTTCGTGGCCATTTTCATTTCACTGGTAAGTGCCAAGAGCCGCTTAAAATATTGTGGCTCCGCTCTCCATGGGCTTTCGACCAACAAAAGGAGGCAAAACAAAAAAATTCTATTCTAATGTAATGAAGGGCGCAGGCAGGGGACGGTGGCTTTACACTTCCACCACCGCGTAAAGTGTTACAAATCAGCGATAGTGGCACAATGTACCCACTGGTGAGTGGCACAATGTACCCACTGGTGAGAGTGTGTCTGCCTGTATCAGGGGTGTTACAAGTAGCTGCAGGCGTGTAACAATAACACAGACTCTGTGAGCTAGTTCAGAACAGGTGTCTGATTGGGGAGGGGGTTGAGGGATGTTAAGGGCCTGGCAGTCCTGCCAGCCATCATTTCTGCAGCATTGTGTTGACTCTGTTGCTTTGGAAACTGTCGCCACAGTGACAGCAAACAGAAGGGGAAGGATTATCCAGGGAGCCTGTGACATGGCCAGGGTGACAAAGAGGGCTGTGCAGGCTGGCAGGCAGGGGAGCGCAGGTACAGGGGGGCAGGGTTAGGCTGGGAGCCAGGATTTGCAAGCAAGGGGACGGACATGTAACCCAAGCCCCTATCACTGTCCTGTCCCTGTGCTGCTCTCCTCACTGGGTCCCAGGTAAGGTACAAAACCTTTTGTGATCGCGATATAGATAAATATATTATTCTAAACAGATATTACAAAGACAATGATAGATAATGAGGAAATCTATAGAAATTCATATTGTGTGTGTGTGTGTGTGTGTGTGTGTGTATTATAGAGAGCAATATACATCTTCATGCTCATTATAGAGAAATAGATCATCATAGAAATGATAGCAAAATATAGAAATCATTATCGTGGATAGATATCATAATTATAATAGGGAGAGAGAAGTAAGAACTAATCAATATTAGTATGGATATAAATTATATATAAATAAATGATTTGTTATAATTCCGTCTCTTTGGGAACTGAAAACAATGCAACGAAATATGTTAACCCCTCAACTGCTTAAGGGGCCTGGAACACATTTTTTAAGCATTATTTAATGTGTGGGAGAGGGATATGATAGAAACGTTCAAATATATAAGGCGTTTCAACAAAGTACAGGATGGAAGCATATTTCAGAGAGAAGTGCTAGAATGAGGTTATTCTCTGAAGCTGAAGTGTGGCAGCTAAGGAGCAGTGTGAGGGAGTCCTTTTTTTGCCCCCGGAAGGGGTTGTGGATTAGTGGAATAGTCTCTCAGCAGAGGTGGTAGGGGCTAATAATGCTTGGGATAGACATCAGGCAATACTAAATATGAAAGGAAGCCGAGGATCTCGTAGGGTCTTGGCTTTTACAATAGCCATTAAAATGTGGAGTCAGGGGCTGTGAAACGGATCACTTTCTATGTTTCTATGTGTGTGTTTGTGTCTGTGCTATCAAGTTGTGTTATATAGTGTATACCATGGGTGGGCAACTCCAGTCCTCAAGGGCCACCAACAGGTCATGTTTCAAGATATCCCTGCTTCAGCACAGGATTGAGCCACCTGTGCTGAAACAGGGCTATCCTGAAAACCTGACCTGTTGGTGGCCCTTGAAGACGAGTTGCCCAACCCTGGCGTACAGCCTAAAAAGTTGCAGAACTGCTCTTGACGTGACAAAATGCCAAACCTGTTAGGCAGCAGAGCACAGCTGACTGGACGCCACTCTAGAAATAACAGGACGGGCATCTTTTTAGATTCACTGTATTTTCTTCTTTTAAAAAGAAATTGGAAGTTTGCAACAACAACAAAAAAGGGAAGATAGACCACGTTCTGCGCTGGATTTTTAAATACAGACGTAGGGATACCATGTACAGTACTCCCCTAATTCCATCAGGGTATTGGTATTCACATGGCTGCACAGGAGACCAGTCATATGGCATGCATTGCTATCGGGACGTATCTATTTAAACAAGTCTGTATGCATCGTTTTATTTCATTAGTGCCAACGGTGTACGCAGCGCTTTTCAAAATGACAGCACAAGGTACATACATTGCAAACAATGGGGATAAGTGCAATTACAACATAAAGCAAAGGGAGACACTGTCCCAAAGAGCTTACAATCTAAGTGATCTCTGTGCAGATGAACACACTGTAGTGCTGAGAATAACCTGGTCCCGTTTTCTACATTCTAAAGTATTCTCCTTCCCACTGCGCAGACTGACTCCGCGTTGGTCACAGCCATGAGTGAGGGTGGACGTGTCCCCTTGAAGGTCCTACACAATCAACAGTAGTCGCCATACTACAGCCGTCACCATGGTCACACAGGTACAAGTCCTGCTAAGTGTGACAGGAGGCTGCATGTGGAGTAACAATAAGGAGCCTTGCTGGGGGTTGTAACTTTGTTGACCTTGTAGTTATACATAGAACTATTACAAGAAGCTGTGAATAGCTTGCAAGATGACACTGTTAACCAGGGGTGGCTTACTCCAGTTCTCAAGGGCCAGCAACTGGCCAGGTACTAGGGATACCCCTGCTTCAGCACAGGTGGATCACTCGGTCATCTTGATTGAGCCACCTGTGCTGAAGCAGGGACATCCTTGAAAACTGACCTGTTGGTGGCCCTTGAGGGCTGGAGTTGGCCGCTCCTGCTCTATATAATGGAATTCAGACACTGGGGCAGCAGAGTATTGTGTCTTATTCATTAGTGTCAGGTAGAAGGCAGTAGTTAATGATAAGTAGCCCCCTGAATGGAAATAACTGCATCACTGACTGTGCATTAATTACCCGTCCTATGTCATTTGTACTTTACAAAAAGGAACTTGTGTGGTCTTCACATACTCTATACAAAGTACTTGTATAAAGCGTCAGTCGCCCCCTGTAGGATGTCTGTGTAACCACCCCTATTTTTTAGCTCCGGGTATGCCCTGGTCCCCAAGATACCCCAGAAAATAGTGCACTGCAGGTGGTTAAAACTTCTGCATCACTTGGACCAATAGAAAGCCGCGGCACAACGTGATGCAGGGCATTTAAACACCAGGAAGTACCAGGCTACTGGCCAGTATCTCGGGAACCAGAGAGTACCCGAAGCTGCAACTCGCATATCACCTTCCTGGTAATAAAAGGGAGGAGGTCAAGGAGTTACTGCAGCTTTAAATATATCATTACCTGGAAAAGCATCTACTTTTCTACAGCACCAATACAGTAGCGGCTTCAATCGTCCAATTAGAATCAATGATCACATTACGGTACTTGATCAATATTACTCACAGTATTTTCTAAGATTGATTGGAGGTGAGAAAGAGTGGTTCTGTGGGTAAATACCCTAAATCTGTCATCCAACGGAGTTTGGGTCAGGAGAGCCTGGTTCATTTCCTGGTGTCAGCTCCTTGTGACCTTGGGCAAGTCACTTTATCTCCCTGTGCCTCAGGCACCAAAAATATAGATTGTAAGCTCTGCGGGGCAGGCACTGTGTCTGTAACATTCTTATGTGCTGCGTACCGCATGCTACACTGTAATTGTGATGCGCTTTGAGTACTATTGGGAGAAAAGTACTATATGAAATAAAGTTATTATTATTTTATTATGATTACCCTACTAATTTCACATATGTATAAGGTTGCAATGCTTTATCCATCTTTCTTTCCCTGTGAGTTGGACGGTTAATGAGTTTGTCTTATTCCCCAGCCTGACTCAGAACTCCTAGCCAAAATACAAGTGTTGGATGGCGGAAACGAAACCAGTGTCAAAACAGCATGTGATGGAGGGACAGGTATGATTTCTGCTACCAGGACAGTTAGGACTAGAGTTCAAAGCCATCCACATACAGTATATATCAAAGAGATAGAGTTGCCAGACGGCTTTTCCAAAAATACTGGACACAATGGTGAAAAGTGTGACGTGCTCGAGACACACACACATACCTCTCTCCACTCCATGCTGTTTCTTCCTCTCCTTGGCCCCACCCCTAGACTCCTGGAACCTTCTGCTGATTGGCTGCCGCTGAGTAATGCAGCCAATCAGGATGGAGGAAGCTGCCCTGCCCCCTAGCAACATCCCTACTCAGGGAAATCCCACGGACCCCCAAGACGGTCAAGACATTAAGTCCAGAGAGGTAATACTGGACACATACATGTCCGGTATTAACTCAATTTTTTTACTGGACAGTGTCCAAATACAGGACAGTCCGATTTATTACTGAACACCTGGCAACCCAGAGAACTAAACCAGACACTAACTGCTGCTCACAATATTACATGTTGTTTTGTATTCTGTTATATAGCACTGCCAGGAAACATACGTAATAAGGGGTCCCTGAATCTGTCCCAAAGAGCTTGCAATCAAATTTGGGGATTAAAGATTCTCTGTGAGATTAGGCGACGTTCTTCAGGGACACAATTCTTGAAAGATCTTTTAGATGACATGGTCCTTTCACTCTGCTCTAGAGATGTGCTAATCTCTTCAAATTTGCTTTGCCTTAATGTCACGTTTTTCAGCCTTTCACACAGGCTTGGATTACTGCGATTTGGGCCAAAATCTATTTATACTATAATTCAGAAAGTATGTTTTTTTGTTTATCCGGCTATACAAATCCAAACGCTTAATCCTAGAGCCGCCACACTTGGCATGCTATCTAATAAGATCAAAAGGAGGAGCGTAGGTGCGGTTTTAGTGTGTTTGACCCATGGCTTCGTGTAACCCCCGGAACAAATATTCGTGAAAACTATGTTTTTTTTTTCACTTTAGCTCTTCAGGTAATTGTTTGATTAACTCCAAATTTGGAATGTAGGAACATATTTGGAGGAGACATAATTGGCCCAAAAAGTACCGGTTCAATACTTCCGGTTCCAAAGCGTTTTTCTCGATTTTAGCCAATTGCCTCACGCTTCGTACTTACGTTCCACTGCGAGCAGCGTGAACAACACAAAAAGCGTGTGAATAAAGAGCTTTTATTTTGACATTGTAGCGTTAGTGTAGTCTTTCTGCAGTTCTCTCGCCCGTTCTCAATTATATTCTTGACTTGATAGGATGCAATTAGTTAGGATACAGTTAGGTTTAGTTTGTTTTTATTTGAATACAATCGTTTTTAGATTGGCAAAGCTTAGCATGTCTTAGCTAAACTATTGCTAGAAATATTTTGAAGTCTCCCTACTTTGGACCCCCTTGAATGCCATTATATAAAGGGCCAAGTGATCAGATGCCCCTTTGCTTCTGTGTTGGAAATTTAATATACATTTATTTTTAATGCTTGGCCGATTTTTACATTTTTTTTGCCTGTTTTTGCTACATTTTTCACAAAATAAAAATGACAAATTTTCGCTTGTGTGAAAAATATAGTAACAACAATTAATTTAGCACACACCACACAGCACATCTCACGGGTGATTGTATATAGATATAATTTGAGAGATGACATGTTTGTTGGTTATTCGCCTGTAACATATGGCCTCTGATTTTCTTTTTCTGGTAACCACTCTACTTGCAGCGCCTTCGCTCTCACAAGTCACTCTGACGCTGAACCAGTTAAAAACTGAGATTTTCTATCGCAAAATAGTTTTCTATAGGCAGTAAATGTTGTGACTGTGTTAGTCCCAATTTAATCAATGGCTCAAATCTACAGGAGGGAACGGGGAGCCTCACAGTGGGCCTGGAACACACCCTGACAAAGCATCTCATGGGAACCCCAAAAAGAAAGCTCACCCCAACCCAGCAGCAGAGAAGCAGAAACAGGATGGTAGGCAGACAGTCTACAGATAAACCAACAATCAAAACCTTACCTCGGGAACTCACTGCCACCCATTAGGTGACAGATATCTGTCTCCCAATTCTCCAAACTCAGCTACAATTACACCAATGCAGTGTTCCTATCCTTTGTTACATTGTGTACCCCCCCCCCCCGCTAGAGTATATTTGTTCCGCAACCCCCTAATTAATAAATCTTATTGCCTACTTGTCAGACCGTTGCTAGCACAACGGTGTGACCAATCCCAGGCAGTATGGTGTCCTGAGCTTGTGGTGGGGGAATACGCTTAATAAGGCCTCAAACTGCACCTCAGTGTGTGCAGGCAGGGGGCAGGTTTTTTTTTACTGTCACTCACTGCAGAAGCTTCCAAAGTCACGCCCCACAATGCCTCGAGGCTGTGAATGCAAAGCATTGTGGGGAGCGACTTTGGAATCCCCTGCTGTCAATTACAGCTATATCGTCCCACGCTAAGGTGCGGTTTAGGGCCTTACTAAGTGCGCAGTTCCCACACAGGCTCAGGAACCTAATATACTGCATGGGAGCCGCCATTGCAGATTTTATTGACAAGCTTCTCACGAACCCCAAAGGGGTCGCCAAACTCTCGTGGGAATCACTGCACTAATGCTGCCCTCTCCGCTCCAGTTTGTCTTACTTCATTTTAGTTTTCTTTCAATTTCCTAATGACATTACAGCTTCTCTACTTACATGTACAGCTCAACCCCCTTATAACGCTGTTTTTGGGGTCCAAAGAATCACATCGCGTTATAAGCGGATCGCATTAGAAATAATGTACAATTGTATGTATTGTACAATAAACTATTTAAGACACCAATAATCGTGTTGTAAAGTATTCATAAATATGAAAATTGGGAGCCACACCTGCATCACGTTATAAGCGGATCCGCGTTGTAACGGATCGCTGTTATAACGGGGTTGAGCTGTTCTTACCCTTTCATGTGCATGTTTACATGTGATCCTTTGGCTTTGATTGTCTTTCACTACACTGCTTAGATTGTAAGCTCTTCAGGTTGGGAGTCTTCTCATCCTATCTCCATTTATACTATTGATGTAGTACAGAGGTGTGCAAAGTGGGGGGGCGCGAGACTTTCTGGGGGGAGGGGGGTGGCGCACGGTTACAGAGGCCCCACGCTTCCCCGTAGGCATTTAAAATAAATGCCGGGGATCGCCTGAAGCCACTGTAACTTCACGTAACTTGCAGCGACACATCGTCATGGCAACCCGGCATCACATGACCCCCCCTGTGACGCCGGAGCCAAGCGAGGGGGGAGAGCAGTCAGGGGGGCGCAGGAAGAAAACTTTGCGCACCCCTGATGTGTTACACCCCCGTTTATCCAGTGTGCCTCATTTTTTTTACATCCCCTCTGCAGCATTACGTGTTACATGATTAATACAATTGATCCCATGCTGATACGTATGGCTGGTAAGTTAACAACACAATCTGTCTTGTATGTCCACAGTGATCCTTTCCGAAGGGCGTGCGCGTAAAACCTCCAATTGTGCCGTAATCAACCCTGGGCGCCTGAAAAACGCCAAACTGCTGGTGGAAAAAGCAATTAAGGTTAGCTTACGTATATACACACAAGAATGCCCCCATGCTACATCCAATATAACCAAATTATATAGTACATTACTATCTGTTTTTGCTATATATCTTCTTCACAAGTATGGGTCATTTAGTTCACACTTTGGCCAAAACATTTTAAGCTTTCGACCACGTCAAGGTGAGCTCAGTAGCACTCCGATTGCCACAAATAAATATGCTGTATATAGAGATGGGAGAATCCGCCCAAATCCGAAAAAACGCCCCCCGATTGGACGCCTCTCATCCGACTGGGAGCAAAGGAATGATGAACCGAGTGTCATTAACTCACGCCCTTCCTTTCTGAACTCCTACACCCAGCAAAAAAAAATCTTCATGATCCACGGGCCGTACCCCGTGATCCGGAGCTGCCTGCGCGGCAGGGGATGGGTGGAGAGGAAATACCCGAAAGTGTCAAAGGCCGCTCGCAAAAAGGAAAGAGCGTCGGATGAGGAGGTGGACGAGGATGACGCAGATGGAAGTGACAATGACGACGATGGTACAGGGTGGTCGGGGGCGGGGGTCCCGAGCGCAAGAAAACATTTGGGCTCCTATTTACTAAGTAGACTTCTGCCACAGGATACCTTCCAGCAGCAGAAGACACTTTACAACCAAGTGAGTGGTCTGTGGCCAAAAGAATGGCCTCTTTGGGTATCTTCCAGGGCTGGAAGACGTCTTTTGGCATAGCACTGCTTAGTGAATATGGCTCTTGTTCTTCATTGATGACACCTTTGAGTAATGTATTGCTGCCTGGTCTCCAGCTCCATGTTTTCCCCTATTTAGTGTTCTATGGTGACTGTCCTAAGCGTTAGGAGTCTGGGATCTTCCCAGTACTGGGCAAGAGCTCAGATCCCTTTAAACCCGTTTACGCAAAGCAATGTGTTGAGGTCCCTCTGGCAGGGAGATGGTTAAACCTCTGAACTCTTCTCTAGCACCGGGGAAGACCTCTTCGCAGCACATTGAATGAAGACTTTCACGGAACGCGGTGAAGTGTAACCCCCAGCTGCAAGGCGCGCGTTTTACAGCCCGGTTTTAAAAGTGCTTACGCCATGAAAAATAATACCCGCTTATAAGCTCTTCAGGGCAGGGGTTCTCAACTCCAGTCCTCAAGACCCCCCCAACAGGTCAGGTTTTTCTGGATATCCCTGCTTCAGCACAGGTGGCTCAATCAGTGGTGATTGAGCCACCTGTGCTGAAGCAGGCTCTTCGACTGAGCCACTGATTGAGCTACCAGTTTGAAGCAAGGATATTGAAAACCTGACCTATTGGGGGTTCTCGATGACTGGCGTTGAGAAACCTGCTTTAGGGCAAAGCAGCAATGAATTTGTGTGTGTAATAACTTTCCTGTCATATATTTCTATGTGTGATGCTCTTATTGCATTATAACACCTTGTGTCTATGCACTGTTGTCCCTGTACAAATGATAATATACATACAGTACACACATAATACGGCAGTTATTAATAGTCCACCCCACCCAACATCATCAATAGAGTGGTCCCGGTGTTGGTGTGGGGAACACATACGTATGTAAGAGGGATGACAGTAAGAATGTGGTCTCTCGTACACTCTTGTTATAATGATCCCAGCCACCAAACTTGTTGTTTGCTAATCAGATGAAGAGGGTGATGAAGAGGAGAGAGATGATGATCCAGATGGCACCTACGACCTCATGGTAAATCCTGAGTCTTTCAGCCAGTTAGGTGCTGATGAGCTTAGCCGTGAGTTCAAGCTATAATATTGATATGATGTATGTGTGGATATGAAGGAGTTGTGCATATTGGGGGCTTCCCCACCCATGTAAACTCTTTTCACCTTGCCCCCCGCTGATCTCCCCGTTTGGACTTTGAAATGCTACATGACAGGAACCCACCCTCATATTTCAATTGGTATCCAGGCTTTTCCCAGAAGCCTTCTTTGTGTAGAAGTTAATTCTGTAAATCATGATGGCAAAGATAGTTGGATCCAACTTTCTTAGAAAAGGAGAGATCCTTCTTTAAATCAATTTGTTCTCTGAATAGAAAAGTGGGAGAAGAAAAAGTGGCGGTTATTACAAACACCTCTAGAAATTAAGGGATTTTCAAAGAGAGGGAACCACAATACAATTTTGAGATTAAATAGTTTTTGAGTATATATATATATATATATAGCAAATGGAAATATTACTGTATGCTCATTTGCATGTGTTAGACAGGTCTGCAACCCCGCCTTTCACCATTATCACACAGCACTTCCACTGCAGCAAGGCATTCTGGGAAATGACATGCAAATGAGCACACAGTGTCGATGTTATTATATATATATATATATATATATATATAATATATATATATATATATATATATATATATATATATATATATATATATATATATATATATAGGCAATACGATACCACACGTGGACGAATATCAGAGGCAGCACTCCAAATGAATATAAAAAAATATAAAAAAAATAGATATAAATTGATTAAAACAAAAATCACATCCATAATGTTAAACCCCTGTGTCCTGTCAGTATATCAGGGGTTTAACATTATGGATGTGATTTTTGTTTTAATCAATTTATATGCTGCACCTGTTGATTTTGCGGTTTCTGGGGGTATTTATATGTGTTCTTAGTTCACTCTGTTAATCATCACCTTGACAAAGGTCCCGTTTGAGGACCGAAACGTTGGATATGTTTTGTTGAATAATACAGGATTTTTGATATTCATTTGGAGTGCTGTCTCTGATATTCGTCCACGTGCGGTATCGTATTGCCTATTTATTTGTACAGGATTTGCACCCAATTTTTCTATTCAGACGGAGTGCCTTTGGTTCTTTATTACCTGATATATATATATATATATATATATATATATATATATATATATATATATATATTATATATAACATCATCTTCAGCCCGTGTCGAGCCACTGCTGGAGGTGCCTCCCTGATGATCTCCCCAGTACTGCGTTTGCAGTCCCTCTTCTCCATGTTGCTCCAACACATTTTCTGATTTCATCCTCCCATCTTACATTTGGTTATCTTCTTGGTCTTTTAATCTCTCTTGGAATCCATTTGAGTACCATCTTTGTCCAGCGATGATCATTTCTTTTTGTGATGTGTCCGGCCCACCGCCATTTTAATTTCTTCATCCTTGTGATGTCACAGGCTTTTGTTTAGTTTCGAACCCATTTATTATTTTTCCTATCTCTTCGGGTAATATATATATATATGTGTGTGTGTGTAAAAAAAAAGTAGAACAAATTCAGGCACTCACAGAGCTTGAAAAAAATGCAAAATAGTAACCTATTTAATCAATGTTTTGGCTTTTACATAAGCCTTTCTCAATATATATATATATATATATATATATATATATATATATATATATATATATATATATATACACACACACATACATACATGTTTATATATATTATCATCTTCAGCCTTTGTCGATTCACTGCTGGATGAAGGCCTCCCACAATGGTCTTCCAGGTTCTGCAATGGTTGGAAGCCTCTCTTTTACATGTTGCTGTTGCTACAACAAATTTTCTGATTTCACCCTCCCATCTTTGTCCATCGATGGTCATTTCTTCTTGCGATATGTCCGCCCCACCGCCATTTTAATTTCTTCACCCTTGTTTAATTTTGAACACATTCATTCTTTTTCCTGTCTCCTCTGGTGAAACCCAGCATACATCTCTCCATACTTCTTTCAGTTGTTTGAAGCTTCGGAATTATATGTGTATATAATCACTGGAGGAGAGTTTCCGTAAGTGTTTCCGTAAGCAAACCTGGTTGACTGCTGGATAGGTTTCACTTGTGATCCCTTATTCCCCTGTGTAGTCTAGGCTTGTTCGTAATGAAAGCCCTTATTTCCTCTGGACGACGAGGCGAGATGCTGTTGACTATCGCTACCTGAAAAAGGATCAAATGATGAACCATTATGCCAAGGCAGGATCCTTCACAACCAAGGTAAGACAAGGCTCTCTTTCACTGGGACCATGCCGTGCTCAGCTCATGAACCCAATGGTTTCAACACCTGTAAAAATTTATTTAGACACCTTCTGGTGCTGGAGACAGCCTATTGACTTGAATGGACTGTAATGTATCTTCCAGCAGCTCTGAGTGAACCTTCTTTGTTCTAGGTGGGGTTGTGCATCAACCTACGGAACCTGCACTGGTTCGATGAGGCTGACCCAGATTCTTTTTTTCCTCGTTGCTACAGGCTGGGAGCTGAAGATGAGAAATGTACATTCATTGGTATGAGCGCATAGTGCTGCAGGCTTAGCTGTCTGATACTGCCTCCATCCCCTAATAAAGCCCTTGTTTAAAAAGCCCACCCTTCATATTCAATACCAGTGATGAATTGTACCTCTTTCTCAACCCCTCTGCCAGGGATGTTAATGTAGCATTGTATGCAAAAGGTATCTAATTTCTGACAAGGGCCCTGTTTTTACTCAGAGGACTTCTGGCTGACCAGTGCCCGGAGTATTCTGAAACTGGTGGTAAAAAGAGACAGAAACTCATCTTCAGCGAAAGAAAATATAACGGGACAGAACCAGCAAAGCAATCTGAGTGTGAACGGAGCACAAGGTGAGCGGGAACTGGGGACTGACACCTTCCAATGGGTCAAGTTGGCTTCAAACTGTCCTTCACTGAACTGTGCATGACTGCTTTTATATAATAGTGTTAGGCTGAGATTGTACCAAGTGCTGCAGGGCGGCAGCGCTACTCTGTGACGTCACCCAGCGCAGCCGCCGAGCAGCATCTTGGTTATACCGGGGAGGGAGAGCAGAGGAGGCGTGGAGGCGCGGCCGTGAGCAGTTCGCCCTTATTGGCTGAACCGCGACACGGCCGTTGCGTCAAGAATTTTTTTTAGCAAATCTCTTCAGGAGACTGCCGCCCTGCAGCTCCAGGCGGCGCATCAGCGGATTTCAGCAGTTTGTTTTCCAGCCGCGTGGCGTCGCGTCACCGGCGACTTCTGGTATAACCACGGCCTTACAATGTACTCAGGCACAGTGCTACAGTGTAGTCCCTGCAGGTCACAAAGAGCTTATACCAGATTCACCCACTTCAAAGGCAGCAACTACTGTACTTAACTGTCAAACCCCCTTTTTAATAGGGATTCCTCTCCCCTCTGCAGAATGTCAGAGTCTGCACATAACAATGTGGTAATAAAACTGCGACAACAAGCACTTTCTTAGCAGTCGTCTTTAGTTCATTCTCTCATCGGCCGCGAGTCATCAAAAGCGTCCGATTCAGCGCTATCTGCCATTGATTTTCATGGAAGGTATCGCCGATTCGTGCTGCGACGGCGTGTTTTTTTTGCGCTTTGATGACTCCCGGCCATCTTGTTCTGCTCGTGCCGCGCCGGACTCTCTTCTTCTCGCTTTTCTCAGAGAGTAAGAGGTCTGTCAGGAAGCGCGGGGGGCGAGTCCCAGCTCAAGTGATCCTGACGGCCCTGCGGGCCTGCGAGTCGTATCTGCACGGCCTGGAACACGACGACATCGACGGGGAAACAGCGTTAGCTCCGGACATGACAGACGCCCTGTGGGAAGAATTCCTACGCAGCTACTACCAGGTTATCCAGTAAGTGACCACGGACAGAACGGATACACCTCCTGTTTCTGTCACAGGGAATGAATTGTGTAAATAAACAGCGTGTGATTCCTAAACCTATGTTTGGGGTCCCAAACCAGACAATGTTTTTTTGGCAGAGCCCCTTTTCATTTACTACTCATGTGCATTCCTATATATGGTCTTCGTGAAATCTTGTATTGCTCTGAATCTCTATAATATACATTTGGGATTTAATGGGCATCTTTGAAGTGGGATAAGCTTATTGGAGTGCCAGTGTAGTTCCACCTGACCTGGGGCAAATCAGTTTATCTCCTGCTGTAATTGTAAGCTCTCAGGAGAAGGGTCTTCTAGGCCTATTTCTTTGGTTCCTTTGCATAGGGAAGTGGTTGTCAGTCAAGTGATTTCTGTACCCTTAAACCACCACGTCCTTCTCAGAGAACCAATAAAGTCCAAATCAATGCTTGCAAAAATATTCACTGCAGCTGAGCAATGCTGTGTCAAGGGGAAACATACCTTATATCTTATCCTATTGCAGTGAAGGGGCAATCATAGAACAATCGGACTCGTTTGTGGATCAGTGCGGTGATGTGTTACAGAAGCTTGAGGCAGTGAGTCCACAACTGAACATTGAAGGCTACAGGAACATCTGGATTGTAAAGCCAGGAGCTAAATCCCGTGGAAGAGGTAAGAGAACGGACGGGATGGGTAGTCATTTATCTCAACGCAACAGTCTAGCAGGGATCTTTTGACAAGAGCCTACTTTTATTGCCATTTCAACAATGCACTATAAGACATTTGAGACCAGTAATATATTCTGTGCATCATGTTTCCCAAATTTCATGGCATGAGATTACAGAAACCTGTATTAACACCTTTTCCAGCTCTATTGAGGTCACTTATTAGCAGTTCCCAGCTGCAAAACTGGTACAAGTACAACAGTAGATATAATTGGGATTTGTTGGTGATAATACTTTTTGCACTCGTTTTACCGCTCTTAGACTTTGATAAATGCCTATTGGTGGGAATATTCATTAAACTGGTAGTGGTGCTGATCAGAAAGTTAATGGGAGGTCCCATGAGATGGTGCCTTGATCGATACTTGCCATTTCATGAATAACCCCCTATGTGTCTCAGTAACATTCGGGTAAGCATTTGAACATCACTGCTCTACTCAAGGGTTCTTCCCTTCCAGGTATAATCTGCATGGACCGCCTGGAAGAAATTCTGAAGCTCGTGGACTGCGATCCAATGATTGTCAAAGACGGGAAATGGGTGGTCCAGAAATACATCGAGAGACCACTCCTCATCTTCGGCACAAAGTTTGACTTGCGTCAGTGGTTCCTGGTGACGGATTGGAACCCCTTAACTATCTGGTTCTACCGGAATTGCTACATACGGTTCTCAACGCAGCCATTCTCCCTGGAGAATCTAGACACGTAGGTGTGAGGACAGTTAGGGCAGTGGTGGAATACCTGGCCTGCCGTGGAAAATGATCACTTCATTTACATTGTAATGTAGCCTGGGCGTCTTTTCTCTCCATGGGCTTTCCTGGTCTTCTCGGCAGAAAAGGTTTAACGAGAAGTGGTTTGGGGTTACTTTCCTTTTTATTTAGGAAATTACACTTTCACCGTCTTTATTTTGCTAGGAAACCTAAAAATTGACATTATGTAAGAACCACTTGGTTTACCTACCGATGTAGCCAACGGTATTTCAACTGGTGGTGCGCTCCCGTGGCTGATTTAAAACAAAGGGCGCTTCTCACACTGGCGCGTTGTGTATGTTCTTCTGCAGAGCGCCATGGGTTCCAATAACGTTGGCTGCATCTGTAGTCCTCCCATTATCCTATCTGTTCTGAAGCCTCAAATCCAATTGCCTGTCATTCATATTCAGCGTAGTCACGTGTCTTCTCCAAACAGGTGTGATCTATTTGACAGTTTTAGTCTCCCCCACCTCTGCTGAGAAGCTATTCCATAAAGCTACCACCCTTTCCATGAAGAAGGACTTCCTTACATTTCCCATGAGGCACCTCCATCTTCAAAGCATGACCTTGTTTTAGAACGTTCTCTTGCTTTGAAATATTCTCTACCTTCTTCACCCTGTTGAAACCTTTGGCATTTTCCATCACAAGAAAATTGGGATTGTGAATAAGGACTCCCCATTTTCTGTACTTAAGTTATATTATATATTCTAATGCTTTTCAAAATGGGAATTGAAAGAGCATAGCAATTTGTGTTTAAATCTGCTAGAACACCACTGTGTTTTTAATGGCATTAAAACAACAAGTATTAACACATAATATTGACGCCAATGTGTTTTCCGTTCTTCCTTCAGCTCTATACATTTATGCAACAACTCCATACAAAAGAATTTTGAGAACTCCCTTAGTCGTCATCCTCAGGTGCCTGCTGACAACATGTGGACCAGTGATCAATTCCAGATGCACCTCCAGAAGATGGGATCACAACAAGCTTGGGCAGAGGTAATTGTGCCTGGGATGAAGGCTGCCATCATCCACGCCATACAGAGTGCCCAGGACGTGGTGGAGTTCAGGAAGAGCAGCTTTGAGCTGTACGGGGCCGATTTCATGTTCGGGGAAGATTTTCAGCCCTGGCTGATCGAGATCAACGCAAGCCCAACAATGGCACCATCCACAGTGGTGACCAGCAGGCTCTGCGCCGGAGTCCAGGAGGACACCTTGCGCGTCGTGATCGATCGGAAGCACGACCGCAACTGTGACGTGGGGGCCTTTGAGCTCATTTATAAACAGGTACAGCTGCTGCAGTGCAAACCAACAGGTGTATACTGCTAGGCTAGAGATGCCCTTATCTTCTACAGTGAGAAGGTGTCTGTTCATGCATGGGATATTTGGCAGTGAAGTTGAGCATTTGTGACTGCCAGGAATCCAAAGAATAAGATATACCCAGTAGGCACTAACTCTATTAACATGCCATTATAGGAAGATCTTCCTGCAGACCCCACAGCTAGAATTTACAGTATCTTATCCGCATACAGTGAGAGGGTGGTGCTGGTGGATCAATCCAATTGTCTCCCAAATCCCCTCCATATTTTAAAATAATAATACACTGAATTAAAGAAAACACAGCCAGTTTTCTCCTATATTAAGTGTGTTGTGAGAAAAGTCACAGGCGGATAACTGGGGTAAAGATGTATGTCTAAAAAATGCTTGAAGTGCTTTTTTTATAGTAAAAAAGAAGATGAACACTCCCAGCCTTATTGTGAGTCCCAAGGACTTTCTGCAGAACACGTGCTATAGAAACAACATGTGGAAAACTTCAGCCCCTGTCGGATCTCCCTTTTTTGGATTCCCTAGTTTCTGTACCTGTTTTACTAGATAGGAGAACATGCTAATCTCCGTAATACTTCCTCCAGCTATTTGAGGTGGCCGCAGAAAACTTACTTGGGGGGGCGCAAACTGAGAGAGGACATAAACACTGGGGGATGCAGAAAGTGGAAAAGGAGAGAGTTAGAGAACTCAAAAGAGAAACAAAGCCATTACCCTGCATCAATAACCCACTGGTTACACTAAATGGGATTTTTTGGGTGGCTCAACTCCAAACCTAGGTCATTTTGCATAGTGTAACCATTACAAAATGGGGGTCCCACAACAAACACTTTTGGGGGACTAGTTTAAATTGATTGGGAACTACTGATCTATGTACGGAGTTGTGAAACCTGCAGTGCGTTCTCTTCTATAAATTTTGTTGACATACTATTTTTTATTATAGGCAGCAGTAGACGTCCCTCAATATGTAGGAATAAACCTCATGGTGGAAGGATCCATGGTCAAAAAACCACATCCTCCAGTGCAAAGATCCACCAATGGTGTCATCAACCTGGGTATCACTCAACATTGCAACCAAAAATCCATCTCCATGGTACAATCAAAACCCTCAAAAGCGAACCACAAACCCATCAATAGGAATCATGGTAAGTATGCAATCACAGCTCTGGCAGGCCCCACATCAGCGTCCAGGGCGTCATGGGGTATAAGAAACCCACAGGCCTTAAACAGAGCGAAGACGACAGCAGCCGGGAAAGAAAACAAAGTGAAGGTGGAAGCTGAAATTGGGTCTGAGGGTGTAGAGCTTGTGAGGTCTCCTGGCAAGATACGACCAGAGCAGAGAGACGAGAAAGCATTGGTAGTAAATGTGCCCATTGGAGAAGGAGCTATACCACTGAAGAAGCGCATTCTCATTGCCCCCAAAGTATGTCTCTCAGAGAAGCCCCTTATTGTAAAGCACACACCAGGGCTGAGGGATGGAGGTCGAGTGGAACTAAAGTTCACCAGCCTGGACTCGGGAGAATTCCAGATCCTCAAGAAAGTGATGAGAACAGGTAAGGAGCGGCAGGAGTTGCTGGTGAAGAAGCATGTGTGGTCTTTCTGTTTCCCTTCACCGAAGCCCGACTTAACCAACCTTCACATCGTTAATTTGTTGAACCGGCGCCCAGAAGCCTCAGGAAGGAAAGGAGCCAACTCCCATAGAATGAACTCTCACCTCACATGGCCAACCAATAACCAACTTGGCCCCAAATATATGCTCTTGGCTCAGGCTCACAGTCACCTCTCCCCTTCTCTTCTTTACAAAAAAGAAAGAGCAGAAAGTTAAAAAAAACAAAATAAGAACACAAAATAGAAATACAGACTGAGTGAGGTTAGACATGTTCTATGTGATTTTGTAACATTGTCCTATCGTAAAAGAACAGCGATCTTCTGTGCTCGGGGGGAGAATGTTAAAAAGGTTGGGGGAGATTTTAAACTAGGATGGAAGGGGAGGGACAAGTAAAAGATAATGAACTAAATATAATAGATGGGGATTGGGAAATAGCAAGGGGTCATGGAGGTAGAATGGGGGCAAGTGCGAGTTTGGCAACAGCGAGACACCCATAGTAAATACAGATAATACTATAAAAGTCTACAGATTAAACCCAATTGGCGTAGAAAGGAAGTAGCAGATAAGATACTAGTACAGACTGAAAAAAAACTTATGCATGCTTGCTAATGCAAGAAGCCTGACAGATGAAATGGGGGAGCTTTAATTAATAGCAACAAGGGAGCAGTATGATATCATAGGCATTACTGAAACATGTAAAATATACTGGACTTTAAATATATTACTGAAACATGGTTGGAGAAAACTCATGACTGGGCAGTTAATTTAGAGGGTTATTCCCTTTTTTCGAAAGGATCGAGTAAAGAGAAGAGGAGGTGGAGTATATTTATATGTTAAACTGGATCTAAAACCTATTATAAGGGAAGATATTTATGAAGGGAATGAAGAAAATATAGAGACCTTGTGGATAGAAATTAGCAGTGGAGGTAAAAATACAAAGAAAATGTTTGTAGGGATATGCTATAGACCACCAAATATCTGTGAGATTGAGGAAGCTAAAGTACTTTTGCAAATAGAGAAGGCATCAAAACTAGGTCTTGTTTGCATAATGGGTGATTTTAATTACCCAGATATAGAGACTGGGGCAATGAGATTAGCATTACAACCAAAGGAAACACGTTATGACTGTGGTGCTTAATTACATGACCCACATTATTTAGGAACCAACCAGGATAGCGGCAATACTGGATTTGGTCATATCAAACAATGTAGAAGTAATAAAGATTGAAGTCCGGGAACATTTTGGTAACAGTGATGATAACATGGTCTCATTTGAAATAAATGATCAACAAAACGGATTTCTTGGGTTCAACAAAGACTTTAAACATTGTCAGAAAAGTACACTTATCAGGGAAATAAATATAAAAGAACTAAGTCTAAACCAATGTGGCTAAATAAACAGGATGGGGAGGAAATGGAAAATAAGAGGCAGGCATTTAGATTTTTGAAGTCAGGAGGGACGGAGGCATTGTATCAGAATTATAAGGAATGTAACAAAAGTTGCAACAGGGCAATCAAATTAGAAAAAAATGGATAAGGACTTTTGTAGGGTTGATTTCTATTGCAATCCTTTTTTCATTAAGTACCTTAATAACAACAAAATTAGAAAATAAAATGTAGGACCCCTTCAGTGTGAGATGGGCAGGCAGATTATTGGACATAAGGAAAAACCAGAGGCAGTAAACAAATTATTTACCTCTGTGTTTACCAGGGAAGAATCAATTGCAATAGTAGTGCCGCAGGAGGAAGCCACAACCTCTATATTAACAAACAATTGGTTAACGGAGGAAGAAGTTCATAGGCAGCTTGATAAAATGAAAGTAAATAAGGCACCTGGCCCCGATGGTATACATCCAAGAGTTCTTAAAGAGTTAAGTTCAGTTATAGCCAAACCATTATATTTAATATTCAAGGACTCCATTTCCACAGGCTCAGTACCACACGGTACTGGGGGGGGGGGGGTGGGTTCCATGTGTGTGCTGTAGGGGGAAGGTTCCACGTTGTGTGTGCTGTGGGGAGGGGGTCCATTTTGTGTGTGCTGCAGGGGTAGGGTTGCCAGGTATCCGGTTTTTAACGGTTTTGCCACTGCGTCCAGTGAAAAATGAGAGGTAATACCTCTCATATACAGATATATGTCTGGTATTACCTCCTTGAATGTGTGGTGGGCAGCGCGGGTGCGGCCGGCAGCAGAATGAGAAGTGTGTGGCATGCATCAGCCGGGGTGGGCAGCAGGAGAGTGAGAAGCAGCCAGTCGCAGTGCAGGTTAGAGGGGAGGAGGGCAGTGTGATGGGTCTCATGAGGATGGCGCCTGAGTCAGAGGAGAGCGGGGTGGAGCCCACACCCCAGCGGCGCCAGCGACGGGTGACCTGAGACTGCAGTGACAGCTTCCGGTGCTACTGTCTACCAGGAGGACCTCCACAGGTAAGATATTTTGACAGAAGGGAGAGAGGATGAGGAAGGATGAGGGAGGAGGAGGGTGGTGGTGGTGAGGAGGAAGGAGGAGGGGGTGGTGGTGTGAAATGAGGAGAAGGAGTAGTAGACTAGTGGTGGTGGTGTGAGAAGAGGATGAGGAGGATGGTGGTGTGAGAGGAGGATGGTGGTGTGAGAAGAGGATGAGAAGGATGGTGGTGTGAGATGAGGATGGTGGTGTGAGAGGAGGATGGTGGTGTGAGGAGGATGAGGAGGATGGTGGTGTGAAATGAGGATGATGGTGGTGTGAGATGAGGATGTGAGATGAGGATGAGGAAGATGGTGGTGTGAGAGGAGGATGGTGGTGTGAGGAGGATGGTGGTGTGAGGAGGATGGTGGGATGAGGAGGATGGTGGGATGAGGAGGATGGTGGTGGGAGATGAGGATGTGAGATGAGGATGATGGTGGTGTGAGAGGAGGATGGTGGGATGAGGAGGATGGTGGTGGGAGATGAGGATGTGAGAAGAGGATTAGGAGGATGGTAGTGTGAGGAGGAGGATGGTGGTGTAAGAAGAGGACGAGGAGGATGGTGGTGTGAGGATGGTGGTGTGAGAGGGGGAGTTATAGTAATAGACTAGCAGTGGTGGTGTGAAATGATGAGGAGGATGGTGGTGTGAGGATGAGGAGGATGGTGGTGTGAGGATGAGGAGGATGGTGGCATGAGAGGATGAGGAGGGGGTGAGAATATGAGAGGGGGGGTTAGAGGATTAAGGGAGGATGGGGGGCTGAGGGGGATGATGGGGGTGAGAGGATAAAGGGGGTTGCGACAATCTTGGAGTTTATTATTTATTTATAAAATATTTTACCAGGAAGTAATACACTGAGAGTTACCTCTCGTTTTCAAGTATGTCCTGGGAGTAGTGGGAGAGGAGCAGTAAGATCAGTATTGCTCACCATGTATGACTGCATGTATGTTATTTATAAATTATCTGACCGTTGTGTCATTTTTTTTTTAATTTCACGCCAAGTATGCACCAATTTGCACCATTTCATATTCTATTTAGTAACAAATACTGAGAGTGCGTACAATCCCCAAATCCCTCCCCAGAATTTTTTTTTTACAAAACAGAATATTAAATGGTTAATACTTGGAGTGAAATTGAGAAAAAATGACATAACGGTCAGATAATTTATATATAACATAGCTCCCCATCGACTTTTCCAGCGCGTCGCATTTCTCGCCATTGTGTCCAGTATTTGTGGAGAAGCCACCTGGCACCTCTATGCGGGAGGTGTCATTGTGTGTGAGGAGAGGGCGGTATTATGTGTATTGGGGAGAGGGCGGTATTATGTGTATGAGAGGGCGGTATTATGCGTATGAGGGCGGTATTATGTGTGTGAGGAGAGGGCGGTATTATGCGTATTGGGGAGAGGGCGGTATTATGTGTATGAGAGGGCGGTATTATGTGTATTGGGGAGAGGGCGGTATTATACGTATGAGGGCGGTATTATGCGTATGAGGGCGGTATTATGCATGAGGGCGGTATTATGCGTATGAGAGGGCGGTATTATGCGTATGAGGAGGGCGGTATTATGCGTATGAGGAGGGCGGTATTATGCATATGAGAGGGCGGTATTATGCGTATGAGGAGGGCGGTATTATGCATGAGGGCGGTATTATGCATGAGGGCGGTATTATGCGTATGAGGGCGGTATTATGCGTATGAGAGGGCGGTATTATGCGTATGAGGGCGGTATTATGCGTATGAGGGCGGTATTATGCGTATGAGGGCGGTATTATGCGTATGAGGGCGGTATTATGCGTATGAGAGGGCGGTATTATGCATATGAGGGCGGTATTATGCGTATGAGAGGGCGGTATTATGCGTATGAGGGCGGTATTATGCGTATGAGAGGGCGGTATTATGCATATGAGGGCGGTATTATGCGTATGAGGGCGGTATTATGCGTATGAGAGGGCGGTATTATGCGTATGAGAGGGCGGTATTATGCGTATGAGGGCAGTATTATGCATATGAGAGGGCGGTATTATGCGTATGAGAGGGCGGTATTATGCGTATGAGGAGAGGGCGGTATTATGCGTATGAGTAGAGGGCGGTATTATGCGTATGAGAGGGCAGTATTATGCGTATGAGGAGAGGGCGGTATTATGCGTATGAGGAGAGGGCGGTATTATGCGTATTGACGAGAGGGCGGTATTATGCGTATTGAGGAGGGCGGTATTATGCGTATTGAGGAGAGGGCGGTATTATGCGTACGAGAGGGCGGTATTATGTGTATTGGGGAGAAGGCGGTATTGTGTGTATTGAGGAGAGGGCGGTATTATGTGTGTGAGGAGAGGGCGGTATTATGTGTATTGGGGAGAAGGCGGTATTATGTGTATGAGAGGGCGGTATTATGCGTATGAGGGCGGTATTATGCGTATGAGAGGGCGGTATTATGCGTATGAGGGCGGTATTATGCGTATGAGGAGGGCGGTATTGTGTGTATTGGGGAGAGGGCGGTATTATGTGTATTGGGGAGAGGGCAGTATTATGTGTATTGGCGCCCGCCTGTCGGCCGAGCAATCTGTGGCCCGAGAACCACAGCGACGGGGAGGCGTGGCCGTGACGTCACGAGGCTGGTCCGCCCTCATTGGCTGAACCGCTCACGTGACCCAGCCGTCGCGTGACAAAAACAAATTCTCGTCTGCTGAAACCGCCATCGCGCTTCATCGCGCGCTCTACGACCTGCCTCATAGTTGCAGCCAGTTGTTCGCGCTGTGTGTGGTCGCTCACACTATAGACGTGGCGTCCTGTAATACTCCAGCTAACCTTAAATTCTAACCGCTCCAGTGTCAAACTAATGCATTGCTGCTGAACCAGTTTTGCTTTCCTCTCGTTCACAGGGGTCCTAGACACCCGCCGGATGCCCTGCCTGTTCTGCATGGGAGGGACATCTCTGACAAGCCTGCATGCCATGTGCAGCTGTTCCAAGGCTGTCAGACAGCTCGCCAAACCCATCCGCTTCCAGCTCTCCAAAGGAACCAGTTTCATCAACTTTGAACGGGGAACGGAACCACTCTCCGCTCGGGGCACTGCGATGCTCACATCCCTGCTGCTCTGACCTCCCGGGTCTCACGGGAGTAGGATGTAGCACTTGTGGGTCCTTAAATACAGCCAATCTTCCAGCATCAGAAAGTGGATGAAGATCCCACACACAATGCAGAAGAAGAAAAATGCAGGATTCCATATTGTTTTTGTTTCGAGCCTTTGGGTTCAGGCTCATTAATTATGTCTTCAAATCAACGACAATTAGATCATACCGACAGAAAATCAAAAGGGAGAATTTACTACTCCCGGCACAGCACCGGTAATAACTTCCATTGCCTCGTGCGAGGTTCGGTAATATCTCCATTCTGTCTCCCCTATTAAGAGCTTATTCTATATCCGCATAAAAATTGGGCTATTTACGGGCAAAATTTCCCATTAGTGAATTTTGGCCGAAAATTGCCCAATTCGGCGGAGATGGAATAAGCCCCTTAATATTTTCTTAACCCAGTGGCACAGAAGGTGTTACAAATCAAGTTTGCCGTTTACAGCTCATATGAAATGCTTTATAAATTTAACAAAGGTGCTAGTAACCGTATTGGTCCCAGAAAGCGTAAGGCACTTTGTATGGTGGGATACCTTTTAAAAGACCGACATATCAATGGTACAGTTTGTATTGTGCATAAACGTTTTAAGAGTGCAGCGGTCTCATCACTTTGTAAACACGACTCACTCATCTTTTGCCTAGAATAACCTTTCCGACTTGTCTGATGGGGGCAGAAGTCTTGTGCTTGAGCTTTATGACAACTGAGGAATATTTGGGGAATGTGTATCAAAGTTTCCCGCTTGCAAAACTGGGGAAATGTTGGGGCAAAAAAACAAAACCGCAGCATATTTCCCAAAGCACAAAATCCAATTCCTACGGGACTTTATATTCTTTGCTAAATGTGGTGCAATTTTGCACGCGAGTGACACAGCCCCATTAACCCCTGATATTCCCCGTCCTCTCTGCAGACCACTTCTCCTATTTCACTTCAAACAACACTACTTGTCACTTTCACAACAAGTGTGTAGGGTTACATGTGGCAGCTGTAGTGTCTAACCCCCCGGTCTGTTAAGATGAGTAAAGGGAGGGTGAGCCCTCAAAGCCACCATGATTGTGTTTAATAAGCAGCAGTGCACACAGCCACACGGGTGTAATGCACATGGAGGGGATGTTAGCGCTTCCCTCTTCCATTCCAGCAGTGTACACTACACAGGGGGGGGGGGCGGCGCTTACATGGGCCCCGCGCTCCTCCTCAAAGCATGCCGGGGGAGCGCGCGAGGACTGCTTAATTACCTCGTCTCCGGACGCTTCTGGTGACGTATCGTCATGTGACGCCGAGGGGGTCACATGATGTCGTGACATTAGAAGGGGGGCGCAGATGAAAAGGTTTGCGCACCCTGCACACAAGGCAGGACCCAACCAGCGTAACTTTTGGAAGGTGCTATAATGTTAACCCTTTTATTGCTAGAGCAGACAGCAATTCATTCTGGCAGTGAAAGGGTTAGGTGCGCTACAGGCTTTGTTTCGGGGAAATTCAGCGTCAGGCTGGTCTACCCCCCACAGTTCTGGAAGGTCCCTCCACCCAGCTTGGTTCCCTCTCCCTCACAGGCAGCCCAACTCTCTCTCTCTCTCCCCCCCCTCACAGGCAGCCCAACTCTCTCCCCCCTCACAGGCAGCCCAACTCTCTCCCCCCTCACAGGCAGCCCAACTCTCTCCCCCCTCACAGGCAGCCCAACTCTCTCCCCCCTCACAGGCAGCCCAACTCTCTCCCCCCTCACAGGCAGCCCAACTCTCTCCCTCCTCACAGGCAGCCCAACTCTCTCCCCCCTCACAGGCAGCCCAACTCTCTCCCCCCTCACAGGCAGCCCAACTCTCTCTCTCCCCCCTCACAGGCAGCCCAACTCTCTCCCCCCTCACAGGCAGCCCAACTCTCTCCCTCCTCACAGGCAGCCCAACTCTCTCCCCCCTCACAGGCAGCCCAACTCTCTCCCCCCTCACAGGCAGCCCAACTCTCTCCCTCCTCACAGGCAGCCCAACTCTCTCCCTCCTCACAGGCAGCCCAACTCTCTCCCTCCTCACAGGCAGCCCAACTCTCTCCCTCCTCACAGGCAGCCCAACTCTCTCCCCCCTCACAGGCAGCCCAACTCTCTCCCCCCTCACAGGCAGCCCAACTCTCTCTCTCCCCCCTCACAGGCAGCCCAACTCTCTCCCCCCTCACAGGCAGCCCAACTCTCTCCCTCCTCACAGGCAGCCCAACTCTCTCCCCCCTCACAGGCAGCCCAACTCTCTCCCCCCTCACAGGCAGCCCAACTCTCTCCCCCCTCACAGGCAGCCCAACTCTCTCCCTCACAGGCAGCCCAACTCTCTCCCCCCTCACAGGCAGCCCAACTCTCTCCCACCTCACAGGCAACCCAACTCTCTCCCTCCTCACAGGCAGCCCAACTCTCTCTCTCTCCTCACAGGCAACCCAACTCTCTCTCTCCCCCCTCACAGGCAGCCCAACTCTCTCCCTCCTCACAGGCAGCCCAACTCTCTCTCTCTCCCCCCTCACAGGCAGCCCAACTCTCTCTCCCCCCTCACAGGCAGCCCAACTCTCTCTCTCCCCCCTCACAGGCAGCCCAACTCTCTCTCCCCCCTCACAGGCAGCCCAACTCTCTCTCCCCCCTCACAGGCAGCCCAACTCCCCCCCTCCCTCCGCACAGGCAACCCAACTCTCTCCCCCCCCTCCCTCCGCACAGGCAACCCAACTCTCTCCCCCCCCTCCCTCCGCACAGGCAACCCAACTCTCTCCCCCCCCTCCCTCCGCACAGGCAACCCAACTCTCTCCCCCCCCCCTCCGCACAGGCAACCCAACTCTCTCCCCCCCCCCTTCCGCACAGGCAACCCAACTCTCTCCCCCCCCCCCTCCGCACAGGCAACCCAACTCTCTCCCCCCTCCGCACACGCAACCCAACTCCCCCCTCCGCACACGCAACCCAACTGTCTTTTCCCCCTCCGCACAGGCAACCCAACTCTCACGTTCTCCCCTCCCACTCCTACCTCTGGTGGTGAGGTGCCTGCAATCAGGTTCCCAGGTGGGCCCGGTTAGATACCGGTCAAGTTGGGGCAGGATTTCACACGCTCTCTTTATGACATTTGTGTGAATCTTATTTTTTTGCAAGAGAAATACATTTAAAAAACCAAACAGGTCTCCTTGTTTCATTAAAGAGGAAGACGGTTTCTCCTTCGGAAAGTCTAGATCTTTTTTTTTTTTTACTTGGGGGGGGGGGGGGAGATTGTGATTAGGAGCCCGAAGTCTTGCACCCAGCCCCAGAATAAAATGCATTTTAGACCGTGCTGGTATTTAAACTGAGATGTAAAGCGGCAGTCGCTTCTAGAATGGATTTGAACGAAGGTTTAATGGGTTAAACACCTTAATTTAAAAAAATAAAAAAAACGGGAAAATATTTTTTAATATCACTTTTCCATGGTAAATAAAATCAGGGGGCGGGGGGTTGCACAATCTTTATCTGATCAGACTTCACCTATAGTTTGAAGTGGGGTCTATTGTCGTACAAGGTTTCTATAATAAATATGAAGTCGTCATTAGGCAAATGGATGAACATAAGGCCGCGAGCATAGTGCACGCTACGGCGCGAGCAACGTAACGGAACTGCAGGCAGCCAATGTGCATGGCCATAGTGCGTGCACATGAGAGAGAGGTGGCGCTACAGAAGCGCGAGGAGACAAAATAGTTTGATTTTAAGAGCGACGGTCGGGTTTGCCCAATGACGGCAAACAAGCTCCATGCCTCCCCGTCACCTCTGCCTACAGGAGAGAAATCTCCTGCAGGCGAGCGTGACGCCGTACCAACGCGCGCACATTAACTATGGCCGCGGCTTAGTAGCGGATAGGAGACCTGGAAACAACTCTCTCCTTATTGTGGAAATTAAATATTTGGTCGCAGCCAACTCGCCGCGGCAATCCCCGCTGGCCGCTTCCAAGGTAAGTTTTATTACTTTTTAGGGTATGGGGTTAATGGAAGGGTTTTTTCGCAGTTGGGGTTAATTGAAGAGGTTTCAGGGTAAGGGCTTACATACCTTAGCAGCCGGTGGCAGAACACCGCGGTAAACCGCCGGCAGCCATTTGGTCGTCCGCGAACAAATGTCCCACACCGCTTATAAGTTGGTGCAGTAACAGTGCTATCTTTTTAGGCCACTGTAGGAAGGAATATGTTTTAGGGTCCCTTCACTCTTCAGCAAACCCCCATTATTTTAACATGTACGGTGTTATCCTCGCCCAGTTCAGTGTGGTTTGCTAAAAAGTTCTCTCTTTCTCCAATACTACCACCCTAACACTAATTAAAATATTAATGACATAAGCAATAGAACGGGCCTAGTACAACATGACTTGAGGCCGAAACAATCCACAGTTCTCGGCTCGTGTGTGACGCCGGACTAGCACCGAAGGGGGTTACGGCCTCATTAGTAAGATGGCTTCTTGGCAGCTGTACGAAAGAGTGGAATGTCTTTGGTCCGGTCCTGCTGCACTTTAGTGGTGTCCAGTCCCAACAGCTGGATGGTCCGAAGGAAGAAAGGTGGAGGGGGAGCAGTGAGGAGATGGAGGTCCTGCCCGGCGGAATCACACGGCATTAGGAGCTGGTGCAGGTGAAGATGGAGAGGCATACGATGCATCTGCTGCTGGGTGAAAAGCATCCGCCGCAGAATCTTGTCCTCCAACAGCTGCCGGCAGCGGTCAGACAAGGAGAGAAGAGGCACAGATGGGGTAAAACAGATGCTTACCGCACCATACAATCCCCAGCCAAACAAATGACAACATTCCAATGTAAGACTCCATGCCCTTTCATTTTTACTTTCCAGTTAAAGCCGGGCACACACAGCACTCTCTTGCCATTCTGGTGATTGATGTACTAGAAGAATATTCCTTCCCAAATTGTAATCTCTTCTTTTGGTGCCAACGTGCATCCGTTTGCACAATATTTCCACATAAATAAAAAGACCACGTGTGAGCACATTCGCATGTCTCAGACAGGTCTGCAATCCTGCCTTTCCCCCATTATCTCTTAGCATACATTGCTTCCACGGCAGGGGATTCTGGGAAATGACATGCAAATGAGCACACAGTGTCAGTGTCACACATAAGTATGTAACATTAGCCCAAACGACAGAGCTAGTGAAATGATACGGTAAGGCCTTGACTGGCTGAACCTCCAAAGTGTCTGAACCTCCAAAGTGTCTGTAGACACAACTAGCGCCCTGAGGGATCAACACGTTACAGTGGCTTGAAAATTAAAAGTAAAAATATATGTTAACCCTTTTACCACCAGGGGAACAAGCAACACTGCCGCTCGGGGAGGCCGGGATAAGATTCTTAACGAAAATCTGTGCAAATTATTTTCTTCACCAATACACCTAGCACCCACATTGTGTTGCCCGTAGCAAAATACAGACAGCAGATGTGAGCTCAGATGTAGCAAATGGGTTTTCCTACGTGTGTCAAATAATGTGTCACAGGGGTTAATGAGCAGAGCCGGGTATCCAGTTTTACCTGTGCCTGAGGAAGTGCGATGTCCACTGGTACATAGATATCCTCTCCAAGAAGCTTCCCCACCCGGGCAGAGTAAATGTGGTCCCCGAGCACCGGGCAAAACTTCAGCGTAGCGTGAACCAAGATCTGAGCTTGGAAGACTGCGAAGGACAACACAAGGTGCAGGCGGGTGTGAGAGTGATCGCCCGCATTCAAACACAAACGTGGTAACATCTTTGGTCAAATAAAATGTTTAACGATCGTCTTGGCCGAATCAGATATCCACCGGAGAGAAATGTATCTCCGAGTGTCACGGGGAAGGGGACACGGTTGATCCTGAAACACCAGGTGACCAATGTCACTTACCTGAAATGTCCGGTTCTGATGAAGGGCGATACAAGTGTCATCATTACCGGGATATTACCCACACTAATGGTTAATGATGCCCTTGTATCACCTATAGATGCTGACCTACTAATGACCTTTCCATTATTACACACTGATAATAGTACAGACACACTCATGCACACACAATAGTATACACATATCTGGTATGCACGCTTACACATAAACAGAGATACACACATGCTTGTGTGAAGTTGCAAGCCTGTCCTTTGTCGTTATAGGGGTGCTCTGCCTCTGGGGGTCCACGGCACGTGCTGGAGCTGGGACTTACTAGACATTGGCTGCAGCTGTACCAAGGCACAACCGTCTGCTACGTCAAGGACCTCGTAGCGCGTCTCTGTTTTCTTCACTTCTCTTCTCTCCAGACTTCCTTTGGATGGATCCATAACAGGGACCACCTGTGAATCCAAAGAGAACAACAGGAGCTCTCAAAATATTCAGCCCCATCTTTTTCAGTATTTTTATATTCCCCATTCAATGCATATTAGGATTTCTAAACATCCAGCAGCAAAACCAGTTATGTTTTACTAGGGAACAGCCCCAAATTCCTGCCAGACTCCGAAGTTTGCATATTGCCCGCATCTCAATCCCGTCAGTTAATCCTCCTTACCAGATCTGTATCTCCAATTCGTTCCACTTTCAGGGCCATCTTGATTTCCCCTTCTGGTGGGTCTGGGACCCCCACAGTCACGGCCCTGATAAAGACAGAGAGATCGCTAACTTATATATCGAGGCTTGTTGAATACCATTTCTAAAAGGCTTATGCCACCTTTTACGTTGTAATATAAATCAAATCTTCATAAATTGTTGGAGGTGTTCTTTAAAGGAGTAATTATTTTTGGCAATTTTATTTTATTTATTAACATAGGATTGAAGCAGGGAGTCTCGGGAGCTGAACCCCCTTTCAGATCCGGGGACTTCCAGAGATACCGAAAACACTTACGGAGGTACGTATCTCCTTCAAGTTTAAAGCTCCCCCGTCACCTGGGCCAATAGGAAGCTGCACCGGATGATGTCACAGCTTCCTATTGGCCTGCAGGGCGGGGGAGCTTTGAAAAAGCGCCCATTACGTGAACCCCAGTTAGCGAGCGGGAGCCGCTGCCGGCACCTACTACGGAAGTCTCTCCAGAAGCACGGGGGACCGGAAGCTGAAATTAATAGGGTTCAGCTCCAGGGAGAACCCCTGCTTCAATCGTGTGTTAAATTATTATTATTATAGAAAGCAGCGGTGTCCACATCCCCTCCCTGCAGCCCCACACTCACATCCCCTCCCTGCAGCCCCACACTCACATCCCCTCCCTGCAGCCCCACACTCACATCCCCTCCCTGCAGCCCCACACTCACATCCCCTCCCTGCAGCCCCACACTCACATCCCCTCCCTGCAGCCCCACACTCACATCCCCCACTTTCTGTGTGTGGCATCCTGCCCGGAAACTCACCAGTATGTGGCCACTGGCATCGGCGTTTTGCGACAGCGTGCGTAAAACTCCTCCATGTGCTTTGTAGTCGTGTGACACCCGGAGAGGAGAACGAGACCGGAGGACTCCCTATAACCAGCAAAAGGAGATCACTACAAAAGATCTAAATTACTCATAACGGTAATTCGTTCATAAGATGCTCGTCACCCATCATTTGGTGGCAGCTTTGCATTTTAAAATATGTGACTAGGAAGTCCCTTAACTGGGGGACAACGGTGCATGGGATAAGGGTTAATGGTTTTACAAAAGGTTGTGGCAGATATGTATATATATTTTTTTTCCCGGTTTTATTTGCTACATACATACTTCGGTGCTGCTTTCACCACATGAAGTTCATGACTTAACCCCAAGGACTCGCGCAGCTCGTAGAGGAGAGATAACAGGGTGACTTCCTCCTGCTTGCCTAAGAGAGAAGAAAATCGATAACTACAGTGTATGAAAAAAAACACATCATAAACTGGTGGGTCTGACCGGTGATCCTCCCTCGCCTCTGGAGTCAAGAGTACCATGGCTAATCTCTGGGGCACCCCATGGTTCAGGTAATGAACAAAAATCTGTATGTGCAAATTGGGGGGAGGGGGGTGTTGGTGCTTTAATATACAGTAATGAAATAAATGCTTACTTTTCTATTTTTCTCTTTAGACAACAATTGATTAGCATTTAGCCAATAGAGAGTACACAAATGTTTTTTTCTGACATGCCGTGTACACAGCATTTACTCAGCACTTTTCAGGCACAAATTCCCACCCTGTAACGCTTCCAAACTATTTTTAAGCGCCTGGGACACCGGGAAATTTCAAGGATGTGCTCAAGGTCACAAGCAGCGGTTACCCATTCAAACCAGGTTCACCAACTTCAAAGGCAGCGATATTACAAATGCACTACTCCTTCTGCAAATACTTTCAGAAGAAGTGGTATTGTGGCTAATGTTATAGTCACAAGGTTTTGGGTTCAACCCCTGCAAGGAACATATTTTATACCTGCAATGGACAATCCCTGAGGTTTGTTTATGGCCACCAGAGGACCTGAAACACAAAATAAAATGGAACGGTCAGGACATGCTCCCCGGCTGTAATATTCATAGAATATCTACACAGATGGAATCATTTGTACTGCTTAGCAGTGAGCGGCTTTCAATAGTACTTTTACCCACCAGGGAATTACATCTCAACTGTTAAGCAAACTAGCCCACTGAAAGGGCCTTCAGTTGATGACAACTTCCGGGTATATTTTACTTTTACCAGCGCACCTTTCATATACACAACACTTTGCACTAGCAGCTCGCACAGTTTCTCCCTTGTCAGTTTCCCCACAGTGACAACTCCAGGGTCCCTCAAGATGCTGACCCTCTCCTGTCGTGCTCCAAAACTAGACCTGATTTCCTGATCCTTCGGTTGCTGCCGTGTTCGATACCTTAAGTGTACAAAAAATAAATAAAGAATGGGTCAACTGATTTAAAGCAGCAGTTCAAGCAATACCCTACATGTATGTTTTCTTTTTGATAAATCAGTTCTGTACTATGCGAAAATACTTGTAGCATTTCAAAAAAAGCAAAAACAAACAATTAGACATTTTTAATGTATTCGAATGTAACAAGCATTTTTGTTCCTATGGTAACCTTTACAAAGTCACATCCTCGTCCTCTTCTGAAACAGCATCACCTTTTTTAGTCCTGCCCACTCTAGCAGTGATCCAATTGAATCTAGTGCCTGCCTGGTCACATGATCTTCCGCACAGAACGTTGGCTGTCAGTGCAGCAGAAGATTACCCAGGATGCATTTAGTGAAACCCTGAGCCGAATCTTCAGCGATCGATTACAGGAGAATGGATCGATCAGCAAATTAGCTAATCACTTGTCAGTGTGCAGATTGTATTGATGCACATATTGAATTATTGTATTTTTCTTAAACGACAGATTGAACTGCAGTTTTAGCAAAATCAATAGCAACTAATTATATTTCAATAATGTATTTATGGTTGCAGCTAGCACCATATTTTAATAGACCAAGCTAACAGTTCTTCAGATGTATATGCCTCCTTATTACAAAACACCTGAAAAAAATGTGTGCTTCTTGCAATCTGTTCACCTTTATCTATGAAGATCTCACTGACTGGTCCACTAAAATGTATCTAAAAAGTTTACCTGCACCAATGTGTATACTAGAATAATACACTACAAATCAGACTCATCACAAATGGGTTTGTATGAAATAAGTAGCTTAATGGTAATGTCACTGCCTCTTAAATGGGGTAATCCTGGTCTGAATTCCACTATTGGCTTCTTGCAACCTTTTACCCATTACGCAATGAAAATTAGATTGTGAGCTTTTTTGGCAGGGGCTTAATGCACATGCAAAATTGTACATGCAGCGCTACGTTCACTGCCAGCACTACTTGAGAAACAAAAAATGAGATATATAAAAATAAAATAGATGCCAATTGCAGTCTAGTTTATTATTCAGAGATTAAAAAAAAAAAAAAAAAAAAAAAAAAAAAGATATTTACACACTAATCTCAGGGATACCTCAAAGCCTTTGATGTAAATTTAAGTTCACTTTTCCAAAGACAAGGGAAGAACATCATTTTTATACTTATCCTTAACAACCAAACAGAAACCCGTGTCCATTATACCACACTTCCTTCCTGATTACTAAAATCAGGGTGCATTGTTGCGTTGCATGTCAGTGTTCTACTTCCTTACCGTGCCAATGTGTTTTTAGTTCGGACTGAAGCAAGGTAACCAGAGACTGTGTGACTGGGCAGCTCAGGCATTGCCAGCCAGGACCTGCTGACCACAGGAAACAGCCTACATAGCAGATTCATTCTGCCAGTATGTCCCCAGACCGTCCTCAGCCTCACACTGTCCTGCAATCACATCACCATCTTCTTTAAACCGTGACACACGCGAGCCACGGTCAGGAAACAGCTGATCATGCTGCCCACCAGGGCGCTGCCATCTTGCTTTACCTTGCACATGCGCAAATGACTTCACCAAAGAGCAATGCGCGCTGGGAAATGTAGTTCTTTTGGATAAAGAGTTCAGAGCCTGTGCTCGTGCTGTTGCAAGAAACATACAGGGTAGGAGTGACAGACAGATCCAGGCTCTATTGCAATGAAACACATTAATTATTATCTTTTATTTGTGTGGCGCCAACATATTCTGTAGCACAGTATGATGTGATTTAAAGCTGCAGACCTAGCAATATCCTACATGTTTTTTTTTTTTTTTAAATAAATCAGTTCTGTATTATGAGAAAATACTTGTACATTTTTTTAAACAACTCTGAATTACATTTTTAATGTGTTATAATGTTAGAAGCCTTTTTTGTTTCTATAACAACCATTTACAAAGTCCTAGATACTGTGTCTATACTCCTCTGTTGCCATTTAGTGAACCCCCAAGCCGAATCTTCGCCGATCGATTACAGGTCAATGAATCGATCGATAGCTTAGCTAATTACTTATCGTGTGGATTGTATTGATGCACATATTAAAGGGAAAAAAATAATAAAATTAAACAAATTTAAAAAAAAAACAGCAGCTTGGACTGCTGCTTTAATATATACACTAACTCTGCTAGATGTGAGGGCAATTTGTCCCATCATAGCGACTAAGAAACTACTAGTAACATAAAAATAAAACACATATAATACTATCTAAAATTATTATCATTAGTAGTGTTACTCTTGTGTCACTGCTATAAAAATCATTGGTTTTCACTTGACAAACTGCAGGTTAGATGACCTTAACACCCGTTGTGTTGCTGATCCGTCTGGCAGTTGTTAAGGGATTAATAAGAGTTCATCTCTCTATGTACCCTAGCCAATTAAATTGAGCTCTTGATTCTAAGCTCTAATGACCAGGACCCTTATTACATTTTTTATATATCCGTTTGTCTATATTTTGTATGTCACTGTTTGGGTCATTTATAGTTTACAGCAATTGTTTCCCCTATTGCACCGCGCTGCGGAATGTTAACGCTTTACAAATAAACGATATTACTTTGATTACGTTTACTTCTGGACTGGTTAAACTGGTTTTCTTAAAGGTCCCTGTCAAGACACAGTGTAAAAAAAACAAAAAAAAAAGACTCAGTAAAGAAAATACAGTGACTTATCTAATACTACAGAACAGATTTATTAAAAAAAAAAAAAAAGCAAGATTTCACGTTTTGCTGCTTTACTTATAAACCTGTATCAGTCATTATTTCCTTAGGGTTTCACTGTTTTTTTTTTTTTATAACAGCACTAGTCACTATCCCGCCTGTACACTTTTTCAAACGTAATCTGTGAAATACAAGCAGAGGTGTGGTGTTTTACGAGACTTGTAGCGCTTAAGCATAAATGTGCTGAAGCTGTGATAACATCACTCCTAATTCATGAAGTTTAAAGAAGTATTTCCTTAAAAAACAAATTCAATTTCCCCCTTCCCTAGGTGAGAAGCAGGCGCTCTGTGGCGCGGAACCACGTTCATTTCCGCTTCTTCCTGAGATACTTACCTCCATAGGTGCTGCTGGTATCACATGCATGTTTAAAGGTCCCGCGTCACGTGGTCCAATAGGAATCCGAGACGGATGACGCTGCAGCTTCCTATTGGCCCGCATGGCACCGTACCTTTAAACTGCCATAGTGCTCGCCCAGGCGGGGATGCTACTGGCATAACATATTGGGGAAAGTATCTTGGGAAGCAAGGGGTCCCTGAAGCTGAAATGAATGCGGTTCCGCTCCGGAGAACCCCCTTCTTCTCACCTAGTACATAAATAGGCAGCAATGCACCTTTAACGTGATGAAGCGGTTTGGTACCCAAATGGTCAGATCACATCGAGCACACCTAAAAAAAGAGAGAGCTCCCTACTGTTTAACTACGTGCTAAAAAGGAAAATCACACAAACACACATTCATTGTAATGATATTATATTATTCAAAGCAGTACAGCAGTTTAGATATACAGTACATTAAATATAAATAAGTATTATAAAGTCAATGGAATTTCCATGGAGCATTTTCAGTGTAAATACAATGTATGGAGGTGATAGCTGTGTTACAAGGACTGTTTGTGGTTTGCATTGTGCATACTTCACTCATTACTCTTTGCGTTGTGTCAAACATTTTTTGGGGGGTTAGCACCTTCCCAATGTCTTGGCATCATCTTTGTAGCGAAGGAAGAAGTGTGTCTGGCATGTGCCCTATCCAAGTATTGCCCGTGGTACCTACATATGGGTTGGGAAAAAATAGCTCGTGTCACATTTCCTGGAAAGGGTCTACATTTGAAGTAAAAATAAAACAAGTTGACCAACCGAACGCTTGTGTTTGAAATTAAACGTAAGTTCAACGATCACAAAATTTCTAAAAAGTTGTTTGGTCGCAGTTTCACTGGACCCAAGACAAGCGTTTTGTGATATGGTTCCGTATCTAGTACCTCTTAAGATGGTACCCAGTGATAAATAAAATGATGCTCAAACAAAGCAGACTGATCTGGTTGGTTAATATTGCCTTGATCAATAATGTGTGTTAGATTGGAATAACTTATATTGGGTCATAAATAACAAACGACATATACAAGTGCCCATGATGTAGCCAACAGTTCCTGTCCCATCTATAGCTCTTGGGTAGGAGGCTGTAAGGTACCATCATGCAATAAGCCATTGGTAAATGTAGAGAAGCACATTTGTCTTTTTCATCTTTCCAACAGTTTCCTGTTTTCAAAGTAAAGAGTTGCCCTGTACCCCAAGTCCCTTAGTGTCTCTGCAAGGATGTAGGTCTCGATATCGAGACTTGCTTGATCTTGTATGTAGCTGATGCGTTTTCCTACTGCAGCATTTTCCGTGAGCAGAAGGGAATCAAATCTCTGAGGGCAATTGCAGGCTTCTCCTCCACGGCCAGCTCCCTTTCAGTAACATCCAGAAGCTGCTGCATGTAGCACGATGTGCCCAGCAGGACATGGCCCGTAGCCTGCATGGTGAACAGAGTCCAACGCAGCACCTCCCTGTAATAAATCAAAAACTCTTCTGTTATAATAAATCCTGCAATGCCAGCGCTTTGTATAAAAAGAATATTAACAAGAAAAACTGCTCACAAATGGAGTTTGCAACACTTTCAGATGTATTTTGCACAGGGATCTTTAATCTGTGCTCACAAGTTCATTGTTTGTCGTTTAGATATAAAAGCTGTTAAGTTTTTTTAGGGGTGATTGAAATCCCTGAATGTCCCTTCGGAGATGACAGGGATTTATTTAAATCACAAGCGGTAACACAATATGGGAGTAACTTACTTCATCATTCTCTTTGCTCCGTAGCACTGCAGGTCATAAGACAGTGTATAGGCGCCATACAATGTGGCCTTCACGTTCAGACATCCAAGGAAATCGCGGGGATGCGTCTTGTACAAGTCAAAGCTAACACATGCCACGTTAATCTTTCGGTGAGGCTTATTGGAGAGCGAGAGGTGGTATCCTGCATTCTGTGGGATATAACAGGACATCCCTGGGGTTTACAATCACATCAGGTGTAAGGCAGGAGAAAAACCCCACTATCAATGATGAAAATTTGTATCACTTTCTCTAATGGCATCACCTGTAAAGAACACTACTCACACTGCCCTTGCTACAACTGAGGCCTTTGCCTTAGGTAACGCAAGTTCACCTCGTAAGGTTTCCATTTCTGTCCCTTTCCCAGTGCCATGAGGACAGCCCCGTTATCCAAGGACTGGAAAAAGTCCTCTGTGTCTACACCTGTCCCATCCTCATCCAGAACGAGAGTGACGGCTTCCGGGACCAGCAGAGTATCCTGCACCTAGGAACGGGAAGGGGAGCAGGATCACACAATGCAACAAAGATTGTGTTCACGGAGCAGCCAACACTATTAAAATAATTGAAAGGCATATTCACTTTATTGATCATTAGCAGCAAACTGTGAATCTATTCATAGAAATATGATGGAATGTGCCACTTTTAAATCATCTAAAATATCTCAGGTTTTAGGAGTGTTACAACCACGTTATTATACAGATCACTGAACTGAATTCAGAAGCGACCAGTTGGGAGACGTGGAAACCAGAAAGGTTACAAAAAGAACTACATGCGCAGTAAATGTTGGACTTCTTTCTGCGCTCACCTTGTTGAGCAGGTCCCCAAGACTGTCCGCCATGACCCCTTTCCTGGCGCTGCGGTCCCAGTTGCAGACGCGATAGGGTCGAGGTTTGTATGCAGGACCGGTAAGAAGTTGCTGAGTCATTGATGCGCTGACAGACACACACCTGTTAAAGACATGACACGACAATCACTCTGTGCAAAAAACTCACCCGCCTGCCTATCGTCTAACACAATCGATGCACTTGCTGTTGTGAAATAGGAGAGTGCCTTAGCCCAGTCTTTAAGGTACGATTGCAAACAAGCTTCCCGAAGGAAGCATTTTAAAGACTGTGAACACGGACTCTTCCAACCTCCTGATAAAGTCTCAGATTCTCTGGCATGACCTAAAATCACCAAGACAAGATTATTCCTACCGTCTGTCTTCCACCATACCCTTTGATGAAAGAAATACCCTTTCTCTATGTTAACCTTTATGTCAGGTGTTCTTATCAGTATGTTGTGTAAACTCCCTTCTTTTCACATTGTCTGCATGGTTATATTGCAGTGTGCTGCATAGTTATTGGAATAAGTAATACATAATATACGGAAAATAATATCAGCAGCACTGATCAATCCGATTCATAATCGGTTTAAAACGGCGACTCTTCTTTCGATTTTCGGTATTTATTAGCATTCTGAAGTCCATTTTTGAAGTGAAACTTCTTTAGTGGCACCTATTCTCATGGGGCAAAACTGGAGCGAAGGAGACGAAAATGAAACGGAAGTGACGTGACTCCCCCCCCCCCGACGCCTGCTGTGACATGCGGCAGCGGCGATAGCCGCCGGCGCCGCTCCTAACGGCGGCCACAACCCCCCCCCCCCAACACCCTCCCCCCACCCGCTGTGACAAGCGGCGGCGGCGGCGATAGCCGCCGGCGCCGCTCCTAACGGCCGCCGTTACCCCTAGACGTGCGCAGAGCTTCCGGTACTGTGGGTGTACCAAGATGGCGGAAGCCCCGCAAGTCCTCCGGCTGTGAGAGGAGGAGCCGCTGCTCAGCCTCTCTCCTCCCTCTTGCTTCCCCTTCCCCGAGTCCCGCTGACTGAGTGCCGCCGGTGCTGGAGGAGGAGAGGAACCCCGGGATCATGACGGCCGCTGCGCTGTCAGCATGTGCCGCGCATGCGCGCACAGACGTTATCGTGCGCTCCTGGCTCCTGCTCAGGCAACGTGGGAAGCGGGGGGGTTTGAGCGCGCCGCTTCCCACGCATACGGCGGGCCCGGTGCGGCCGCGTCTCAACCTTCCCCCACCCCTCTCCCCCCAATTACCCCCTCTATTCCTCCCCCCACACCCCTCCACCGGCATCATGGTGTTCTTCCCCGGGGGGGCCGTCACACTCACATGGGCCTCCTCGCCGTATGTGCCGTCCTCCCTGCCCTGATCCCGGCACTGCGGGGCAACACAACCTGTGCCCATCCCTCCTCCTACCACACTGCTCTGCCGCCGTGCTCGCAGGTGCAGGGGGTGAGGGGAGGTGCAGGGGGTGATGTGAGGAGGTGAAGGGGGGTGATGTGAGGAGGTGAAGGGGGGTGATGTGAGGAGGTGAAGGGGGGTGATGTGAGGAGGTGAAGGGGGGTGATGTGAGGAGGTGAAGGGGGGTGATGTGAGGAGGTGAAGGGGGGTGATGTGAGGAGGTGAAGGGGGGTGATGTGAGGTGCAGGGGGGTGACGCGAGGTGCAGGGGGGTGACGCGAGATGCAGGGGGGTGACGCGAGGCGCAGGGGGGTGACGCGAGGCGCAGGGGGGTGACGCGAGGCGCAGGGGGGTGACGCGAGGCGCAGGGGGGTGACGCGAGGCGCAGGGGGGTGACGCGAGGCGCAGGGGGGTGATGCGAGGTGCAGGGGGGTGATGCGAGGTGCAGGGGCATATGCGAGGTGCAGGGGCATATGCGAGGTGCAGGATGGGTGCGCATACATCACGCACACACGCACAGTCACGCGCACACACACACACAGTCACGCGCGCACACACACACAGTCACGCGCGCACACACACACAGTCACGCGCGCACACACACAGTCACACGCGCACACACACACACAGTCACACGCGCACACACACACAGTCACACGCACACACAGTCACACGCACGAGGAATTCACGCTTAGTGCAAATAGCAAATACAGGGGATGTGTGCCGAGCACGCACATTCTAAGTCCAAATTTATTTGCGTTTTATCAAAGAAATTGTATTTTGATTTTTAATTAAAACATCACAAACACAATTTCTGTGACAAAAGTCAAAGAAGTTTCACTTACTATGCGCGTGCACAGCACACACAGCTTTTTTTTTTTATTCCTTTCAATTATCATCTAGAGCCAGCAAACCCTGCTGGAATATTTCCCAACTCTTTTTGACCTTTGGTGCCATTGTACACGATTCTTGGCGTTTGCTCACAAACATAGTTCATCGTCCATTGCATAAAGGCGGGTCTCTGTGGATTTCAACACAGTCTGCCTGTCTGAACAAAAAACTGACCTAAAGGCTGCAGCGGTCTTTTTTATGGAATAACATTAAAAAAAGGACATGGATACAAAAGAAAAACACTTATTTGATACTCTAACTGATCTTTACTGTTTGTTCCACAAAGAATTCTGTTTTCACAAAACAAGAACCAGATCGCACAGTCAGAGTTCTATTATTGGCTTAATAAAACTGAGAAGAATATTGTAAACTAAGGTTTTTTCACCCCACCTAAATGGGCCCACCTAATCATGGTCTTTAAATTAGGTTAGCAGGTCTCAAAATTGCACCAGGCTTCCCTGTCATGAATGGGGAGACTGTAGATTCATCTAATCTGGGCATTTAAAGCTGCAACCCCACATTGTCGAACAATTGTATTTCTTAGGGGCCTCTGAATGGGGAAGTGTTTGTCAATCAAGTGTTTTCTGTCCCTTTTTACCACCCTGTCCTTATCAGAGAAACAATAAAGATAAGGGGAGGTGGGGAGGGGAATCTGGCTGTACAAGCACTTGGTGATCACACAGTGACATCACTCAAAAGGGAGCAGCCAGAGGCAATCCAACCCTCCCGTCTAACAAAAAAAATTATGAAAAGTTCTTAGGTGTCAGATTTGGGTAAAAAGGTATCAACCAACCATATGAGACCCCTTAGACATGTCACTGGAATTAGCTCACTTTGGTCCTAGGAAGGTTTCTCTCATCTGTATGGGCTGGTTGGATCTAGTGAGGCCATTGTATAACTCTCCCTGCGCACACACCCAAGTTCCATGTCCTTGTCCAGGGGAGAGCAATCTTTTTTCCCCTGCGCCCCCCTGCCGCCTGTCCTCCTCTCCACACACCCCCCTCCATTCCTCCTCCTTACCTTGGTTCATGGCGTCTTGGTGTCATGACGTTACGTTGCCATAGCAACGCAATGTCACATGACGCCGTGTTGCCATGGCGACGCGTCTCCAGATGCCGGCTGAACCACGGTAAGTAAGGTTTACAGAGGCCTTCTCCACTTCCCCAGCACTTCATTTAAGTGCCTTCGGGAAGCGCGCAGGGCCTCTGTAAACCCCGTGCCCCCTGCAGTTAATCTCGCGCCCCCCAGTTTGCACACTGCTGTCCTAGTCAACCATTCATGCAGGTGGACCAATTGTTTTTTTTTTCAAATGGACATATTTAATCTTCCTTGTAATATGTGACTTAAGTTCATGGAGCCCTAGAATACAGTAAGTGAGGCACCATCTTCACAAGAAATTGTTTTCCGGACCCTATAAATTAGTAACTGGTACAATGTATTCAGCTCAAAGCCGATTAGATAACATATTAGCTGACTCAAGCCCAGGTCTTCTAACTGCACCCCTCAGTCAGGTGGTTTAGAGCAGGGGTGGCCAACTCCAGTCCTACCAACAGGACAGAGTTTGAGGATATCCCTGCTTCAGCACAGGTGGCTCAATCAGTGGCTCAGTCTTGGACTGAGCCACCTGTGCTGACGCAGGGATATCCTGAAACCCTGACCTGTTGGTAGCCCTGGAGGACAGGAGGTGGCTTCCCCTTGGTTTAGCGGGGTAAGTCAGATTCCAAAAAGCTACGTTCTTACTTGGAGAGAGACTTGGGGGAAAGAAGACTCAGAGACTTCATCGCGTATTCCATCTTCGTCAGAATCACTTGGTCCGATCTACAAGATACGAGAAGAGAGGGGACGTTAAGGCACAAATATGTGCGATTGCATTTACTGGTCGTCAATCTGCGCAAAGTTCAAACAGAATGGGGAGATGTAAAACAAAACCATAACCCTATTTTAACTTATACATGAGAGTCCCGATTATCCAACCTTCTGATTTATCCAACATTTGCGCATGCGCATGTCCCGCTGCGTAACTCATTTCTTTAAGCAATAATTGTTGAATAATTATGTACTGTATTAATAAACCTATGTGTATGTATGTATTATACAAACTTATACTGTACTGCATTTAATATACAGTATTACATACTTATACTGCATTAATATTTGATTTGTTTCACTCCCCCCTCATGTTTCCCGATTATCCAACATTTTCAGTTATCCAACATGGTCTCGGTCCCATTTAGGTTGGGTAACCGAGACTCTACTGTATTATCCTGCGAAAAACTGTGTTGATAACTAATGGTGATGTCATCTGGGGTTTAATTTAGGGGTGGGGGGAGGGGAAATCGCTTTCTATAAATTAATATTTTACGTTTTTAACCAAAAATTTAACATTTTTTCTAGCACCTGAGTTTTATAAATTTAGAGAGAAAATGCAACTTCTTTGTCAGCAGCTGGACCTGGGGGACAAAATACTCACTGTGCAGCCATCTTATCCCAATTACAAGCCACAGCCGTCCTGAGAAGAGCAGGTAATGTTCTAAAGGAAGACGTGACCTGGGTCTTAAAAGCCTTCTGTTACATGACCTTCGTCCTGGTAAGGAGCTGGTGGAGTCACACAGGGGACAAAGTCTGACCACCACCCTGTCTACTTGGCTATTGGGCAACATGCCACAAATGAAATCTCTTCTGCGTAGCGATAATATACACAGGGGGTGAAATGTTCCCGAAGATTAAAGCTCTATAACTGGAAGTAACTAGCACAACCTGCTGCTTTATTGCTAGATGTTAGTCAGAGAAACAACAAGGAGGGGATAGGGAGTGATCACAGGACCATACTAATTGAATAATGTAGTTAGTACATAGAAAGGTAATTAAATTGTGGGTGCAAACTGTGAACTGAAAAGTGAATCAGAAAAAAGGGGGGAAGGGAGACACAAAGTGTTTGTGCCCCTAGAAGAATTCACTAAACTGCACACCTACAACATGTAAAAGTTAACTTTTAATGGATTTACTTAAAACATATATTACCAAAGAGTAGTGTAAAGTGATTTTAAAAGTAGATTAAATCAACACTATCAAGCACCCATGTCATCAAATATATAATTATGCTATCCCAGTACAACCTAATGATAGTGGGAAGTAGAGGACACAGGATGCTGTAAGTCAGGGCATGAAGCCCCTCTGGGACAGCTGTGAGACTCAGTAGTATATCTAGGTATATACAAGTCAGCGAACAATTGAATGAATAAGTATCCAGCGATCCTGCTACAATTGTTACCGTTGACTACTTCAGTGATAAGTAGTCAGTGTGGTGAAGTGCAAATACTTAGAGTGATAACGCTAACACTCACAGTGATAATATTGGTGAGTTAACAATAGATGGAACTAACACTCACAGCAATATAACTGGTGAGTTCACAGCCTAAACTCTGTGAACACACATGTCATAGAGAGCAGAGATAGCAAGCTCACTGACTGTGGAGATAGAATTATGTAACCAGATACTGAGGTCTATTCACAATGAACCAGGAGACTACAAACACTACATTAAAACAGCTCCAAGTAGGAGACTGACAACATTGTCTCCTACTTGGACCTGTTTTAATGTAGTGTTTGTAGTCTCCTGGTTCATTGTGAATAGACCTCAGTATCTGGTTACATAATTCTATCTCCACAGTCAGTGAGCTTGCTATCTCTGCTCTCTATGACATGTGTGTTCACAGAGTTTAGGCTGTGAACTCACCAGTTATATTGCTGTGTTAGTTCCATCTATTGTTAACTCACCAATATTATCACTGTGAGTGTTAGCGTTATCACTCTAAGTATTTGCACTTCACCACACTGACTACTTATCACTGAAGTAGTCAACGGTAACAATTGTAGCAGGATCGCTGGATACTTATTCATTCAATTGTTCGCTGACTTGTAGAAACCTAGATATACTACTGAGTCTCACAGCTGTCCCAGAGGGGCTTCATGCCCTGACTTACAGCATCCTGTGTCCTCTACTTCCCACTATCATTAGGTTGTACTGGGATAGCATAATTATATATTTGATGACATGGGTGCTTGATAGTGTTGATTTAATCTACTTTTAAAATCACTTTACACTACTCTTTGGTAATATATGTTTTAAGTAAATCCATTAAAAGTTAACTTTTACACGTTGTAGGTGTGCAGTTTAGTGAATTCTTCTAGGGGCACAAACACTTTGTGTTTCCCTTCCCCCCTTTTTTCTGAAGATGTTAGTCAGCCTTGGTATCACAAAGTCTTATCTCTGATTTCTCCGCACATTGAAACATTGGCGCACTTAGAGACGTGGTTCCAATGTGAGATTCACAGGTACGGAAACACACAATCCCTGCATGCTCAGAACCCAAATCCACCACACCATATATATTGTGTCAAAAGGAGTGCTACTGTGATTGTGACCTAATATATACACAACAAAAGACAAAAATGCTACGTCCAATATGACAAATGATATAGTTAAAGATATATAAGTATTTAGCTATATAATTTGTCATACTGAAGTTTCATAAGTCCTTGTAGTATATACCAGAAATATTTTGAATGAAAACACCTGCGGTCCGGGAAGCTCCATAACAATCACTTTCCAAACCTTAACTTTAATATGCCAGCCTAACCCTACCCTTAATATGCCAGCCTAACCCTACCCTTAATATGCCAGCCTAACCCAAACCTTAATATGCCAGCCTAACCCTACCCTTAATATGCCAGCCTAACCCAAACCTTAATATGCCAGCCTAACCCAAACCTTAATATTAGAGTGACCAGATTTACAAAAGTAAAAACCGGTACACATAAAAAAAATATATATTTATAAAACACATGACATCACCAACCGCGCTTATGTCTCCTTTATGTCTCTCCAACGCTCTCTGTCCCCCCTTCTTAGCTGGCGCTGAGGGCGCTCATACTTGGAGAGTGCTCCAATCATGAGCGCTGGGTGTCCTGCATGTGCGTGGGGGGGAGGGGGGGAATTGCGGGTAGCTGAGCGCGCGGGTAAGTATATATTTGTTGTTTACTTAAGCGCCGAGAGCGGGTGTGCGTGTGTGCCCGCGCACGAGCACCGCACAACAACTGGTCCTACCATCTGTGTGTGAATCTGTCTCCCCCATTCTCTGTGTGCTGCCTCTCCCCCCCCCCATGCTGCCTCTTCTCCCCTCCCATGCTGACTCTCTCTTCCCCCCCATGCTGCCTCTCTCTTCCCCCCCATGCTGCCTCTCTCTCCCCCCCCCTCCCCCTCGTGTGTCCGTTTTGGTCCCTACCTGCCTCTGTGGAGCATTGGGGCGGAAGCCATCTTGAGCCCTGGCAGCAGACACCGAAGCTCCCACTGTCTCACTGCTGAGGCTCCTCTGCCTGTAACCCCGCCCCCACCCTCTGCAGCTACAGTCAGACCGGCCTCTGCTCTGTTCCTCCATTCTCTGCTCTCTGCTGCCCCCCCCCTCTCTGATGGACAAAACCGGAACAGCCACAAAAACCCGGGACATTTAAAAAAAGCGGGGCAGCCGGGACAGGCATTAAAAAACCGGGACAGGCATTAAAAAACCGGGACAGGCATTAAAAAACCGGGACAGGCATTAAAAAACCGGGACAACTGGTCACCCTACTTAATATGCCAGCATAACCCAAAGCCTAACATGACAGTCTAATTTTTCAGCCTAGCCAGCACTCTCTGAGTCCTAATTATACGGGGAGAGATCATTGCCCGGTAAGTAAGGGAGGGGGTGTGCGGGTACATAGTACATAGGGTACATAGATACTGTCGTTAGCAGTGTGCAGTCAGTGTTACATTATAATAACATTAGGTCAGTGGTTCACACCCTAGTTATAGCGACACCCTTAGCTAATACCCGTGACGCTCATTTAAAGTAGCAATCCCCCCTAGAAGCCTAAGGGCTGTTATATAGTGGCTGCGTGCGCAACGTCGTGCGCTCAGCACTTATAATTGGCTGAGGTTAGTCAGCCCTTCTATATTAGGACCACGCGCACGCACGGCAGTGAGCGTGCATCCGGCCGACAGCGGGGAAGACTGGGAATAGAATGATTTTGCGCCGCTACCGGCAATAAATAATAAAACAAACACACACACTATATAACAGCCCTGAGGCTGCGTCCATAGACACTGCAGCCGTGCGGAGGCTGAGGGAAAGCGGGTGCTTTCCCTGGCCTTAGTACGCGCGCCGTCCGGGGGCGTGTCTCATTGGGCAAACCGCTCACGTGACCGCCCGAGAAATCAGTTTTGACTGATTTCACGTGCATCGCGCGCCCCCTCGCTGTATAGACGCGATCACTGCCTTTAGGCAGTCTGATCGTTCAGCGTGTAGACGCGTCCGCGCAGTCTGCCCCTGTATGGATGCAGCCTAAGGCCGAGCTCATGGTGGGGGCGTTGCTGCGTGCGTGCGCACTTTCGGGACTCTTACCTGATTTGCTATTGCAGTTCCTCAAGTGCCCGCGGCGCTGTGCGCGTCGACGCTGCTACATTTTGCCGAGACAAGTCAATGCGAGATTTCGGGCTGCAGTCGCGTGCTGTCAGCGTCCCGTGCGCTAGTTCAGCCAATGAGGGCGAACCAGCTCCGTGACGCGTTAGCCACGCCCCCGATCGCCTCCCCAATCTCCTGCAGCCCAGTGCATACATCGCTGGGGCTGCAGGAGTGCGCACGCCCGCGCCGCCACCGTGAGCTCGGACTTAGAGTTTAACCACATAATGTTAGTAACTTGCCCGAGCATGACCTGCTCTTCACAAACAATAACAATAAATGTTTCTACTGTTAAAAACCTGATTTGGTTCATCGCTAGTGTTTGAGGTTGCCATGGCAACTTAAGACTAATATCTCCTGAATGAAGCAGCCGAATGTAAAAATAAAAACAGAGCTGCAAATGTCAAGAACAGATGTATTTATCTTTTTAATTTCCTTTCCAATTCTTTAAAAAAAAAAATAATGTTCAAATATGATGGTTCATTCAGGAGATATAAGCGTTTGAAATATGTGTGTTAAAGCTGCAGGTCAAGCTGCCGTTTTTGGTTTTTTTAAATATAGAGATTTTTTTTCCCATTCAATATGTGCATTAATACAATCTGCACACTGACAAGTAATTAGCAAAGCTGCAGATCGATCTGTTCTCCTGTATTCAATCGCTTGCTCTGGGTTATTTAATTCAGTTCTTGCACAGCATTCTGGGCAATGTAGTTCCTGGAATATGATTGACTGGGCAGTTACTAGATACAATTGGTGCACTGTTATAGAGAGGGCGGGGCTCACAAGCCAGAGCCAATCAGAAGGGGATGGGGGCTGTCACTTTGGAAATGCTTCCAACATTAGAAACATTAAAAATGTCTTTAAAACATTTTTTTTTAATGCTACAAGTATTTTCTCATAGTACAGAACTGATTTATTAAAACACACATGTAGGATATTGCTTTGAACTGCTGCTTTAAAATAGAGCTCTCCCCACAGCCCCGAGTGCAGTTTACAGGTGACCATGGTACACGCAGATGCCAGAGATGAACACAATCACAATTTACATACTTTTTGTTTCATTTTAGCTACAAAAAAAATATCAACTGTTATTGTCGTGTTGTCTTATTTCTTGGTTTTCTTCCTTACCATCCTAGTTTTTGTCTCATTCAATAAATGTTCATGAGAATCACTATAATCCTTAGTTCAGTGGGTTTCAATTTTTGAGGGGTTAAAGAACCCTATAATTATATTGTGAAATTCTGCGGAACCCCAACCCTCTCTAATGGCGCCTCTGAGATCAGATGCATTGTAAGGAACTCCAAACCTCTCTAATAGCACGTCTGAGATCAGATGCATTGTAAAGGACCCCAGCCCTCTCTAATAGTGCGTCTGAGATCAGATGCATTGTAAGGAACCCCAACCCTCTCTAATAGCGCGTCTGAGATCAGAAGCAATGTAAGGAACCCCAACCCTCTCTAATAGCGCGTCTGAGATCAGATGCATTGTAAGGAACCCCAACCCTCTCTAATAGCGCGTCTGAGATCAGATGCATTGTAAGGAACCCCAACCCTCTCTAATAGCGCGTCTGAGATCAGATGCATTGTAAGGAACCCCAACCCTCTCTAATAGCGCGTCTGAGATCAGAAGCATTGTAAGGAACCCCAACCCTCTCTAATAGCGCGTCAGAACAGTTATACACATAAAAGCAAACAATCTACAGAACGTACAACTATAGAGATATCTCCCTCCAGCGACTGAAATCATTGATGTCTAAGCAGAGACTCCTATATCCCAAGGTCTTCACTTTGGTGTATTATTATTTGTTGTATTATATTGTGTATATATTTAATGTCTGTAAAGCACTGCGTATATAGTTGGCACTAAATAAATATACAATAATGAAATACAAAGTACAAATGAGTGAGACTCCATGAGAAATGACACACAGCTGCCATCATTTTAATATAATGCATGCGCAGCGCTTACATATTTGATATCTAAAAGAAGTCATAGTCAAAATGCAAATACTTACGGCGTAAAGATTTGGAGATGATGTAGGTTGGATCTCTGTGTGTTTGGCTTTCCACGTCTCCCTCCAGCTGGATGTCACTTGGCTTGTCACATTCTGTACTGTGACTGCTGTGTGTAATGATGAGTAGTCAGCTATCTCCTGCTCCCTCCCCCTTTACTCACCCCCTCCTCCCCTGCCTAATGACAGAGGTAGACCTCCCTTATTCCCAACAGTTTGGAAATAAGAGCATAGGTCAGTACTGTATAGAGGGCCAGTGCTACATAGGAGTCAGTGCTGTATAGGGAGGGTCAGTGCTATATAGGGAGGGTCAGTGGTGTATAGGGAGGGTCAGTGGTGTATAGGGAGGGTCAGTGGTGTATAGGGAGGGTCAGTGGTGTATAGGGAGGGTCAGTGGTGTATAGGGGGTCGGTGCTGTATAGGGGGTCAGTGATGTACATTCCTGCTCTGACTTACTGCCCTCAGGCTCCCAGAAACCGCTGTCTGTGACCATTCACACACATACCAACTCCCACTGGCCATAAACATTCGGCTTAGGACTGCAGTATCATCTCCAGGGAGAAATGCCACCACCCCATGTGTTCAGTAATGTGACCTATATTAGCATTCCCATTAAAATGCCATTTATTTTTGTTTTGGTGCACGCACCCGCAGATATCACTGCATTATATCCCTGTGAGATGCACGGGTGGTATGTGATAAAGAAGGCAATGAGAGTTGTGTGTTCCTGATATCTGTAGATGTAATAGACAATTGTATGGGGGTTTTTTTCTGGGTGAAAGGTATATGTTAGTGTAATAATGCATAAAATATCCCCACCCCCCAGTCTCACTGCCAGTAAGCACATGCCCAGCAGCTGAACTGTTACACCTCCCATTCCCCACTAAAAGACACCTCCCTATTCCTACAGTTCAAGCAGCCATTGAAATCAGTTGACACCGTGACTTCCGGGTGTACCAACATGGCGCTGGGACCTGCCCGGAAGTCATCATAGAGAGAAGCGCTGACTGGGAAGCTGGGCCGGGTTCTACAGTAGGTGTGAGGTGAGTGGGTGCTGAGCTGGCCTTCTCTCTTCAGGGCTATAAAGCGCTTCTCTACCATTAATAAGCGTCGCAGGCTAGACCCCGAAGGAGTTAACACTGATGCTTGGGAAGCATTTGATAAGTGTGTGTCTGCAATGAGGGGCCATCACTCACTCAATGAAGCCCTCACTCGCACTCCATGGGAGAGCCTCACTCGCATCACTCAATGAAACAGCCGCACTCATATCACGAGCCTCACTCACACACATCACTGCCCTCACCCCTCATGGGAGAGCCTCACTCACACACATCACTGCCCTCACACACCATGGGAGAGCTGCACTCACAGCATCACTGACTTCACACACCCACACCACATAGCGAGAGAGAGCCCCACACCTCATGGCTGAGCATCACTCACACTCTGCATCACTGGCCTTATAACCACACACCAACTGTACCTACAGTATTTAGTGGGCATTTTACCCATTGTTTGTCCTGCACCTATTAAAACCAGTTGTACCTATTCCTGCCTGATCTTTCCATGTGGTACCGTTACGTTCGAGGTGCTCTCTTACTTGTAAGCTCCTGTATGTGGCCAGTATCGGAGGGTCTGTAACAGACATCGGTGGGTTCAGTCTCGCTGGAGTTAGTATTGATGTATTAGGACTGGAGTTGGCCACTCCTGTTCTCAAGGGCCACCAACAGCTCATGTTTTAAGGATATCCATGCTTCAGCACCGGTGGCTCAATCAGTGGCTCAGTCAAGGACTGAGCCACTGATTGAGCTACCTGCGCTGAAACAGGGATATCCTTAGAATGTCTCTTTATTTACTCATTGACCGCTATTAAGTGATGGGCCCACACGCACCTGACCTCTTCTGTATAGCTACAGGGTTAATAAGGGATCCTTGGACTGCCCCAACGTTCTTATAATAATAATAGGTACTTAGACCCTTTTCTGTCATTACAAGGTTAAGAAGGGGTGCTTCACATCATCCCTCTCATAACAGAATTAAAGCAGCCGTACCCTTCCCTCCCTTTTTTTGACCAGGATGGGGAAGCAGGGTGTCCTCTGTGCTGAACTGTGTTAATTTCAGCTTCGAGACCACCCTGATTCTCAAGATACTTATCAGTAAAAGTAGCATCAGTACTCCCTGGTGTTTCAATCCCTCCCCCATGCCATGCGGGCCAATAGAAAGCTTGAGGAATGACACCATGGCTTCCTATAGGCCCGTGTAACGTGGAAGCTTTAGGCCACCATTTTGTTTTCTTTGGAGAGGACTGGAATGTGCTACTTTTACAGGTAAGTATCTCAGTACCGCCTGCTGCTCATCCTGAGAAAAAACCACCAAAGGGAACTGCTGCTTTCATAACGAGTCCTTAGCTCACGTCTCGGCTCCCCATTCATATGAAAGGGAGTAGAGGCGTGCTAAAGCTTGGCATCCTTACATGACTCTGGGCCATCCTGTATTAAAAGGAGATGTAAACAGTTTATCAGAATAACTGGCTCCTTAGAATGAGTCACCGTTACAGTAAATGGTTTTACTCATTTGTATCTTCTGCATAATGACTATATTGCTTCTTGTCATGAAGTCTGTGGCAGCTACTTATACGTGTTTGTTGGCTGACGGTTTCATAATAATTTTGCAAACATAGTACAGATCAAATCTAACAGTTTACTGGGGGCTTTGAGACGGTCAAAGAGTCTTCTCACCAAAATATATGAAATAAAGATTGTAAGATCCTTCCACGGCTTTGGGTTACCATGAAAATGTTCATGAGCTACTTTTGACCTATTACACATGCCATTGTCTTCGCCTCCCTTTCACCCTAGGTGGCACTGCCCCTTTAAGAGGTATGTTTTGCTTAGGATGTGGCCAAACAGCATTAGTAGGGGTGTGTACCCTTCTCTATAACAAAGGTTGGTAAAATCATTAAACCGCCAGCTAATAATTCACCAACAGGCAGCTTGATCGGGTGAACAGGGACACGGAGAAAAGGCCTCTCTCTCCCTGGGAGGAGGCGAATGTGAAGGTTTAGGGAGGGACTGAATATTTCTCTGTGATATTGTTTATAATGTATGATGTAGGACAAGGGTGGCCCACTCCAGTCCTCAAGGGCCGCCAACAGGTGATGTTTTCGGGATATCCCTGCTTCAGCACAGATGGCTCAATCGGTGAGCCACTGATTGAGCCACCTGTGCTGAAGCAGGGATATCCCGAAAACCTCACCTGTTGGCGGCCCTTGAAAACTGGAGTGGGCCTCCCCTGGTGTAGTGTAACATCCATGCATGTTTCCATGCGGCTATAAGAAGCTGTCGTGTTATGGAGCTGAACCAATGCACCGAATCAATATGATGGCGCATTGCAGTGTAAGGTTTTCCACCAACAACTAATGGTCTTCCTACCTTCCAACAGCCGTACACATGTCCCTTTGAATCTCCGTTATTTACGGCGTGTTTAAGTGTCCAGTTCCAATAACTATATTTGTTTTTTTTTAGGAGACAATTGTACTTATTGTAGATTTCTGTTGTCCTTTATTTTAAGACATGAATGTGCGTGCTTCCAATATTGATACCACCTCTCTCCCCCCCCCCCTTCTTCTCCTTGTAAAGGTTTTAGTATTGGCAATGGCCTCCCGCTTAGGTCCTCGGGCAACTGGAACAGATGGAACCGACTTCACCCACAGAGAGAAGGTTGCTACCCACTACCAAATGAGGTATGTATAGAACAGGGGTGGCCAACTTCAGTCCTCAAGGGCCACCAACAGGTGAGGTTTTCAGGATATCCCTGCTTCAGCACAGGTGCCTCAAAGACTGAGCCACTGATTGAGCCACCTGTACTGAAGCAGGGACTGATTTGACCACCTGTGCTGAAGTAGGGCTATCTTGGAAACTTGGTCTGTTGGTGGCCCTTGAGGACTTGAGTTGGCCGCCCCATGTATAGAATGATGCAGCGTCTGTGTGTGTTCTGGACAATCGGGGAGTCTCTTACTACTGAGTCATAGGAGCAGAGAGAGACTGTTGTAGGGTAGAATTAATACCTGCAGGTGGCAGTGTTTATTCCATAACTACATGAGGTGTCTCATTGACTGCACATCTTCCATGTTATCTCTCCCTGGGTGGAATTCATCTCTTAATACCCCAACAATATACATGAACACATTATATATCTTTATTTGTTCTCGTTTTATTTAGAACTAGCTATACTACCCAGTTTCACACGGGTTGCAGGACTCTGGAGCCATCTTTTCCATTGCAGACTTAAAACTGTGAATCAGTCGATAATGGCGCCCTCTTTAACCCAGGCAATAATTCCATATTGCAGTGACTGAGGCTGCACCCCCCTCCCCCCCCCCCCGAGTCACTGAGACTCCCCAACCCCCAGTCACTGAGACTCCCCCATCCCCCCCCCTCAATCCCCCAAAGTCACTGGGACTCCCAGCCCAACCCGCCCCAGTTTTACGTCCGAAACAATAAATGTCAAATTCTAAAAATGTCACCTATTCGTTTATTGGCGATTGCCACTGTTTAAAAATATTTCTCTCTGATATAATAGTCTATACATAAAGAATAAAAGATCGTCTATAAAGTAGCATGCCATATAATTTTTTTTTTTTTAAATAATATTCACACGTGAATTCTAAAATAATAATAAAACAAATGTATTATTTGTGTAAATTATATACACAGCCACCAGAGGGCACTGCAGTTCTGTTCTTTATGGATTGCTCAACAAGCAGGGGTGGGCCAACTCCAGTCCTCAAGGGCCACCAACAGCCCTGTTTTTCAGGATATCACTGCTTCAGCAGAGGTGGCTCAGTCGGAGACTTGTCCTGTTGGTGGCACGAGAGAACTGGAGTTGGCTACGCCTGCACTACAGCAACCTACCTGTATGTCCATCATTGAGTTCTCAACCAATTATTGACTGATTCAACAAATAACATTTAAGCACCATATTAAGATTTGGATATTTTATATCCGTCTGAGTTATTGTGGGGGGATTGGGCTCAGGTATAGAGCTTTGAATTTCCTCACGAGTAGACACTATCTATTACAAATATATATTTATATATTCAACTGCAGGTGGAAACCCCACCTGTGTTTGTTTGTGTGCGTTTTTGGTTTTCTGAAGCCAGCACACACTAGTGTGGGACACCAGTCGGCAGTGAGTGAATATACTCTGGGCCAGACATGTTGCCGGCACTGGAGTTATAGCACGCATTGTTGGAACTCACGCGTAGGTATCTATTTGGTGTCATTTCTCCCACTAAAGATTATCTCTTATTTGCCCTGGTCGTTTTTATGTGCGATAACCTTTTGGTTATTACAGTGATGGGTATGATACGAACGGCGTAATCCTTTCTACATTTTCATAGACATAATAACATAGGTGTTAGAACTCACGAGTCCCACGCCTTTATTTTTCTGGAGAAGAAACCGTAACAAATGCACTTTTTAGCCCAAAACATTACAAGTCACAGTCTCCAGAATACAGCATGATTAAAACCAAGATCTGCCTTGCCATACATAGCATGCAATGCCTTGATAAATGGTTGCATCCACTACTACATCTTTATCTGTATACATAATGTGGGAATCGACACCCACAAGTTGGTACCCTGATTTCGTCTTTGCCTTGTTGCAGCGTGTCGCTGAAGTCGGAGATCAAGAGGCTGATCTACGCACATGTGCTGATCTGGATGCTGCTCGTAACTCAGATGTGCGTGGCGCACATGAAACTGGTCCCCCACGATGTGGTCGCCATGCCCTACCAGTGGGAGTACCCCTACCTCCTGAGCATCGTCCCGTCCCTCTTCGGTCTCTTCTCCTTCCCCCGCAACAACATCAGCTACCTGGTGATCTCCATGATCAGCACGGGCCTGTTCTCCATCGCCCCCCTCATCTACGGCAGCATGGAGATGTTCCCCATGGCCCAGCAGCTCTACCGCCACGGCAAGGCTTACCGCTTCATCTTCGGCTTCTCCGCCGTGTCCGTCATGTACTTGGTGATGGTGGTGGCCGTGCAAGTTCACGGCTGGCAGATCTACTACAGCAAGAAGCTCCTGGACTCCTGGTTCACAAGCACGCAGGAGAAGAAGAAAAAGTAACCGAGGAGAGTGACACCAGGAGGGGGACCAGGGTGGGGGGGCAGAGACGCGCGGCTTCTCTTGCTGAGGTGCATGACGCGTACTGTGCATATGTTGTAATAATATGGAGGCGGTCCAGATTTCTGCAAACATAACCCGGATGGAAGACGTGTGCTCCTCACCCAACTCGATAGATATTTGGGGATCCATTAAAGAGGCAATCCAAGCTGGTATTTTTTTTTTAACATAGGATTGAAGCAGGGGTTCCCCATTAATTTCAGCTTCGGGGACCTTATGCTTCCGGAGATATTTGCCTCCGTAGGGGGTGCCGGTAACCACTCCAGGGTTCACTACACAGTATGTCTGCTTTTGAAAGCTCCCTGTGGGCCAATAGGAATCCGTGACGTCATCCAGTGCAACTTCCTATTGGGCCATGCGACTGGGAGCTTTAAACTGCAGAGATACTTACCTCCGAAGGGGATGGTGGTATCTCCAGAAGCAAGGGGTCCCCAGAGCAGAAATCAACGGGTGTGCAGCTCTGGAGACTCCCTGCTTCAAACTTGTATTAAAAAATGAAAGGGAGGGGGAAGGGGGAGACCCAGCTTGGATTTGCACCTTTTTAAAGGTGCACTTACTCTTACAAACACGCTGACATTCGTTTTAGGCGCCCTTTCTATTTTATTATCAACGAATGTCTTTCATGGGTCCCATTGTCAGTAACTTTTGTATTGCTTTTGAAAGCAATGCTACGCAAGGCTTCTAAACGCCAATGTCTTCTGTTGTTTCTGATGCTTCATAGAGCCAGTGACACGCACCCTTACCTGTCTGCTGTAGGACGTTGAAAAATGTCTGCCGGGTATGCCTACCAAACTGTGACTTCGTTAATATAAATACTCAACAATATTAATCGGGTTATGGATGAGACCAGGGTAGCCTTACTGCAGGGGCGGCCATCTCCATGGCCACCACACAGGCCAGGCTTTAGTGATATCCCAGCTTCAGCACAGGTGGCTCAATCAGATGCTCAGTCAAAGACTGCTGAAGCAGGGATATTAAAACCAGACCTGTGTGGTGGCCCCTGAGGACTGGTGTGGGCCGCCCCTGCATTAGAGGCAGCCGTGTGAGGTGTGACTTGCAGAAACGTGTATTCGTGGCTTGATCACAATTGCAGCATAAGAGAAGTGTTTAGTGTATGTGTTTGAAAGCATGTTTTTGTTATCCCGTGTAAAAATGAATGCATCCCTAATGATTCCTGTAAAGTTGTAGCGCATGGTTGGGCCAACTCCGCCCCTTAAGGGCTACCAACAGGTCAGGTTTTCAGGATATCCCTGCTTTTCTTTGACTGAGCCACCTGTGCTAAAGCAGGGATATCCTGAAAACCTGACCTGTTAGTGGCCCTGGAGGACTGGAGTTGGCTACTCCTGTTGTAGTGTGTGCAGCTCTGTCACTTAAGTCCCATTCCACAGGGGAGAGCTGCTTACCCTACAATGCTGTTATAATAGCCCGCTGCATTTGACCTCAATGACATCATTTCAGCGCTCGACCTTTGCCCCTCCATAGCTCTCCCAGTCTCTCCTAACGGGGTTATGCTTTACCTGTCATCAGGTTCAAACGACCCTTTTTAAATAAATAAACCGCTGTTAATGAAAGGCCGCAAAGCACAAAACTTGCCATGCTTGAAATCTGTCCCAGCCTAATGAAGCCGTCCCTTGTCCTGTTCGGGAGCATTGGCAAAGTGCCCCCGTTTAATGATACATCATTATTAACGTCACTTTTGCCCAAACACCGAGGTCATTTCGTTTGACAGCGATGGGTCCAAAAGACGTCTCCTTCACTCTTTTAGTGCTTGTTTTAATTTTGCTGGCAACCTGTTGGTGCCAGGGAGGGTCAGTGCAAAGTAAAATATCGGTAAGCGTGCCTGTGTCACCTGATCTGTGCGCATCGATGTCATCATTCTTTTCAATGAGCCGGGAAGGCAGATTGGCGAAAAACCCTGTAACTGCCTGGCACGAAAGGGGTTAATTCTCTGTTGCCTTAATTCACGGGTGCTCAACTCCAATCCTCAAGAACCCTTACTCCCCGCCCCTCTAATAGATCAGGTAATCCCTGCTTCAGCACAGGTGGGTCAGTCTCTGGGCCACCTGTGATGAAGCAGGGATATCCTTAATACCTGACTGTTTGGGAGGGTCTTGAGGACTGGAGAACCCCCTGCCCTTTGCATTGCTGTAGACCCGGCCACCACCGGCGAAAGAGTTCCATTCACACCGCTGTGCCTAGTGTATGACGGCATTCAGCAGAAATACTGTGTGCTCTGCCTCCTGTTACCGTCGTCTCTCGCTGAATGGGACAGAGGTGTGCAGAGCCAACGTGCCCATTCCTCACTCTCCTGCTACATTCTGCGCGGGTTAACACGTCCAGACCCAGCTGAGAGGAATATGACCTCGTTCTGTGTCATTCAAGGTGCCAAATTCGGGTAGTGTGTTTGTCTAAATATGTAAACGGTCACAGACCTGGTTAAAACCGCAGCGTTTCTGGAAACGGCGCACACACTGCATGCAACGTGCGGTTGTGGGACCGGGCCTTGTAACGCACACGCAGGGAAAATCTCCAGTAAAGAGTTTATTGTACAAGAAACCTGTTGGGCGTATCCATGTGAAAGAGACTTGCGAGAGACGTCATCCTTTGTTTGCCAGCCCCCAGCAGCTTACTGGTTAATTATTCTTTTACATAACATCTTTGGTCGTTTTTTGTTAATGATTGATTTAAGCTAAAGAATAAAAAAAAAAAACGTTATCGAGTAAAAACAAATGTTGATTAGCTGTATGGTAAATGCAGATAGAAACACATACAAACTAGATTGACAGCCTACAACAGGGGTGTCCAACTCCAAAACCGGGTCAGGTTTTCAGAATATCCCTACTTCAGCACAGGGGGCTCAGTCGAAGACTGAAGCGGGGATATCCTGAAAACATGACCTGTTTGAGGACGGGGGTTGCCCACCCCTGCACTACAGCAACCTACCTGTATGTCCAGCATTGTGTTTCCCACCAATTATTGACTGATTCAACTGAGCCACCTGTGCTGAAACAGGGATATCATGAAAACCTGACCCGTTGCTACCCCTTGAGGACTGGAGTTGGCCACCCCATAACTACAAGAACAAATGAGGAGGTGGACGACAAAATTGTGAAGGGACCTGTGATCCCCTTTTTTTCTTTATTTTTGTTTTTCTATATATATTTTTCTTTTTAATGTGAATGTTACATTTTTGTCCCATACAATGTTTATTTTTTCAAGCGCTTGTGAACCAGAGGTTCCAGTACTCTGTGACTGGACCCAAGACCGAATGGTTTTTGATGTGTCCTCCATAGTACTAGCTGGCAAATGTTACTGCATTTGACATTAAATTAGGTATGATGTGCATCTGCAGCCCTGTAGTACGAGCGATTTGACTCCTTTCTGGCCTATGGATTACAGATGACATAATCAATGACTCTTTGTTTTTACTTGATGTTGGTATGGATGGCCGAAAGAAGCCATGTGCACGTGGAATCAATCAAATGTAGTGTAGATGCAGATTTCTGATTGGGCGATTCTTGGATGCAATATTCTGGTTGGGCAATTTCTTCTTGCAATATACAGGTCAGATACAATGTACATAGAACTGCCTGTGAAGGTGGCTGCTGGCACTCACAATGCTATATCAGGGGGGCTCAACTCTAGTCCTCAAGAACCCCCAACAGGTCCGATTCTGAGGATATCTCAACTTCAGCACAGGTGGCTCAATCAATGTTTCAGTGTTCGATTGAGCGATCTGTGCTGAAGCTGAGATATCCTCAACTTGACCTGTTGGGGTTGGTCTTGAGGACTGGAGTTGAGTACCACAGGTCTAGATTGTGCAGCGTGCCTCTTATCTGTATTTGGGATACACTGACAGTTGGTGCTTTCAAGTAGCTCCACAACCAATATGGTAGCCAAGAGATACCATTTATTTGTTTGACTGCTCCTGCTGCTTCCTACCGACGGTTCTAAACAGCAGTAGTGTTTTACCAATAGCATGGCTCTCCAGTGGCGACTGGAGACGAACACAGGTCTTTAGAGACGAGAAATGGGGCTTCTCTAATAGTTTGGCTCTAAGGCTGTGATTATACTGGGCTGCGCATGATGTCATGCGCGCCTGTCGCTCGCGTGAAACCTGCACTGAGGTCCGAGGTGACGCGGAGGCGTGGCCATGACGTCACGTGAGTGGTTCGCCCTCATTGGCTGAACCGCGCAGGTGACAGGGCCGGCGTGCGACAAATACAACATTGTTTGTCTTCTCGAGGGTCGCGCACTTTGGGCGGCCTCATAGAGAAGAGGTCTGTTCTCGCGATGCGCGCCGTCGCTGCCACTATAATCGCGGCCTAACTCACTGAGCGTCTCCTCGAATCTCGAGTATTACACTGTTGGTCAGAGTCGTCTTTACTTTAATGTTGCAGCATGTCGATATATAATTTTTTTTTAGGCAGTTCCTGAATATTAAATAACGCGTTGACGCACAAGTTCACCCTTCTATCTTGACCAGAAAGTAATGAGTAGCTTCATTGGGGACCAGGTAACTTCTATTTAATAAAGACTGCAAATGAAACTTGGTTTGTCTGTCTGTGAAAGTGAGGGGAATGTGGGAACAGGAGTTGGGATAATTGCTCGCCTGCAACAAAACACTGTCGGGAATGGAGCCTTTAAAAAGAAATGAATTATTAATGCCCAAAGCTCGTTTTGCTAGGTAAAGTGTGTCATTTTGAAAGAATAATCGTGTGTGAATTGTGTTGGCATCGATTCAACAAATAACAAAGCCACGTGTACCTTGTGCGGGAAGCCGTTCTCTGGCAAGAGACAGAAAGCCCTTGGCAATACAACACATTATCTACTACTTTAATAGTAGATGTATCATTTTAAGTTAATTAGCTTTGCAAATGTACGCCCAAAACTGGAGCCAAACTGAAACTTTCAGTAATGGCCATCGCTAAATGTACAATGTTAGTTGTGTGTTAAAGGAGCAATTCATACTCTTTGAAAGAAATAGGATTACTGGCTTTTAACACAGGGTTGAAGCAGGGGGGTCTCCGAGGCTGAACCGTGTTAATTTCTGCTCCGGGGACCCCCTGCTTCCGGAGATACAGACCTTCAAAAGGGTTCCGGTATCTCTGCAAAGTTTAAAGCTCCCGCGTCACGCGGGCCAATAGGAAGCCGCATCTGATGACGTCACGGTTTCCTATTGGCCCACAGGACGCGGGAGCTTTGAAACGCCGCCATTACGTGAACCCCGCTAGCTAGTCAGAGCGGCTACCGGTACCCCCTACGGAGGTAAGTATCTCTGGAATTAGGAGTCCCGGAGCTGAAATGAATGGGGTTCAGCTCTGGTGACGCACTGTTTCAATTCTGTTACTAAAAACAAATTGCAGAACAAAATCCCTAGCTTGGATTGCCTCTCATGTGAGTATGAACTCGCACCTAAGGAAAGAATATAGCAAAGCAGTAGGAGCCCAGCGGGACCTCCATAGTGTAGTATATTTATTGATACTGGTTAAAACGCACTCGCAGGAGTAGGTGATATCAAGTGCGCATAAATGATACTGTATTTAGTAGCGAGTCCGGCTAGAGTGCCTTCCTTGTTTCGGACCGCGCGTCCTCGGCCATCGCGTGACCTGCCACATCACAGCGACCTGCCCCCAGAGCATCTCCCTGCACCATTAATGTCCCAACGCGTTTCGTGATAACATTTCAGGGCTATACTCTTGAGTGCATTTTTAACCACAATTTTGTCATCTGTATCAATAAATACGCTGCACTCCTGCGACCCCGTTCTGCTTCTCTTCTGTTGCATGTTTTTATAACCGGAGGAGAAGGCTGGACACGGCAGCCACTCGAGCAGCGGATAAAGGGTGCCGAGAGCCATGCATTTGGACTTTCCCTGGAATGGAAGCAGCATTGCCTTAAATCCAATGTGTTTTATTTTTTAAATAACTCAGTTGTGTAGTATTAGATAGTATTAACAGCATTTCTTTCCTCTCTTTATGCCATTTTTAATATATTAACCTTTTGGGTTTCTGTAGCAACCATTTAGGAGGCCGTTATCTAGCGTTCATCTTTACCAGGACCCGAGAATATTTAATCATTTTTTTGGGGGGGTTTTACTTTGTACTTGTGTGGGGGGTTTTTTTTTTTGCCCTCTTTAATATGTGCATCAATAAAATCCACACAATGATAAGAAATGCGCTAAGTTGCCGATTGATCCGATCTCTTGTGATTGATCTGATCTCTTGTGATTGATTGGCGAAGATTCAGCTTGGGGGTTCACTAAATGGCTGTCAGTGCAGCAGAAGAGGACTCAAAAAGCAAAGTTCTGAGGGGAAGATCACGTGACCAGGCAGTCGCTAGATACAATTGGTGCACTGCTAGAGACAAGGCAGGGCTCCAAAAGGGGTGTGCCAGAGCCTGTTTCAGAAGAGGAAGGGGATGTGACTTTGTAAATGGTTGCTATAGAAACAAAAAATGCTTGTTACATAAAAATTGTCATTCAGAGTTGTTTTAAAAAAATGCTACAAATATTTTTTCATAGTACAGAACTGATTTATTAAAACAAACAAACACGTAGGATATTGCTTTTGTCTGCAGCTTTAAAATGTAATGTTTAACCTAAGCCTGTGTTCTGTGCGAGGCTGTCTGCCCGCTGTCCAATCTGCTTGTGGTGACATGAGGCTAATAGCCTAAATCTTGAAAGAAAGCCAAAGGTCAAATGTGTTCTGAGGTCCTACAGGAGAATGGAATACAAGGAGGGAAGTGGGGAAGGGAAAAACACTCTCGCTACAGGAGAAAGTGCGGGCCAGGCGGTTCTGATCTGCTATTAAATTCTGTGGAGCTTCGCTGTTGTCCGATTTCAAGTTATGGCACAGCGATGCGGGGGTTAACTACCCTTCAAGTCAATAACCATTACAGCGGGGTGGCTGGACGCAGATCACCTGTATCGGAGCTCAGTGAATCCCTGCATATAATGGCTGTTATGTATGTATATCTTTTATATACCACCAACAGTGTACCCAGCGCTTTTCAAAGACAATACAGGGAATTATAATAATACAATAAGCGCAGCAAAGTCAGACAGTAGGAAAGGAAATCCCTGCCCCGCAGAGCTTACAATCTTTAGTGGTATGTTGGGAGACTTACAGAGGCAGCAGGCGAGAGTGTAAGTGCAGTAGGTGGCAGTGCTTGGAAACTGGTTGGTAGGAGAGACGTGGGTGTGGGACAGCAGCCACTTCTGGTTATTGGGATGCTTCATTTATGAGGTGAGATTTCAGGTTGGTCGGTATTAAATTGGATGGCTTAACACCATTAGCCGAGAGAGGGAGGAACAGTAGGAGAGCAGGTGTGTTTATGGCTGGGTTCCAGGATTAGGAAAGAGATCCCAAGGATTGGGGGAGGGGGATTTATGCCAAGAAGCAAGGAACAGGCTGAAATGTTTTACAAATCATTTCTACTAAACAAAAACATGTTCTAACCATTCTCTGACGCACATTTTTGGCTGATACAAATAATCTTCTGCAGGAGGAGCCTGCAATGTTTCCTTTCCTGTTTCCTCACCTGAAAGGGTTAACCATTTCATCAAAAACAATATTTGGCTGAGCATGAATCACCCAGGATGACAACCATTGGAATTCCTTTCTGGAGCAAGTGTTACCGCAACGCCCTAACGTTCACCCAGTCTGACCCTTAATTGCATTCTGCATGTAGAAATGCTGCTTGGATTGTAAGCTTCTCTGGCAAGGGGGAGCATCCACTGTTAACCCCTTTGAGGGCCCCATAATGGAGCCACCACATCATGTGGTCTGGTACATCAGGGGCTTCATGACGGTCTCGGACATCTGGTCACGGCCATTTAGCCGCCACTCATTTCGCCGCTGGGACATCTCTCCGCTGGTCGTTTCGCAGCTAAGGTAAGCCCCTAAACTTACCCCTTACCCTAAACTTAACTCCTAATACTAACGTTACCCCCTACCCTAAAAACGTTAACCCCTTACCCCAAAACCACTTAAATTAACTTATTGGCGAAACGGCAGGCGGCTGAGTGTCCAGCGGCTGCGGCGAAAGGTCCTTCGGTGGACGAACGCCGGCACCGACTTGGTCACGGCAAAACGGGCATGACCGAATGTCCCATTCCGCTTCATGACGTAGCGACTACGGGGTGGGTTATAAGCTTGTGTTCCTAGGGGCGATCTGGACCAGTGCAGGAATGGCAGAGGACTCCATCTTCGTTAGTGTCATCAGTGAGGTCGGAATCACGTGATAGGTCAAAGGAGAGGTCACGTAATCGTAATGTGGGGGGTGGGGGTGGACTGTGGCATGCAAAGAGTTATGCCGAGTTTATATAACTTGCTACGGCGACTGCAACGTTGCGCAGCGCCGTAGCAAGAACATGCACTCCGCAGGTGCCCACAATGGGTGCGACGGCGATTGCTGGGAGTCAGAGGATTTTGACTTCAGCAGCGATCTCCGCGTGACGTCAGCGGCACGTGAGCGGTTCAGCCAATGAGGGCAAACTGCTCACGGCCATGCCTCCACCACGCCCCCCCCCCCAGTCGCGATCTCTGGTCTCCTGCAGAGTGCAGGAATCACTGCAGCACGGCAATGGCTGACGTCACACTGTCACCGTAGCCCGTACTATAAACTCGGCCTTAATGGCCCTGTCCTGCAAAAAACAGAGTTACAATAGTATAAGGCCACTATTTCCTGGATTATTACATACTTTGTGACAATTGTGTTGGCTATCTGTTTAAGTCAAAGTTAAATAAAATACTGTATCAAACAGCACAATACCATGTTATGAATTTTATTATAGGTACTTTCCAGTAACCCTATACATTTCTAAAATGAGGGGAATTTTTATATAGGGTAAATACCAATAATAGAAAAATCAAGCAATGCACACCTTGAAAAAAATATAATATAGAGAGGGGCTTACCGGGTGAGACAGCCACTTGCCGACGTCTCATAGGAAGTACTTCCTGTGTGTTTATACAGAGCAGGAAGTAGCGGAAAGGCAAAATGGGGCAGGTTACATTATGCAGCCAATGTATCAAACAAGAAAATCTTTTGATTTTCAAAGTGGTGTTTAAAAAAAATAAATAATAATAATAATAAAAAATATATATATACACACACACATAGGGTACAGATGTTTTGCACCAGGACTGAGCCTCTGATCACGCCACCTGTGCTGAAGCAGGGATATCCTTAAAACCTCACCTTTTTTGGGGGGGGGGGTCTTGAGGACTGGGGTTGAGCACTCCTATGCTTAGCATACAATGCTTTCACTGCAGCCAGGGATTCTGGGTAATGGCGTGCAATAACACTCGCCGAGTGCAAAACCCAGAATCAGAATCATGTCAGGGGCAATATGCCAGATCAGGACACTGCATCTCTCTCTGCTCTCACGTTATTCTCTGCCTGCTATGTAGGGCACACGCATACCGACACGGAGACACCACAGATAGGAAACTGCTGGCTGCTGAGATCTGATAGTTTTCAGAATGCATTGCATTTTCACGTTCAACGCCACAAAAAGTTACACTTCTGCAATGTAGAGCAATAAGGAGTACAGCTGTGCGAATGTTGGCAAACTTGCTTCGCAAACCTTTTTTTTTGTTCTGCATTTTTTTTGTCAAATTTTCTCATTGATTGAAATTTTACCCAAACTTTGTTACATTTTACCTGATCTTTTCACCAACATTTTGCCATTTTTTTGCCAGATTATAACGGGCGATGTGACCTTACATATGGACTTTAATGCCTTGGGATTATTTTTTTTTTCTACAAAGTTTGCCATTTTTGTGAATTTACCTGTTAAAATGATTTTTTAAATGCACGTTTCCCTTAATTCGGCGGGAATTTGACACATCTGTAATAGTGGGTGTAACTACAGTGTACCTACCGTTCTTACCACCTAGAAAGATAGAGCGCCCAAATAAATACTCATCTCCCATTAATAACAGCTGCTGAGCTGTACTGCCCACTCAATGCGACTCTCTTCAATGAGCTTGCTTTGTAATGTTCCTGTGGGAGGGGGACTTTCCTGGTGATTATTACTGGAACATAATGATCCGTGGGAACAAAATAAATACAACAGCAGCATTTTCAGGCAAGGCACATCCCTGCTATTTACAACAAAAGTGATCCAGAAGGACCACCAAAAGAAGTCCCAATGTGTTGCACTCTACTCAATAATAACAATATCCAAAGGGACAAATCCCACACCGTATAGGGAAACAGGAGGTTAAAAACGCAAAACAAAAAATTATTTATTATTCTATTTCAACACTTCTAAATAAAGACACTAATTTCTTATGTATATTTTGTATTATATAAAAACAACTAAAAATGGATGGCGCTGGAGTATGCAAATATATCATCTATTTCTCAATAGGTGTGAACGTATGCATGTAATATGCCAAAACACATTAGATCAGTGCGATGTTACAGCGATCTATGTGCTGTTATATGCTATATGCTGTATCTCGTATTGTAACCACAATAGCCACAATAAGCTTACAATTCAGCTTTCAGACATTGAACACTAGTAGGCCTTTCATACCCAAATGAAACATTTGTATCACCGTAATACATTCAGATTAAACTATTGCGACACAGGTATTGCCCACAATAAAGGTTGTTACTCTATATGGTTAGTTAGTAGTAGATGCAGTGTCTGCATAGTACCGTTCAGCTACAATGTGGCTATTGTGGTTACAATACGAGATACAGCATATAGCATATAACAGCACATAGATCGCTGTAACACCGCACTGATCTAATGTGTTTTGGCATATTACATGCATACGTTCACATCTATTGAGAAATAGATGATATATTTGCATACTCCAGCGCCATCCATTTTTAGTTGTTTTTATATAATACAAAATATACATAAGAAATTAGTGTCTTTATTTAGAAGTGTTGAAATAGAATAATAAATAATTTTTTGTTTTGTGTTTTTAACCTCCTGTTTCCCTATATGGTTTGGGATTTGTCCCTTTGGATATTGTTATTATGGAGTAGAGTGCCACACATTGGGACTTCTTTTGGTGGTCCTTCTGGATCACTTTTGTTGTAAATAATATGTTTCTATTTCCCATGCACCTCTTTGTGTTTACCTATATGGTCTAGAATACTAAGGTAGAGCAGTGATTACTATTACCTATGATAAGGCACATCCCTGCACAGTTTAATCCTAAAAGTGGCGGTAGACTAGATTCTTATAGAGATGCTCGACACCGCTATGCAGTGCTGCATATTTCAGGAGAAGCTGGTAGATCTTTCTTGAGGCAGTCATTACATTTAGGAATTTTGACTTGAAACGCTTTTTGGAGCGAGAATGGTTTTGCAAAGCCGCGCGGGTATCAAGGATGAGGTTTTTAGGTTACTACGGTTATCTTTTTCGGATGGCGCCAACATACGCCACAGCGCAGTACAATGTGAGAGGGAGGAAAAATAACATGGTACTGCATAACAAAAGAGTACATACATGTTAGGACAAACTGAGACAATAGGCAGGTGTCCGCCCCAAGGAGCTTACAGTCTACACGGAGGGGAGGGAAGACACAAGGAATAGTGTGTGTCATATAAACATTTGGTGCTGCATTTAAAGATAAAAAAAGGCTTCTACATATGTAGTAAGTATAGAAGGGACGTAGGTTGTGATGGAAATTTATGTTTTTTCCCTTATTAAAACCTGACCCACTTTAGAAATATCTTGCTCTTATCTGCAGAACAGAAATGCCCAGTATGCTGTGTTCTCTTTTGAGCGGCTTTTTTTTTTCCACATTCATGAACGAGAATTTAAATATCTCCTACACATGTTCCATACGTTCTGCCCTTGTACTAATTTATCTTTAATCTCAAATGAGCAAATGTCAGCAAGCCTACCTCACACTGATGATACCCATCAAGGTTGAAACATGTCTGTGAGTGGGTTAACTGACTTTGCATCTCCCAAGTCCTTGCTTAAAAGCTGTGTTTAAAGCAGCATGCATTGGCTAAGGGCTGCTCATGTAATGTGAGCTTGAGATAAAAGGTGGCACTGTGTGCTCATTTGCATGTCATGTCCCAGAATCCCTTGCTGCAGTGGAAGCACTGTATGCTGGGTGATAATGGTGAAAAACAGGGTTGCAGACCTGTCTAAGACATGCAAATGAATATACAGAAATATTTACAGTTGCTATATATATATATATATATATATATATATATATTTATTAGTGCTGACATTATTTTTCTCCCTGTACAATACATGCAGTAGAACGGGGGCGGCCAACTCCAGTCCTCAAGGGGCCACCAACAAGTCAGGTTTTCAGGATATCCCTGACTCAGCACAGGTGGCTCAATCAGTCCACTGATATCCTGAAAACCTGACCTGTTGGTGGCCCCTTGAGGACTGGAGTTGGCCACCCCAGCAGTAGAAGCTTCTAACCCAAATTTCATCCATATAATTTGCAAATCCTTCCCCAGGGAGTTTTATTCCATCTCCGATCTGTCACAAAACAAGGAAAACATGGAGATGATAGATACTTAGGTCGGTGCATAATTTCACAGACACACATTTGCTTGGCACACTGCACCATCTAACCGAGGGGTGCGCAAACCTTTCCCCCTGTGCCCTCGCTGCCGGCACATCTCCCCGCCCCCTCCCACCTTTCCCCCCCCGTTGGTACATCTCCCCTCGCTGCCTGCACAGGTCCCCCTGCCCCGCAGGTACATCTCCCCCCGCTAGCTGGCACATCTCCCCCCGCTATCTGGCACATCTCCCCCCGCTATCTGGCACATCTCCCCCCCCTCTCCCCCACCCTCCCGCCCCCCCGCTGGCACATCTCTCCCGCACATCAAACACACACACACAGAGACACCGAAACACACACAGCCCCGATCCAGGCAAGGACACGCCCCCTCCCTTAGTGACACCCCCCACCCCCTCTCCTGCTGTAACATTTTTGCTGGACAACCGAGGGAAACTTAGAAAGTCCATTATTTGGGAGGTGAGTCACATTGGAAGCTCAAAATATTTGCGTTGACCTACAAATCCGCAGCAGAATGTCCAGTGAAAGTTTTGTTGTGCTACATGGTGCCGTTTCTGAGATTTTGATACTTCGGACATACAAGGAAACAAACAAACAAACGGAATCCAACTTAGAATTATAGCATAGATAACCTTGCTCACTTAATGTAATCATGTATTTGTCATCATAACTATGCCCAGAATATACTTGAAAAGGAGATGTAACTCTTAATGTATTACTTCCTGGTAAAACATTTAATAAATAACCTAACGCAATGTCACAGTAAAATATTGGTCAAGAACAACATCTTCATTTGCGTCTGCTTGCCCCAAAGAAAAAGGAATATGATTGTTTTTTTGCTTCAAAACCCAAACCCGGTCCGATGCCCCGCAGTTAACCCTCTGCATATCATTCTGCACAGCAGACCAGTGTGAAAACCCAATGTTAAAAACATGTTCTGACTCTGAAGTCCTACCATGCAGTGCCTCTCATCTCCCAGGTGCTGGGTTCGTAACCTGACTTGGGTGCGATGTAGAAGAAGAAGAAGAAAATCGGCTCACTGAGCTGCTCCATTTAAACTGTTGATAAATTAAATATAAAATTATCATTTTTTTTCTCCTAAGAAAACCGTCTAATTTTATATTTAATTTACGGACAGCAAATACCCTACATTATCTAGGAGTGGGATGGAAGATCTAGAAAACTGGATGTGGCACAGAGGACTGTGCAATATTTTGCAATCGGGTGGAGACCCTCCCTGCACACGAGGAGTCGAGTAGCGATTTATTTCTGATTACTTGATTAAGGGATCATGTTTAAAGCAGCAAAACGTAAGGGATTAGATTTCAGCTGGAGCAAAGCTTTGCGTTGCTGAACCATGACAGCAAGTGGGAGGTGAAAACCGTGGGAGGAATTCTAAAGGTCTTTTCAATCTTGAAACACTTCTCATGTTTAAGTTTTTTTTCCCCGTAAAATTGCTTAAATTGTTTAATTTTTTTTAAAAAAAATGTAATATTCATATATAACCCTCCTTGCACGGTTCTAAAGGAGTTTACATTGAGTTGCATATATATGAGCATATATACTGTATACACATGGCTGTGCTCAGTTTCTGATACCTATTCAGGGTGCTGGCCATGGATATGCAGATATAACAGTAAGGGCGCTAGGAATTTTTATAGTGCAAACAAGAGCTTTATTCACATCTGTTTGTAATGCTCGCCATAGAACAGGCACTAACTGGTGTCACACAATATAGTTACTCTGTGCTTCTTCCCCTGGTAGCTCTCACTACTAGGGAGGTACTCCTGGGGAGGTACTTGTCCTTTTTTTTTCTCTTAGTAATAGTTAGATTGTAAATCTACTGCATAGTGTCAATAGTGCCTCATCACAAGTGGGCCTGTGGTGGGAATACACTCTGTCCTCCGGATCACTATGCCGTCATGGTGTACTGCCTACATCGTCCATGCATATTGGAACGGAAGTTTATGTAGGACCTTCCGTTGGGGCCGATCCGATTATGCTCCGGAGCTTCCGTACTGAGAACTCCCTGCGGAGCACATGCTCACTCCTCTTCTGGCCAGATAACAACCCTGGGCCATTACTATGGGCTCTGACTATATACAGTGCCGTCTTAGCGCATGGGAACGCTGGGCAGTTGCCCGGGGGCCTCACGAGCATAGGGGCCCCATGCTAATCTATGCACAGACCAGAACTTAACACTAATTTTCCGATCACCCGCCGCAACATTCAAATCTCCCGCTAACTCGGTAGAAGGAGAAAAATTACGACTTGTAGCAGAGAGTTGGCATGTCTGCATTCGCGAGAGAAATTTTGGCAGGGCCCAGTGCACTGCTTTGCCCGGGGGCCCATAATGCTGTTAAGATGGCCCTGACTATATAGGGAACGTTACTCAACTGAAAATAATAAATGGTGACAGGACATCATTATTACATATAACTATCCACACAAACCTATTCACAGGACTCTCAGTGAGGCTTCAGTCCGAACTCTGAGGAACCTGTTTCTAGAACACAGGGAGGATCTATATATGTACCCTTCCATCTCCGTGTAGTGACGTCACTGGTCACAAGGCACCCAAAGGAGGGCTATCCCTTTCTGCATAGTCATCCTGCATCACATGAGGGGGAGGGGAGTAACCCGAGTGATCCCACACAGTTAACCCATTAAGACTGTGAACCCCGTATACTAACTAATAGTTCCCGGAGGGGGGGGGGGGAGAGGGGGGGATTTACACATATGAAAAACAAACCTGCTCTTGGGGGTGTAAGTGTCTCACTTTGCAACGCCGTTCCAGCAGCACTAAAGGGAAAACAGGCATTTAAAAAATATATATTTTTGTCAAACTGTGAAACCCACAATAACAAATCTCACGGGATTCACAGCGATCGCTGCTTGTTAGGTAAGGAAAGGCAGAAATTACGAAACGTCCTGAACGCTGCATTGGACAATATACAGTAAAATGTATCCTTCAGTTGTAAAGCACAAAAAAAAAGTCTTCACATGAGAAAAATTCTGGATAAGGTTCCAATAATCTCATCGGAAACAAAGCCTGTAAAGGCAACTCGCTAACACTGTGTGACTGCCCATTTAAAAGTGTAATTCCATGGGCAAAAATAAACTTTTGTAAACAATTTAACACTGTAATTGTCTTCCTTAAACTAATCTAAACAAGCTAAAAAGCAAAGATTTGGTTTATTTGCTCCCTCTGGAAATAAATTAAAAATGGCATTTCTTAGAGGCCTCTGAATGGTGGAGTATTTGTCAACCATGTGTTTTCATTATCCTTGGCCCACCCTGTCCTTATCAAAGAGACAATAAAGATAAGGGGAGTGAGAGTGTCCGGTTTCTGTGCAAACTCCTATTGAACACACCGTGACATCAGAACTATGACATCAGGACTGTGACATCTGGACCGTGACATCAGAACCGCAACTATGATATCAGACAAAAGGGAGGAAATCAAACCCAAGTCTCAGCTCGCCAACCTAGCCTACAAGAATAATGTAAAAAGTCTTGTAGGTGTCAGACTTGAGAAAAAGGCATCAGTCACCCCAATGTGACCCCTTCAGCATGTCACTGCCACTAGTCCACTTTTGTCCCAGGAGCGTTTGTTTTTTTCAAATACCCTTTACAGCACATTTAGATTGTAAGCTCTGCAGGACAGGCCCTCCCTTATTCCTCCTGTTTAGCTTCCTGCTTAACGAACTTGTGTAACTTTGTATATCTCCCTTTACTGTCTGTATTATTACTGTAAAGTGCTGCGTACATTGTTTGCAATATATATATATATCACACTTTAAGTTATGGTGGGTGAAAAAGGCAACAAAAAACCTCCACTGTTTGCATATGGCCAATAAAGAATATCACTTGTGAGCACATTCACATGTCTTAGACAGGTCTGCAACCCTGCTTTTCAACCATTATCACCTAGCATACAGTGCTCCCACTGCAGCAAGGGATTCTGGGAAATGACATGCAAATGAGCACACAATGTGTCATCTTTTGCATGGAATATCCATTCACATGGAGCCCATTTAAGTTGATGCATCGCCGTTCACACAGCTTTTAAACACAGCATGGGACTAGCAAAGCAAGTACAAACCCCTCGCAGACATGTTTCAACCTTGATGGGTATCATCAGTGTGAGGTTGGTTTATACAGGCTTTGAAATATTTCTAGGCTGGTTATGTTTACCATATCACATTACCTGTCTAAGACATATCACAAGTGATATTCTTTATTGGCTATATGCTAATGGTGGAGGTTTTTGTCGCCTTTTTCCCTGACCATAACTTAAAATGTAATGGTAAACCTACCCAGCCTAGAAATATTTCAAAGCCAGTATAAACCAACCTCACACTGATGATACCCATCAAGGTTGAAACATGTCTGCGAGGGGTTTGTACTTGCTTTGCTAGTCCCATGCTGTGTTTAAAAGCTGTGTGAACGGCGATGCATTGCTTAAATGGGCTCCATGTGAATGGATATTCCAGGCAAAAGGTGACACATTGTGTGCTCATTTGCATGTCATTTCCCAGAAACCCTTGCTGCAGTGGGTGCACTGTATGCTAGGTGATATATAAACATGTACGTCCATGTACTGTATATATACTTATTGTACATATGCAGATAAACTCTTATTGTGTTGACAGAGCAATGCATCGCGTGTCCCTCTGACAGTGATGCGGGTTTTTTGTTGTTTTTGAACATAGCATAGATATGATATTTACCTCCAGGACCAAGAGTATTGCGTCGGACACTCACATATGTCGAATAGTTTTTCAGGGTGTGTATTAAAGCATTCAATTGCCCTCGAGTACTCTGGCCGCTCCCCCTAAATTGTATACTGCAGGTCATCCGTTACATTCACTAACACAGGAGTGGCCAACTCCTGTCCACAAGAGCCACCAACAGGTCAGGTTTTCAGGATATCTCTCCTTCAGCACATGTGGCTCAATCAGTGGCTCCCTGCTTCAGCACAGGTGGCTCAATCCGTGGCTCAGTTGAAGATGGACAAATTGAGCCACCTGTGCTGAAGCAGGGATATCCTGAAAACCTTACCTGTTGGTGGCCCTTGAGGACTGGAGTTCGCTACCCCTGCGCTAACAGATACTAACTTTTTGAGGGGAGGTGGTGAGGGGGAGAGGTGGGGAGGGGGGGGGGGGTAGGCTGGGAGTGAGTGGTTGAGCCTTTGAAAAAAAAGAGTTGTACTGTTTGAAACTGTTCAACAAAGGGCAACGCTCCTATGACCTAATTCTGCAAAGGTTTCTGCTGTATGTATTCTGTGTGTATTCTGTATGTATTCTGTATGTATTTTGTATGTATTCTGTGTGTATTCTGTGTGTATTCTGTATGTATTCTGTGTGTATTCTGTATGTATTTTGTATGTATTCTGTATGTATTTTGTGTGTATTCTGTGTGTATTCTGTGTGTATTCTGTGTGTATTCTGTGTGTATTCTGTGTGTATTCTGTGTGTATTCTGTGTGTATTCTGTGTGTATTCTGTGTGTATTCTGTGTGTATTCTGTGTGTATTCTGTATGTATTCTGTGGAAACAGCAACTTTTTACAATTGATTTTCACTAGTGTTATGACAATCCGCAGATTAAAAGTGACTGGGGCCATATGTAATTTTATTAAAGAACGGACACATATGTTAAAATGTAAGCTTTTGTTTTGAAAAGCCAACGTCTTCTTTATGAAACGTATAAAAACATAGGTGTTCCCCTTAAATAATTTCCTCTTTATTTTTTAATTAATATTGTACTGTATTTTATGCAGCGCCCACAATGAATACAACACTTTACAGCATCAATATATTGAACATAAAAAGTACAAGGAGAACTGCACCAGACATACAACAAGTGATATACAAGTATATATTTATAGATATTACAGAATACAACATAATAAAGGGAGAGGGGGGGGGAGGAGGATAACTATACAATAGGTGAGTCAGGTCAGATATTAAAGCAAGGGAGGGGAATGCTTTACCCAGTGACCTTATAACAGAAGGAGAGTGTGTAGGGTGCTTTGCTGCTGCTGTGGCTGCTCTGCCCTGGATCACAGAGTACTTGCAGCAGAGAACCCCAGTGACTCGCTGGTAGGCAGCTCTCATGCGAGCTCCCTGGATGGGAGGCGCTGCCCTGCCCCTGCCAAAGGCACTTTGTGACAGGTAAGAGTCACGGCTGGGAGAGGTCCGGCTGCCAGGAACTTTACTCAACACGCACATAGGTTCAGGCACAGCGAGAGAGCAGGGGTGGGTGGGTGTGAAAAAAGGGACTGACACAGAGAAGGGGAGGAGTGAGAGGTGAGAGGTGGGGGGGGGGGGAGGAGTGAGGGCACCATGTGAGGGCACCAGGGGGGAGGGAGGAGTGAGGGCACCAGGGGGGGAGGAGGACTGATGGCACCAGGGGGGGAGGACTGAGGGCACCAGGGAGGAGGGGGGGAGGAGTGAGGGCACCAGGGGGGGAGGGGAGAGGGCACCAGGGAGGAAGGGGGGGAGTGAGGGCACCATGTGAGGGCACCAAGGGGGAGGGAGGATTGAGGGCACCAGGGAGGGGGGGTGGAGTGAGGGCACCAGGGGGGAGGAGGACTGATGGCACCAGGGGGGGAGGACTGAGGGCACCAGGGGGGAGGAGGGGAGGAGTGAGGGCACGGGGGGAGGAGGAGTGAGGGCACGGGGGGAGGAGGAGTGAGGGCAGGGGGGGAGGAGGAGTGAGGGCAGGGGGGGGGGAGGAGTGAGGGCAGGGGGGGGGAGGAGTGAGGGCAGGGGGGGAGGAGGAGAGAGAAGAAGAGTTAGTACAGAAGTTAGCCGGGCTGGTGATAGGGATGGAGAAATGCAGGTGACGGGTAACAGAATGTGGCCTGGCCAGCTGTAGCCTTCTGGTGCCTAGAGGTGACTCCGTGTGGACAGTCTGCTCCGGATTGGGGATATGTGTTGGTTTGCGCGGAAAAGGAGACCGGAGAGCCGCTTCCAGGTGGGATAGGTGGAGAGGGCTCTCCCCACCATGTCCCCGGAAGACTGAACCCATGGGGATCCTGACCTTCCTGCCGCTGCTTGTCACCACCGTGCTGCTGCTGGACCTGAGCCACAGTGGGGGAGTGGGGTTCACCAAAGGGGACGAGGTCAAGATCACCCGGACTCAAGTCAATGCCAATTTCGTAAGGAATCCTTTGCTAACCCTAAAGAGTTAGGGGGGGGGGGGTGGTGGGTGGTGGTGTGCGTGTGCAAGAGGAGGTGTGAGTGTGAGGGCGAGAGGCAGGGGTGGGCAACTCCAGTCCCCCTGTGCCAACAACAGGCCAGGTTTTCAGGATATCCCTGCTTCAGCTTAGGTGGCGCCATCAGTTCCTGCTTCAGCACAGGGGGCTTAATCTCACTGATTGAGCCCCCTGTGCTGAAGCAGGGAAATCCTGAAAACCTGACCTGTTGGAGGGTCTTGAGGACTGGAGTTGGCCACCCCTGGTGTTAGTGTATCTGACCCAGAGACAGAGAAGTCTCTTTACAGTAAGGGCAGATACAATGTGCAATATACTGCGGATGGAGACTGGCGGCAGATACTGTAGATCTCTTTAAGAAAAATGTGGATGTCCTTTTTTTTTTTTAGAAAGGGAAGGTATTCAGGGACAGACCAAATAAGTAAAACATTATAATAATAACTTTATTTTATATAGCGCTTTTCTCCCAATGGGACTCAAAGTGCTTCACACTTACAGTATAGCGCGATACGCAGCACATAGGAATGTTACAGACACTGTCCCTGCCCTGCAGAGCTTACACTCTATGATTTTGGTGCCTGAGGCACAGGGGGATAAAGTGACTTGCCAAAGATCACAAGGGGGGGGGGGGGGGGGTCATTGAGCCTCTCCGTCTCCCATCCATGGGAAGGATGTTGATCCAGGGAGAAATCTAATTGTCATTACTGGAGTCAGGGAGGCATTTATATATATATTTTTTTTCCATATGAGGTATCATTAAATAATGTTTTACTGGAGTTTTGTTTGTTTGTCATTCTAAACAAAAATATAGGACTACATATAACATAGGTTGGACTCCCTGTGTGTGTGTGTGTATATATATATATAGATATATAGATATATCTATATATCTATATATCTATATATATCATACACACATTTGTTTCACACTGTCAGTCTCAAGCCCCGATTCCTCTGATAGATTCAAATATTTTGCAAGGAAAGATACATTCAGATGAATTATGAATTTCTGTTTTTTTCCAGGCTGTCCTGGAAGTATGTGACTGAACCATGTGTACGCAGGTGTGTGTGTGTGTGTGTGTTTATGTGTGTTTATGTGACACAGTAGTTAGGTGTACCTGTGGTTGTGTCATCGGGTTTGCACGTTTCTGGCTGTGTTACTGACTTGATATTATATGCGATCATTTATCTTTGTGTGTGTGAGTGGGCGTGTTAGAGTTTAAATATGAGCCTTTGTGTGTGTGAAACACATAATATTCGTGTTTTATGACTGATACAAAGAATGATAAATGTGTCTGCCTTATTATGCTTGAGTTTAAAAGGAGCGCAATCATTTTCCTGATAAAATAATTTAACATAGATGTCATAATTCACGTAGATGTCGTAGTCAATGTGCTTGCAGAATGTATCTAAGTTTTACACTAGTTTTAATACAGATCAATTAGAACTTCAGCAAATAAGTCTGCAGGACTTTTCAACTGGTCTTTTTACTGATACATGTGATGGTCTTTTTACACCAGTGCTAAACTGCGCATAAAACATGGAAAAAGCAGTATTTAGAGAGATCAGTGGCTACATAACCATCAATGTTTAATTCCCACCCTTAAATGTATATATTTTTTTATTTATTTACTTATTGATAGCTATAGTCATTGTTCCCAACTAAGGTAACCAACTTTGAAACAAGGACATTAGACTTGTCATGATTATTAATTGTGTTCACTGTGTAGCAGCATCTACCTCTGGGCTGCCACAGTGTGTGAAATGTATCTTTCCCCTGTGATCACAATACTTTTGTCCCACTTTTTTAATCCATTCCTTTATTTTCCAGCATAAAACCACCAACATTTTAATAACCCCCCCCCAAACGAAGTCTACAATATTAAAGCAAATAAAACTGGTCTTGTTTTTAATACAATATAGTTGTTATGTACAACGTAATGAGTCCAAAATTCAGACCTGTAGGTTGAGTTGTTATATAGTTGAAATAAATGTATGTGTGACCTCTTTCTAAAGAGTTAAATTTATTTCCGTCTCTGCCTTCTCACTGCCCACTATTGAGACATTTTTCTGCCCTGACTAACTCCCTATGGGACATTAACAGGTTTGTCAACTCTCATTGACTTTTAGTGAGTCTCACTCATTTGGAGTCAGTCTCACTGACACAATCAGTCTAATAGAAATATTTCTCGATTTTAAATGACATTTTATTGGTTGACAACCCCCTGAATCTTACAGTTTTGTAACCTTGGAGGTTGGGATCTGTGCAGGATTGGGCCATGAATTATATTCCCAAATGTCCCACGTGTCAATACTGCTGTTCAGCCTTTTGTTTCGCAAAATAACTTTTGCATTGATCTCCTTTATTATCAGCATTGTATGCTGGGAGATGTAGTTCTGATCTGTGTATTATTCTGCATATATAACGCTGCGTACCCTGGACTGTGTATTGTTCTGTATATAGAACTCTGCGTACCATGGACTGTGTATTGTTCTGTATATATAACGCTGCGTACTCTGCACTGTGTGTATTATTCTGTATATATACTGCTGCTTACACAGTGCTGTGTATTATTCTATACATATACTGCTGAAATCTTAGCGCTGTGTATTATTCTGTATATATAACACTGTGTGTTGAAAGAATGTGGTATAACAACCACAAATCAGTGCTTCAGAGTAAGTGTTGATTGTAGATCTTATATGCAACAAATATTCATAGTATCCTTTCGATGTATCAAATGCTATCAGCTAAAGAAATAGTGTACAAAGTATTATAGTCAATGAGATGTACAAAAGTGTTTGGTCAGTGCACTCTTGCAGTGTAAGTGGTAGTGAGTATGTCTGTTTATATTATGCGTAGGTGCTCAATTAGTTAAGCAGGTACATGTGTACTACTGCGTCCATAGGACTGCAGCCGTGCTGAGGCGCGCGGAGTGCTTTCCCTGGCCTTGGTCCGCGCGCCGTCCGGGGGCGTGTCGGGGGGGGGGGGGGGCTGTGACGTAACGGAGCTGGTTCGCCCTCATTGGGCAAAACACTCACGTGACCGGCCCTGCGCTCCCTTGAGCGCTTAAATTTAAAATGTAGCTACGACTTACGCTTCCGCACGCTTGCGTAAACGTAAGCGAGCCCCTGCTAAAGCCGCTCTCATTGCGGCAGCAGGGGCTCACTTCCGCGCAGCAGCGCACCTCAGCACGGGTCAGCGCATAAGCGCTGACCATGCCCGAGGCCTAAGGCAGAAGAGGACCAAAGATGCAAAGTTCTGTGGGGAAGATCATGTGACGGCAGTACTCCGCTTGTTTCCTACTTGTTCCTATAACACTGTGTATCCTGCACTGTGTATTATTCTGTGTGTTAACCCTGCGTACCCTGCACTGTACAGTATGTATTCTGTATATTTAACGCCGTGTACCCTGCGCTGTGTGTATTATTCTGTATGTATAACGCTACTTAACACAACCTCATGCTCTGTGTGTATTGCAGAGTGAGCTCTGTGTTTGTGCTACGATTTGTATCTGAAAGAAGATCTGTGTGTACTTTGGGAAGGTTCAATGTTATCAAGCTTTTGGTTGGACTTTGTGCAAGTCCTTATCACTGTCCCCTATATATAGAACAGTTAGAAATGACTGCATTTGTATTATTCGGCCTTAATGCTGAAAGCAGCCATCCCTCCTACACGTTTATTTTTTTCACTATTGATTCTAACTGGGGGGGTCGTCCGAATGTTAACTGCGCTATTTGTAACTCCAAATATGGCCGCTTCACAGTATATACTATGCACCCGTTAAATCCAAACCCACCAAATAGGTCTTGTTCATGTGGGCCAATAGGAAGCTGCCACATCACCGTGGGCTGTCTTTGCAACTTCCTATTGGATGACTTTGGGTGCCATCTTTGAAAAGTCAAGTAATGGTACGGATCTCCGGAACTGATGGTTCCCCCGAGACTAAGAAGAGCGCGTTTTCAGCTCCTCACGTCTCCCTGGTTTGAATACGGCAAAGATAATAATAATAATTTAATATGCAACATTGGCGGGATTTCTACTTGAAGTTGGGTTAATTTCAGGTGGCTGCAAACCACATATTTCTTGGAAATGTAGGGTGCGTAACCAACGTTGTGTGGGATGGCTGGCTAAAACGTGCTGTTTACTGGTCAGTAGAGGTGACCAATTGTTTCCCAGTATGCTTTGCAAACGTATTTGTGAGTTTCTTTGCTCAAAAATCGCACAATTTGTTACTTCATTTTACTAAAGTCAAAACATTGTCACAAAGGTGACACGCATTCCCCAAAGGCACCTAAAATACAACAAACACGTGTACCCTATTGAAAGAATTTTGAGCAATTTAAATGTGGCCAGTCTCTTTTTGGCAGAATGTTATTTTCTGATTAAGATGGTGTCGTATTGCATTGTTTTCATGGTGCGTGAATGTTCCATATTCATTATATATGATATATTTCCAAAACATTAGATTTCTATATTGGTTAGGAACATAAGGGCCATAGCTGCTAGTTTTATGCAGCGCTTTACAGAGACATTTTGCAGGCACAGGTCCCTGCCCCGTGGAGCTTACAATCTATGTTTTTGGTGCCTGAGGCACAGGGAGATAAAGTGACTTGCCCAAGGTCACAAGGAGCAGACACCGGGAATTGAACCAGGCTCTCCTGCTTCAAACTCTCAGTGCCAGTCAGTGTCTTTTACTCACTGAGCCACTCCCTCTTATGTGGGTTTATACATGTTTACATTATGGTAATGTATGTATGTTACTGATTTCGTATGTACAGCACCTCCACCCCAAAATGAGTTCCTGCGCCCTAGTCAGGAATCATGGTAGAACGTTGAAGTATTTGCATGAAATATTTGTAGTGGTTGAGTAATATCTAGAGGTGGTCGAAATGTTTTGGTGGCTTTGGATCTACCTCGGATTGACTGATTCCTTTAATCCATGGGTTAGTCTCAAAAAGGCCAATCTGCCCTTTCCGGATTATTTTTTCTTCTATCACTGACAATCTGCATGGCGAAATGAATCATCTGCGTTCGGATTTGGGATTCAATATTGTGACAGTTCCGCTCCACTCTAGAACAGGCGGGCCCCACTAATAGGGCAGGTTCTATTCTATGGCCCCCGCCGCAAAGCGAAAATCGCCGGAAAACGGAACTGGTGATTTTCGGTGTCTCCTGCAAGTCTGAGCATGCGCAGATCTGCAGTCCCCCCTTCTACACATACGCGACCTCCGTTCTGCACATGTGCAACCTTGGCAGTCCCAGTTCTGCGCATGCGTGACCTCGGCAGCCCCTGTTCTGTGCATGCGCAGACATGGTGGCCCCCTTCTCGGTACCGCCGTATTGGTGGATCGCCGAGAAGCAGGGCCCGCCTGTACATTGTGAAAAAAAGGAAAATGGTGTATGAAAAGCGCTAATGCTTAAATATAATTAGTGACAAAATACTAAAAATACTTACAAAAAACCTTAAATAAAGGACTAGGCAGCCTGATATAAATGACCCACACAGATCACAACATAATCACAAAAAACACAAAATAACGGCGCCTAGATTAATATCACCTGAGTGATTAACCCTAGATAGTCCAGCCCTCACAGTCCAAGTGAATCCAAGGATGGCTTGCTTGATGGCTCATAACATGTGGGGATAAAAAAGACAAATCATAGGGCAACACTGGAAATGCAAACTAATGAGACAAACAAAAGCTAACAACACACAACACATAAAAACAAAGCAGCTACAGTAAAAACTGATACAATTAATGAAGAATGATTGATGTGATAACAATAAACTTAAAATATGAAATACACTGATAGAAGATCACTTCTGGAGGGTCTAAAACTGAAATCCTACTCGCGAAATGTAAATAGTAAGGCCTCGGACATGGTCAAAAAGACCGTGCTGAGGCGCGCTGAGGAGAAACATTATCCCTATCAGCGCGGCTACAGACGGCGCTTCCGCAGGCGTGCGGAGGCGTGTGGAAATGCAGGAGACAGGCAAGTTTAAATTTTGCCGCTGAGGGAAGCGCAGGGCCGGTCACGTGACTGCCAGAAGCCAATGGCAGTCCGTGACGTCGGTGCCGGGACGTGGCGCCCTAGCCCCGCCTCCAGGCCCGCCTCCCGCCTGGCTCCCACCCGGCACACAAGCGCGCTCGCTGACGCTCATGCAGGGACATGAAAAATCTCCTGCTTGAGTAAGAGCGTCAGCGCTGCCCAGCGCTCTTCATATCACCATGTCCCAGGCCTAGACAGCATGTAGCAGCACCAGCTGCAATGGAGCCTCTGAGTGAGAACCGATGGAGAAGTGTCACAGGGCGTCTGCACACCTCAACCACTGGCACCGCGTGACCCCGCTGGCACGCTCACAGACACGCTGTTTGCCATCGCCGCCGGATGACGCAATGCTCATGCGTCGTGGCTCAGATTCCCTGATGTATCCTGCGCATATAGCGCTGCAGTGGAAAGTCTCTCCAAAGTCCTAGGAACTCATATGATGGCAAAATAGAGGCAGTAGAACCACCCTGTAACATCTGGAGGTGGGTCAGGAGATGGAAGACAAAGGGACATGTTGTGGAAAGATGATCACAAACAGACTTTGGTAAACAGACTTCTCTCCAAGTCTCTTTTTTTTGCGGCATCGTCTTCACTATGAGAGGTCGTGCGCTTTTCTTTTGTGGTTTCATAAGCTGAAGACGATGCTACAAAAAAAAGAGACTTGGAGAGACTGGAAACTTGGGCAGGTAAATGGCAGAGGAGGTTTAATACAGATACTGTAAATGTAAAGTTATGCATTTGGGAAACAAGAATAAACAGGCGATATACAGATTAAATGGGGATAATTTAGGGGACTCCTTGATGGAGAAGGATTTAGGAGTGGTTGTAGACAGCAGGCTTGGCAATAGTGCTCAAAGTCAGGCAGTAGCTGCGAAGGCAAACAAGATCTTATCTTGCATTAAATGAGATGGAAGGGAAGTAAACATAATTATGCCCCCTTTATACTACACTGTAGTATATATTAGAAACTGTTGCATAACAAGGTAGGTATTACACATCTAAAAAAGTCGATATAAAAGAGCTTACTGTAAGCGGACCAGCGTTTAGTGGCGACAAGCCACTTCATCATGGATTATGTTTTATTAGTTATAATAATGATTATTATCCCAGATGAAGTGGCTTGTCGACACGAAACGCGTTGGATATTATCTAGCCAGGCATGCCTCCACTGGGACACTTCTTCTTACACTATTTTCCGGAGCTATTTGTTTCAAACTGATAGACAGGCTAGTAGCCAAATACGGGACGCTCTCCAGACTATTCTTAGTCGCCCCTCCAGGCAGTTGACGGAGTAGGCCAAGCTCCCGGATCCACCTGAGGTACACCACGGCGTCCCTTCTGGCTCCCGACTCTTCTGGTTCCACTACAGAGTTACAGAACATGGGCTGCTGGAGCCTGAGGGTCTGTCGGCCACCGCAGGAGAGACCGAGAACCCAGTTTACAATAAGCTCTTTTATATCTACATTTTTGTACGGGTAATACCTACCTTGTGCACGTTTTTAATATATACTACACTTTGAGAGGTGGGGCACTTTTCTTTTGATTGTTTTAATGCCCTTAGATTTGTGATGCGGAGTGATCATTATTTGAGAAGCAACAGACCGATAGTGATTATATACCCCTAAATTCACCTGAAAGGGAAGGATACTTACTTTTATTCCTATTTTTATCCCTTATCTTTTCACTTTGTGATTTTTCCATCAGTCACGGTTATCACTATTGGAGCTGAACTCAGACCTAACCAACACTATCTTATTATCACTATTACATCTCATATTTTATAATTATTCGCTTTTTAAAGCAGCATAATGTGTTTTTTTGTTTTTAAGCAAGGGGGTCTCCGGAGCTAAAACGTGTTGATTTCAGCTCTGGGGGCCCCCAGCGTCCAGAGATACTTACCTCCGTAGGGGGTGCCAGTATCTGTGCTCAGCTTAAATGTCCTGCGTCACGTGGGCCTATAGGAAGATGCAAGAAGGGATGACAACACGGATTCCTATTGGGCTGTGGGACATTTAAGCGGCCATTTTGTTAGCCCCAACTAGCCCAGCCTGCGTAACTACCGGCACCCCCTTCCAAGGTACGTATCTCGGGAAGCAGGGGGTCCCTGGCTCTGAAATTAACATGGTTCAGTTCCAGAGAGCCCCAGCTTCAAACCTATTTTAAAAATATGGCACAAGGAGTGCTGCTTTAAACACTATGCATATTTATCCACTAGTGGGATTATAAATTATGTGTCACTTGTGGTAGCACAAATTTCCCTTAGTGCACTTCATCTTTTTCTACTATCATCTGCAGCTAAGCATATTAAAGCTGCAGGCCAAGCAATATCCTACATGTGTGTTTTTAAATTAAATCAGTTCTGTACTATAAGAAAATACTTGTAGCATTTTTTTAAACAACTCTGAATTACATTTTTAATGTATTATAATGTAACACGCATTTTGTTTCTATAGCAACCATTTACAAAGTCACATCCCCTTCCTCTTCTGAAACAGGCCCCGGCACACCCCTTTTTGAGCCCTGTCCTCTCTCTAGCAGTGCACCAATTGTATCTAGTGGCTGCCTGGTCACATGATCTTCCCCACAGAACTTTGCATCTTTGATCCTCTTCTGCTGCACTGACAGCCATTTAGTGAACCCCTGAACTGAATCTTCGCCGATCGATCGGCAACTTGGCTAATTACTTATCATTGTGTGAATTGTATTGATGCATTAAACTGAGTGTTACATCTCATGGCCACTTTAGAAGTCATTAGTTGCACATTATAGAAGTGGCCAGGAGTCCATGAATTCTCAAGCAAATGTAAGCAATACAGTGAAATAACCCCAGGTAGAGAGCGTGGAAAACTTTAAGAGGCTACAACAGCATACAGTGTGTATAGGAAGGGAACACCACTTCTGTGCAATGCATAACATGGTCGTTTCAGCATTCATATTAAAGGAAGAAGTCCTAGATCAAATGGAACATAACAGAATAATGGAGAAACACGCTGGGGGACGTATGATTTGTATCCGTAGATTGGAGATGTGTATCTCCTCACAAGATCAGGTTGTATACCAATGGCTTGGAGCAAAGCGGTCCATGCTCAGTCCTCAAGAGACACCAGCAGATGTAAACGAGTTGTCTTATTCATATCTGTAGCTGTGCTAATTGGCCTGTAGCTTTATCACACTGCTTACTGAGAGTTAGTTGGCAAGTACAGTAGGTGAGTACATGGCATCATACTGCCGGTGTGTACGTTGAGTCTTCATTGTTATGTATTTATTACTTCAGTTCTTTGCTCAAGTGAAAGTTACCCTAACCTTCATCTATTCTAAAGCAGGGCTACTCACAAATCGCATTGAAGGGATACCTTTAACTCGTGGGTTAAAAGGAGTGCAAGCTGTTAGGACTACTAAGAGTAAAACTCTGCCTGAAGAAGTGAACTTAGTATCGCTGACGGACGGAAATCCTTTTAACAACTGAGCTATTAATGCAGTGCCGGACTTGCACATACGTTAGGCTAACTAAGCTACAGCTTGGGGCCTCACAAACACAAGGAACGCATTTCAAGGTTTAAAATCAGATCAGATCTTATACTATATTAGTGAAAGCACTGTATGTTTGCCTGCCTGCATGCATGCATGCATGCCAGCCTGCCTGCCTGCTGGATGTCCGGTGTCCCTAGGGGAAATCTCATTGGTCCCTTGGGCCGCCCCCGCACACCTCTCATTGGCCTGAGGCGGAGTGACGGCCCAAAGGACACACAGGGACACAAACACACACACAGGGACACAAACACACACACAGACACACACACACAGACACACACACACAGACACACACACACACACACACACACACACACACACACACACACACACACACACACACACACACACACACACACACACACACACACACACACACAGAGTAGGGGGGGGGGGTGTACATTAGCAGCATTGTATAACCCGGGGAGGGGGGGGGGGGCTCACATACCCGCCTCCGCCTCTTCCGCCCCGAAATCAGCCTCCACACCCGCGCGCACGTCCTCCTCTCCCCGTGTCTCCCGCGCTTTCAAACACCCCCCCCCCCCCCCGGCGCCGCTACAGTGAGCGGAGGAGCGAGTGCCCGGGACACAGCGGGGGAGCGGCCACAACAAGCTGCCTCCCGCCTCAGTTCCACGTGGGAGCGGCTGGACGGGTGAGTGAGCGGCCTTCACCCACCCCTCACCCCCCTTCAAATCACCTCCCCTCCACCCCCCCCCCGGCGCCGCTACAGTCAGCGGAGCGAGCGAGCGCCCGGGACACAGCGGGGGAGCGGCCACAACAAGCTGCCTCCCGCCTCAGATCCACGTGGGAGCGGCCGGACGGGTGAGGGAGCTGCCGGACGGGTGAGTGAGCGGCCGGACGGGTGAGGGAGCGGCCTTCACCTCCCCTCACCCCCCTTCACCTCCCCTCACCCCCCTTCACCTCACCTCACCCCCCTTCACCTCCCCTCACCCACCCCTCACCTCCCCTCACTCCACTTCCCTTCCACCTCCCTCCACCCCCCCTTCACCTCCCCTCCACCTCCACCCCCCTTCACCTCCCCTTCACCCCCCCCCCCACCTCCCCTTCACCCCCCACCTCCCCTTCACCCCCCCTTCACCCCCCCTTCACCTCCCCTCCACCCCCCCTTCACCTCCCCTCCACCCTCCCCTCCACCCCCCCCCTTCACCTCCCCTCCACTCCCCCCCATCACCTCCCCTCCACCCCCCCCCCCTTCACCTCCCCTTCACCCCCCCCCTTCACCTCCCCTCCACCCCCCCTTCACCTCCTCTCCACCCCCCCCTTCACCTCCCCTCCACCCCCCCCCTTCACCTCCCCTCCACCCCCACCTTCACCCCCCCTTCACCTTCCCTTCACTCCCCCCTTACAACCTCCCACCACCTCCTCACCACCTCCACCCCCCTTCCCACCTCCCCCACCCCCCTTCCCAACTCCCCACCACCTCCCCCCCCTTCCCCCCACCCCCCCCCCTTCCCACCACCTCCCCCCCACCTCCCCCCCACCTCCCCTTCCCCCCCACCCCCCTCCTTCCCACCACCTCCCCCCCACCCCCCCCCCTTCCCACCACCTCCCCCCCCACCCCCCCCCCCTTCCCTGAGGCGGAGTCACGGGCCAAAGGACACACAGGGACACAGACACACACACACACATGTAGACACACACACACACACGTAGACACACACACACACACAGACGTAGACACACACACACGTATACACACACACACACGTATACACACACACACACGTATACACAAACACACACACGTAGACACAAACACACACACGTAGACACACACACACATAGACACACACGTAGACACACACGTACACACACACACACACACGTACACACACGCACGTAGACACACACACACGTACACGTAGACACACACACATGTACACGTAGACACACACACACATGTACACGTAGACACGTACACACACACACACACACACACACACACACATGTACACGTACACACACACACACACACACATGTACACGTAGACACGTACACACACACACATGTACACGTATACTCACACACATGTACACGTACACACACACATGGAGACATACACACACACACATGTACACATACACACACACGTATACACGTATACACTCATACACGTATACACACAGGTATACATACACATAATGTATACACACACACACATGTATACACACACATGTATACACACACATGTATACACACACACATGTATACACACACACACACGTGTATACACACACACACACACGTGTATACACACACACACGTGTATACACACACACATGTGTATACACACACACATGTGTATACACACACACATGTGTATACACACACATGTGTACACACACACATGTGTACACACACACATGTGTACACACACATGTATATACACACACATGTATATACACACACATGTATACACACACACATGTATACACACATACACATGTATACACACACACACACATGTATACACACACACACACACACACACACACACACACTTATACACACACACACATACAATGTATACACACAAACATGTATACACACACACAAACATGTATACACGTGTATACACACACATGTGTATACACACACACGTATACACACACACAATTTATACATACACACAATGTATACACACACATGTGTATACACACACGTGTATACACACACACACATGTGTATACACACACACGTGTATACACACACACGTGTATACACACACACACGTGTATACACACACGTGTATACACACACACACACGTGTATACACACACACACGTGTATACACACACACATGTGTATACACACACATACGTATACACACACACACACATACAATGTATACACACAAACATGTATACACACACACACCCCAGCACCACCACATCAGCACACCGGTATGCCCCCCCAGCACACTGGCATTCTCGCCTCCCCACCATTCCCAGCCCCCATCAACACCATCAGCACCCACACATCGCCACCTTTGCACCTCCCCCATCGGCACACCCACATCCGCACCCCCACATCAGCACCAAACCCTCCCAAATCAGCACACCAATACAATCACCATCAGTACAGCCACAGCAGCACTACCACCGCACATGGGCCGCGTGGACCACTCCCCACCCAAATGCCACACCCACACCACAAACATCCCGGGCAACGCCGGGGCTCTCAGCTAGTGATAAATAAAGACGATATGGGAAAAAAGAAAATTCCCTATCAATATGGACATTTGCGCACAAATATGACCCTAAGCCTCATGTGCTTTAAAAGTGACAATCTTCGTATCTTATCATTTGAAGACGTCATCAATGACTTTGTGCTCCCAACATCACGAAAGAAAAGGTTTAAATATTAAAATGTAACGTGATGGGCAAACACTGTTCATTTGAGCTTTTCAATCCTTCTGGCTGAGCCACTGATTGTGCCACCTGTGCTGAAGCAGGGATATCATGAAAACCTGACCTGTTGGTGGCCCTTGACGTCTGGAGTTGGCCACCCATCTTCTCCGGCAATGGGTGTACCTAATTATCTGCGGAATTAAACCGGGCGGGATCCCATTAATATATAGGCTTATTAAGTGCGATTAAAACCAGCCTGCGCCTGTTTGCCTTTTTCTCCTCGCTCTTTTTTCCCCTGTGACCCTCTCCGTGGGAGGGAGACGCAGAACAGGTTCCCTCAGCGTTAGTTTAGGGAGCATTTCCTGGCATGTGAAAATTTTGTGTGTGACGCGTTTTCACAAGATAATTAGTGGAATCCGGTTACCAGTGATGTACACGGGGAAGTCCCCATTCTTATTTGGCATACATCAACTCGGGGCTGATGTTTACATATTAGCGATGGGGCCATGTTTAGAAGTCTACCTTTTGGGGCCAAGAATACGGTGTAACCCTGCATATCCCGGGTGGCAGTGAAGGAGTTAAACCCCCTTCCCAGAGTCACAGTGTGGGTCCCAGATTGCAAGCTCAGGGCATTGACGTAGTTTGATGTTTGCTGCGCTTATGTCTGCATTGGATCTTAGTTTCCTGTATTTTAATGTGTGCCTTTGAACGTACTGTGTATGGCTGATTCCCTGTGCGCACCACACACCGCAGCACTCTAGGGGGCAGGCCCCCGTGGCTGCGCATCTGTGGGCAGGCGCAGCGCTGTGACGCGTACGCTGGCAGGGAAGACACGAATTTTGTCTTGCCGCGCGGCGACGCGGTCACCTGGCTGCGACCAGCCAATGGCAGGACGTCATGGGCCCGCCCCCACCCCCGCGCTCTCCCTAGATCTCCCCTACAGACCGCCGATTGCGGCTGTACTCTCTGCACATGCCGCCAGGCGTGCGGGAAGCCGGGAGGACTGGGGCCATGGCCTAAGTCAGAGGTTCTCAACTCAAGTCCTTAAGACCCCCCAACAGGTCAGTTTTTAAGGATATCCCTGCTTCAGCACAGGTGGCTCAATCGCCACTGATTGAGCCACCTGTGCTGAAGCAGGGATAGCTGACCTATTGGTGGCCCTTGAGGACTTTATAAAGAAAAGTGCCCCATGTTTCTTGCTTACCATTTCTACCCATGTAGCAATTGCCAGGTGACACGCCCAGAGCGCTTATTTGCTTGTTACTACCCAGAATCCTCATCTACAATGAAAACACTTGGGACAATGGGGAGAATGAAGCCGGTTTGGGGAGCTGCGGAAGACACCCAGATATACTGATTGCTTCTTGGTCTTTGTGTGGCTTGTACGACGATGGGAATGTTGTCAAGTTTTTCACTCGGCATAACCCAATCGTGTCTGGTACACAATGAGTTTGTGATGAAAGTGATAATGTTATTATCAGCAGGTCGGGATCTTGATGCTAAAGGTTCGATGAATCTCATGCCAGGAAATAGATTAGTTGCAGTCATGGATTTTAGCAGGGAAGTGGTGATACTTGGTTCATTGCTTTAATTAATATTATAGGCTAAAGCAGTAAAATTCTGGGCATTACTGCAATCTCTGCTCTCTGATTGGTTAGAATTCTGGGCATTATTTATTCAGTAATGGCCGGAATTTTTGGCAACTTGCCAACTCACCTTTCAGAGATACAGGGGGAGCGGGGCATCTCTGTTCCTCTCCTCTCACAGCACATGCAGGCTCTCTCTCTCTCTCACAGCACATGCAGGCTCTCTCTCTCACAGCACATGCAGGCTCTCTCTCTCTCACAGCACATGCAGGCTCTCTCTCTCTCACAGCACATGCAGGCTCTCTCTCACAGCACATGCAGGCTCTCTCTCACAGCACATGCAGGCTTTCTCTCACAGCACATGCAGGCTCTCTCTCACAGCACATGCAGGCTCTCTCTCTCTCTCACAGCACATGCAGGCTCTCTCTCACAGCACATGCAGGCTTTCTCTCACAGCACATGCAGGCTCTCTCTCACAGCACATGCAGGCTCTCTCACAGCACATGCAGGCTCTCTCTCACAGCACATGCAGGCTCTCTCTCACAGCACATGCAGGCTCTCTCTCTCTCACAGCACATGCAGGCTCTCTCTCTCTCACAGCACATGCAGGCTCGTTCTCTCTCACAGCACATGCAGGCTCTCTCTCTCTCACAGCACATGCAGGCTCTCTCTCTCACAGCACATGCAGGCTCTTTCTCACAGCACATGCAGACTCTCTCTCACAGCACATGCAGGCTCTCTTTCACAGCACATGCAGACTCTCTCTCACACAGCACATGCAGGCTCTCTCTCTCTCTCACAGCACATGCAGGCTCTCTCTCTCTCACAGCACATGCAGGCTCTCTCTCTCACACTGTTCTTCGGGGATTATTACTTAATTACTGCCTTGAACGAATACTTTTTTGCCCACTGTAAGCTGAGGTTACACATGGACTTAGAGTGTAAGCTCTTCGGGCAGGAACTCCTTTTCCTAATGTTATTTGTATGTCTGATGTGCTTATTCCCACTATGCCTTATGTTACTATGTCGTGTATTACTGCTATGGTGCGCAATATACATGGATGACGCTATACTAATAAAGATATGCATACATGTAGGGGCAATAAGACACTTTGCAGTTGGGAGGCAGCCAAATAAACCAATACATTATTTCAATACTCCCAAATTCCAACAGCTGTTGGCATGACCCAAGCAATTTGATGAGCACTTGGGGGAGGGGTCCGTTATCAAAGACTTTCAGCTGCAAACCTGGGGCAAAGGTTGTACAAAATACAACACCCAATTTATCAAAGAGAGAGAACATGTCTATTTCTTGCCCCACTTTCCCTCAGACTTGCACCCAGAAGACTTTATCAAATAGTTCTATTCCTTAAATGTAACAGGAAAAAATGGCAAATGAGAAGGTAGGTTTCTTGTGAACCGGTGGGGCAACATTAAAGAGAATAGAAAGGTTTAGACCTGTCTAGACCCCCAATTTTTTTTACAGGGGGGCGAGGGGCATCGTTTTAAGCACCTCTGTTATGTTGTGGCCCTTCCCATAGCACTCAATGGCAAGCAACATAATACATACTTCACACAGAGTGTTTTTCTACATTGAGGTTAGGGCATGGACACTGAACATTAGGTTAATTGATTAATAAAAGTCTAGTCTAGGAGCTTTACGTAGACATTACCCCTTAGAATTAGGTTTAGCACTAAGCTTTATCGTCCTGGTGGTAACCTAACCCGTTAGTGCCCTTTGTAGTAAACTCATCCAGTTTCTGTACATAACAAGTCAATGTCATCCTGTAAAATGCATGTGGGCTGTAGGCGTCAGGTCAGTTAAAACTCACAAAAGACTAATTGATGTGTTAGGGAAATATTTTCACTAGGAACATCATCCAAAGTAAATGAACACTTTCTTCCTGTAGCTCACCTCTTGCAGGTATGCACAGTGCAGCCTGCCAGCGTATGGGGACCGTCCCTGAGTATCCTGGTAAACATGATCGCATTTCCGTATTGTTACCTGCGAAGAGTTGGGGTGTTCCATTCTATAGTGTTGAGTGACTATATCGGTCGTGGAGATTCGCTTGATGATGGTGAGACAATGGTCTAATACTTCATAGAGTTCTTCATAAATGTGGAGCATGGTCTCTTTGAAGAGCTCTCATGTTGACACAGTCCATTCAGCATTTACTTTTAGCATATCTTAGCCCCTTCTCTGTCAAAGGGGCCTGCAATGTAGGGTTTGTAACAGGGACTTATCCCTGTTTAAATAAAGCAGCCTCAGAGCTCTGAGAATCCAGCAGAGAGATAGTTAATTGCAGCCACTCAATTAACTAGTCTCCACCTGGACTAATGAGAGATCTGAGAAAAGCTTGATGTGAGAAACAGGAGAGAGATTCCTTAGCTCACATTTTGGCTGACAGGAGAGCAGAGAAGCCTGCACACAGGCGCTGTCTTGGGCACAAAGGCTGTGCTGAGATCAAGACACCCAGAGACCTATATTTCCTGGACACAGAGGACCCAGGAACCTGCCAGAGACTGACATGGAGGGCCACCTGCTTAAGTTACCTCCTGAGTCTTTGGGGGGATAGGCTGTTAATGGGAATATCCCTCCAGTCCTGCAGATAGGGTCTGAGGAAGTAAGTTAGTCCTTACACAGGGATAGGGGTTTGTTATTTTGTTGTTTTTGTATGTTTTGCCTGGATAAAGGAACAGGCTCAATAAAGCCAACATATCATTGCACCCTAATCGGTCTCTATTATATGGACCTCTGCACACATCTATCACAGGGTTAAAGAAAATGAGACCATCCAGAACCCCAGAGTGATATTTAGTTTCTACATTGCTTGTTTCCTGCCAGCTAACTCAGTGCATTACTATAATGTTACCTCAGAGTCACATGGCAGGTATGCAGTGGAACTTAGACCACGATTATACTGCTGGTGTGCGCACAAATCTTGCACTGCAGGCTGGAGGCGACAGGGAGGCGTGGTGAAGGTGTGGCCGTGACATCACTTGAGCGGTTCGCCCTCATTGGTGCTGTGCATCTAATGGGGCAGGTTCATCAAGCCCTGATGCGGGCTATTGCTACCCAATCCGACGTTCCAGACTACAGCAGTTAGCGCTGGTTTGCGAGGGAGAGCCCACATCAGCGCTTGATAAACCATGGTGTATACCAGGGGTGCGCAAACTGGGGGTGTGAGATTTGTCTGGGGGAGGGGGGCGCGGCCGGTTGCAGAGGTTCCGCGCTCTTACCCCAGGCATTTAAATTAATTGCCGGGGGATCGCGTGAGGCCTCTGCAACAGGAAAACGTACCGAAATTCAGAAGCTGTGGCGCGTCTCCATGGCAATGCGGCATCAAGTGACGCAGCTGGGTCATGTGACGTGATGTCATGTGACCCTGGAATGTCATCTGATGCGGCGGCAGGTAGCAGGGGGGTGGGGGGGGGGCGAAACCGGAGCAGGCCACATAGCGGGGCGCAGCAGGAAAAGTTTGCGCTCCCCTGGTGTATACTGTAAGTCTTGTTTTTGATATTAGAAATACTTGAAACAAAAAAGACAAAACTTTGGTCCAATAAAATCCGGATTATTTTTGTGGGGAACGCAGGGAGTTCCTGCACTTTAAGGAAACAACAAGATGGTCCATGTAATGAATATGAAATGATTAGCAATGGCGCAGGAATACTAACTGGGAGTGTGGGAGACACGTTTCTGCGCTGGATTTATTGGTTTAAAGCTGAATATTTGATTGTAGTTTACATAATATAAATACATGTTCCTTTTCTTCTGGCAGCTTGTTCCTTACAAAAAACACCAATGATAAAACCTAAGACACACAGCAGTTTTTACCTGTAAGCTACCCAGCTGGGAATATATTTATGATCGACAATGACTGTCTTTTTGGAATAATATTGGCCCCTGCCCCGGAGCTCAGACTGACCTTCAAGGTCTACCAAAAAAATGTAACAATTGCTCTTCAGTGTGAAGGGACCTTTAACCGCTACAGTGCATTGCAATCTGTTGCAGTTCTCTGGCAGCATAAGGCAGAGTTGGCCAACTCCTGCCCTCCAGGGCCACCTAGACAGGTTTGAAGAATATCCCTGCTTCAGCACAGGTGTCTCTATCCTGTGCTGAAGCAGGTATAGCCTCAAAACCTGCCCTGTTGGTGTAGTGGAGTTGACCACTAATGGTATAAGGGTTTAAATGTGTAGCTGCACTACCCACAGAAGCCTATGACAGTCAGAAATGTCCATCACCAATGATCGCCCTGATGCTAGTGCAACAAATAAAGCACCATGGTTACGCTCACAAATGAATGATTGCTTTTAATACACAGGTCACTGCCCCAGCACTCCAGCCCTAAACAAAGTTCTGTAATTATAACCTTCTGGATGACACTTTGCTTTCCACACCCTGGGTGTTCCAAGGTGTAGTGTGCGATGGCTTGGTCCTTTTTAGTACTTTCTCCAGGGTCATCCCAAGAGAACATACTGGAAACCTAACAAGATCCTATTGAACCCCCAAAATAACCACAACATATATATAAGCATATGAGTGTCACAGAGTGCTACTGAGCATGGCAATATATATTTAAAACCAGAGACAGAACATAAAACACAGACAGAGCTCAGTTTTAGCACATCCAGTGAAACTCATACACGGTATAGTGCCTAAATATATATGTATAAATATCTATTAAGTAAAATGGTCTTTTAGTTTGACATTTTTTAATAGATATTTATCACCCCAAGAGAAGAAAAATAATTAGATTTTAATTCAATAAAAAAGCAGATGCCTTATGGCTTAGCACTAGTTAATAAATACAGCCCTAGTTAAATAAATATATGTATTGGATACTTTTGACCCCTTTTACTTTCATGCAGGCTAGCAACATATTGTATTCCCCTCCAAAAATAAAGAGATACTTGATGTATTATGTATCATAACGACACTGCAGTACAAGTTGGTGCAATTTAAATAATCAGTAATAAGAATGTACTCTTTGACCCATTACTTGTTGCTATTGCATCCCATAGTACTGTTGCCATTGTATAATAGTTTCTAGAAACCAGTCTTGCAGCTTCTGTTATACTAGACACCTGTTTTTAGGGGGGGAACGGTATTCATACACAATGTATTACCAGGGTAACTGAACTCAGTTACGTTTGGGGAATGCAGACAGATACGGTATTTGGAAGGCTGGCGCTAGAGAGGCATTGTATGCACATACAGTACAATGAGCTGGAGCGTGTTTCACTGTACTGTTACATACATGTAGCTCAGGTTTAAATCACGTGGCTTAAGGGTAGCCGAGGATATACAGGTTATCCGTCTTGTTCTCGTCAGCGCCAGCGCATGAGCTACTTGTGCAAACAAGCCGGACTCGTATATTGGTTGTGTTCATTGCTAATCTTTTAGGTACAGGAAGAAATTAGGCCGCCAATCACTGGGAAATCGCTTTTGGCAACTAACGCAAACTGAAAAGGGCAACTCTGGCAGTGAAAGGGTTACCCACCCTGATTGAAAGAGCAGAATTTAGCAAAAAGAGAGAAGAGATAAAAACAATACATATATATGTGTTTGTGTGTGTGTGTGTGTATATACATATATGTGTGTGTGTGTGTGTGTATATTTGTGTGTGTGTGTGTATATATGTATGTGTGTGTATGTGTGTGTGTGTGTGTGTATATATATATATCTTATACTATATTAGTGAAAGCACTGTATGTTTGCCTGCCTGCCTGCCTGCATGCATGCCTGCATGCCTGCCTGGATGTCCGGTGTCCCTAGGGGAAATCTCATTGGTCCCTTGGGCCGCCCCCGCACACCTCTCATTGGCCTGAGGCGGAGTGACGGGCCAAAGGACACACAGGGACACACACACACACAGGGACACACACACACACAGGGACACACATACACAGGGACACACACACACACACAGGGACACAAACACACACACACACACACACACGGACACACACACACACGGACACACACAGGGACACACACACATACACACAGTAGGGGGGGGGGGGTGTACATTAGCAGCATGTATAACCCGGGGGGTGGGGCTCACATACCCACCGGTCCCGGAGCCTCCGCCTCTTCCTCCCCGAACATCAGCTTCCACACCCGCGCGCACCTCCTCCTCTCCCCGTGTCCCGTGCTTTCAGCCCCCCCCCCCCCCTTCCCCCGGCGCCGCTACAGTCAGCGGGGGAGCGAGCGCCCGGGACACAGCGGGGGAGCGGCCACAACAAGCTGCCTCCCGCCTTAGATACACGTGGGAGCTTCCGGACGGGTGAGTGAGCGGCCTTCACCTCCCCTCACCCCCCTTCACCTCCCCCTCACCTCCCCTCACCTCCCCTCACCCCCCTTCACCCCCCTTCACCCCCCTTCACCTCCCCTCCACCCCCCTTCACCTCCCCTCCACCCCCCTTCACCTCCCCTCCACCCCCCTTCACCTCCCCTCCACCCCCCTTCACCTCCCCTCCACCCCCCTTCACCTCCCCTCCACCCCCTCCCCCCCGGCGCCGCTACAGTCAGCGGGGGAGCGAGCGCCCGGGACACAGCGGGGGAGCGGCCACAACAAGCTGCCTCCCGCCTCAGATCCACGTGGGAGCTGCCGGACGGCTGAGGGAGCGGCCGGACGGGTGTGGGAGCGGCCGGACGGGTGAGTGAGCGGCCGGACGGGTGAGGGAGCGGCCTTCACCTCCCCTCACCCCCCTTCACCTCCCCTCCACCTCCCTCCACCCCCCTTCACCTCCCCTTCACCCCCCTTCACCTCCCCTCCACCCCCCCCCCTTCACCTCTCCTCCACCCCCCCCCTTCACCTCCCCCTCCCTCCCCTCCACCCCCCCTTCACCTCACCTCCCCTCCACCCTTCACCTCCCCTCCACCCCCACCCTTCACCTCCCCTCCACCCCCCACCCCCTTCACCTCCCCTCCACCCCCCACCCCCTTCACCTCCCCTCCACCCCCACCCCCTTCATCTCCCCCCCTTCCCACCACCTCCCCCCCACCCCCCCCTTCCCCCCCCCTTACCCCCCCCCCACCCCCCCCCCCCTTCCCACCACCTCCCCCCCACCCCCCCCTTCCCACCACCTTCCCCCCCACCCCCCCTTCCCACCATCTTCCCCCCCACCCCCCTTCCCACCACCTTCCCCCCCTTCCCACCACTTCCCCCCTCCTCCCCACCACCTCCCCCCCTTCCCCCCTCCTCCCCACCACCTCCCCCCTCCTCCCCCCTTCCCACCACCTCCCCCCCCTTCCCACCACCTCCCCCCCCCTTCCCACCACCACCCCCCCCTTCCTCCCCCCGCCCTTCCCCCTCCCCCCCTCCTCCCCACCACCTCCCCCCTTCCCCCCACCACCTCCCCCTCCTCCTCCCCCCTTCCCACCACCCCCCCCTTCCCACCACCCCCCCCTTTCCACCCCCTCCCCCCCTTCCTCCCCCCCTTCCCCCCTCTCCTCCCCCCTCCTCCCCACCACCTCCCCCCCTTCCCACCACCTCCCCCCCTTCCCACCACCTCCCCCCTCTACCCCCCCTCCTCCCCACTACTCCCCCCCTTCCCACCACCTCCCCCCTCCTCCCCCCCTTCCCACCACCTCCCCCCTCTACCCCCCCTTCCCACCACCTTCCCCCCCATCCCACCTCCTCCCCCCCCCCTTCCCACCTCCTCCCCCCCCTTTCCCACCTCCTCCCACCCCCCCCTTCCCACCCCCCCCCCTTCCTCCCCCCCCTTCCCCCCTCTCCTCCCCCCTCCTCCCCACCACCTCCCCCCTTCCCATCACCTCCCCCCTCCTCCCCCCCTTCCCACCACCTCCCCCCTCTACCCCCCCTCCTCCCCACCACTTCCCCCCCTTCCCACCACCTCCCCCCCTCCTCCCCCCCTTCCCACCACCTCCCCCCTCTACCCCCCCTTCCCACCACCTCCCCCCCCATCCCACCTCCTCCCCCCCTTCCCACCTCCTCCCCCCCCTTTCCCACCTCCACCCCCCCCACCTCCTCCCCCCCCCTTTCCCACCTCCTCCCCCCCCTTCTCCCCCCCCTTCCCTCCTCCTCCCCCCCCTTCCCACCTCCTCCTCCCCCCCCTTCCCACCTCCTCCTCCCCCCCTTCCCACCTCCTCCTCCCCCCCTCCCACCTCCTCCTCCCCCCCTTCCCACCTCCTCCCCACCCCCCCTTCCCCCTCCTCCCCACCTCCCCTTCCCCCCCCTTCCCCACCTCCTCCTCCCCCCCCTTCCCACCACCTCCTCCCCCCCCTTCCCACCACCTCCTCCCCCCCCCTTCCCACCACCTCCTCCCCCCCTTCCCACCTCCTCCTCCCCCCCCTTCCCACCTCCTCCTCCCCCCCTTCCCACCTCCTCCTCCCCCCTTCCACCTCCTCCTCCCCCCCTTCCACCTCCTCCTCCCCCCCCCTTCCCACCTCCTCCTCCCCCCCCCTTCCCACCTCCTCTTCCCACCTCCTCCTCCACCCCCCATTCCCACCTCCTCCTCCACCCCCCATTCCCACCTCCTCCTCCACCCCCATTCCCACCTCCTCCTCCTTCCCACCCCCCATTCCCACCTCCTCCTCCCCCCCCTTCCCACCTCCTCCTCCCCCCCCTTCCCACCTCCTCCTCCCCCCCCCTTCCCACCTCCTCCTTCCTTCCCCCCCCCTCCCCCTCCCACCTCCTCCTCCCCCCCCCTTCCCACCTCCTCCTCCCCCCCTTCCCACCTCCTCCTCCCCCCCCTTCCCACCTCCTCCTCCCCCCCTTCCCACCTCCTCCTCCCCCCCCTTCCCACCTCCTCCTCCCCCCCCTTCCCACCTCCTCCTCCCCCCCCTTCCCACCTCCTCCTCCCCACCCCCCCTTCCCCCTCCTCCCCCCCCCCTTCCCCCCCCCTTCCCACCTCCCCCCCCCTTTCCCACCTCCTCCCCCCCCCTTCTCCCCCCCCTTCCCACCTCCTCCCCCCCCCCTTCCCACCTCCTCCCCCCCCCTTCCCACCTCCTCCCCCCCTTTCCCACCTCCTCCTCCCCCCACTTCCCACCTCCTCCTCCCCCCCCCTTATCCCCCCCTTCCCACCTCCTCCCCCCCCTTCCCACCTCCTCCCCCCCCCTTCCCACCTCCTCCTCCCCCCTTCTCCCCCCCCCTTCCCACCTCCTCCTCCCCCCCCCTAACGTACACGTAGACACACACACACACATGTACACGTACACACACACACACACATGTACACGTACACACACACACACACACGTACACACACACACATGTACACGTACACACACACATGTACACATACACACACACACACATGGAAACATACACACACATGGAGACATACACACACACATGGAGACATACACACACACATGGAGACATACACACACACATGGAGACATACACACACACATGGAGTCATACACACACACATGGAGACATACACACACACATGGAGACATACACACACACACGTATACACTCACACACACGTATACACTCACACACACGTATACACTCACACACGTATACACTCACACACGTATACACTCACACACGTATACACTCACACGTATACACACACACACGTATACACACACACACACGTATACACACACACACACGTATACACACACACACATGTATACACACACACATGTATAGACACACATGTATACACACACACATGTATACACACACACACACACGTATACACACACACGTATACACACACACACACGTGTATACACACACACACGTGTATACACACACACGTATACACACACACGTATACACACACACACATGTGTATACACACACAAACATGTTGTATACACACAATATATACATACACACAATGTATACATACACACATGTATACATACACACACATGTATACACACACACACACATGTATACACACACACGTACACATACACACACACACACATGTATACACACACACACACACACATACAATTTATACACACAAACATGTATACACACACACACATGTATACACACACATGTATAAACACACGTACACATGTATATACACACACACACACACATACAATTTATACACACAAACATGTATACACACACACACTATCCCCAGCACCACCACATCAGCACACCGGTATCCCATGCCCCCCCAGCACACTGGCATTCTCGGCTCCCCGCCATTCCCAGCCCCCATCAACACCATCAGCACCCACACATCGCCACCTTTGCACCTCCCCCATCGGCACACCCACATCCAGACCCCCACATCAGCACCAAACCCTCCCAAATCAGCACACCGATACAATCACCATCAGTACAGCCACAGCAGCAGTACCACCGCACATGGGCCGCGTGGACCACTCCCCACCCAAATGCCACCCCCACACCACAAACATCCCGGGCAACGCCGGGGCTCTCAGCTAGTATATATATATATACATACATATATGTGTGTGTGATTATCAGACACTCGCTGGTTCAAATAAAGGGAGCTGTTCCTGTAAAATATATATATTACAGAACAATAACATTTAAACTGATTTGTTGTCGTGCAGGGATGGCCACTGAGCCACTGATTGAGCCTCCTGTGCTGAAGCAGGGATGGCCACACTCCAGTCCTCAAGCCAACAACTGAGCCACTGATTGAGCCACCTGTGCTGAAGCAGGGATATTCTTAAAACCTGACCTGTTGGTGGCCCTTGAGGACTGGAGTTGGCCGCCCCTGTTGTACGTTAAAAAGCAGTGATACTGTGCCTAAATTCGAGACTGGGCAGAGGACTTTGTTTTTTTTTTAATAAAAAGAAAGAAAAGGTTTAAGCAATATTTCTGCTTTAAAAACAGAAGGGGAAGGAAACCTTTGAAATATAAGGATAGTGGAACAGTACGTTTGTATTTAATAGGTGCTGCTCTTGTGGGTAACATCACATATCTACCTCTCATAGAAACATTGCAAGGCGCAAATGTTGTATAAATGCCATATTATAACCAGTACAGCTACACAGAGGGTGTTATTCATTAAACTGCCGGGTGCTGATTGGGGCTGAATGCTATTTACAAGCATTTTATAAGGGGCACTGCTTTCCAAATCCAACAGGTGGAAAATAATGATAATGTTTTGCTACTTTCTGACTTTGAAACTAAATTGTTTTTTTTTTGCTTTTGCTTTTCAGGACTTCAAAATAAAACGTAAGTATCAATTTTTGTTCTTTTGTATCTTGGCTGCAGGTTTGAGGGTTTATGTCACAGGTTCTGATTTACAATTCCATGTGAGTAAGTCAATGAATTATGCACTGCCCATTGGTTTCACCTCCTTAGGTGCTGGATTGGTCAACCATTGGTCTCCAGCACTGAAAAAGAGTTAGATATGTCTTGTTTATGCTTTATTTCCAGTACTGATGAGACATTAAAAGAAACTGAGCAGTTTGCATTCATTGCCTGCTTCTACCCAGGACTCACGTGTATCTTTACATGCAAACACTTTATAGACTCTATTCAACTGCTTTTGTATTACCTATGCCACCTAAATAATATCAACGTGAGTCTTCTGGCATGTAGCAATAACGTTCCTGTTAATGTAAATGTTTCATGTCACTTTGATCACGAGCATAGAATTAGGAAGCCCATAGTACAGATCTGCGACATGGCTTTATGTAAATAGTCAGAAACACAGGTAAAATATCCAATATTTTGCCAGTTTTTCCCCATAGGACCAGTTATTCATTCATTAATTATACTCATGCTGTATATACTCATACAGTATATAATCAAAGCCAGCACTGTTAGTAACTGTGGTGTACCTCTGAAGAAGTTCAAAGGTCTACTGGTTCTATCGGTCGGGATACTGTAGACTTCAGATTTTTTCTTTTCTTACCCCTAATGGACTACTACAGATGTAGATACAGAACTGTAATGATGGACCATTAAAAGTGGGAACAATTTACAGGAAACATGTACAAGTTATACAGCAATACCTGTAAAAGTTAGTGTGCACTTTGCTTGATGACTTCCTCATCAGGAAAGCCCCTAACCTGTTCACTTACAGTATCTTCTCCAGGTAACCGTTTTTCCGATAAGCGCGACCACAAGGTACCCGCAGGAGTAAGACGCCGGCCGCATGGAGACGTCCTCTCTCTTTCCACCGTCCTGCTCTGTGATCCGCTGAAGGAGATTGAGAAATGTGAGCCTTGCATCAGAGTGGACATCACACTGAACTCCACAGGTAAGGGGAGCAGTGAGTTCCTATTAGGTTAGAGATCTGTGAGACATTTGCAAATATTCCACTTTTCTGGCACAGAAATGGCAACAATTGCCATTTATAAAATAAATAAATGCCAAGTGCTGTAATCATCATTTGTGTTTAAAATGGGCCCAAAACGCTGCTTAATGCATTAAGATTGGTCAACAATCTTATCATGTAGATCAGGCCCGTCAAATTCGGATTAGCTTGTGCTTGCCTTATTAAAAATGTCAATGGCGCTGGTATCTCTCTTTCTCACTCACATCCCCTCTCCCTCACCAAATACCCTCTCTCCCTCCATCCCCTCTCTCTCCCTCCCATCCCATCTTTATCACTCTCTCCCTTCCATCCCCACTCTATCTTTTCTATCCCCTCTCTTTCCCCATCCCCTTTCTCCTTACTCTTCCCCCGCACACTCTATCTCCCACCTCTTCTCTCTCGCCCCCACCCTCACTCCCCCACAATACACACACACAGTACCCCGCTCCCCAACAATGCACATGACCCCCCCCCTCCCCTCCCCCAATACCCACACTATACCCTTCCAACCTCTCTCACAATACACACATGCTGGGTTTTTGTTATCTTGGGGGAAGCTTCCGGGGTCCAACACACCCCAGCGAGGGGGAAAAGGTCACGGCAGCAGCTGGGGAGAGCTGGGGCCTGCCAGCCATCAGAGGCCCGGCAGCTAGATGCAACTTCCAGCCGTCAGGCCCCAGTTCTCCCCCCCGGTCCAAGCGCTGCGTCTGTCTATCGAGCAAGCGCGGGCCACATGGCGACACCGCGTCGGCAGCGTGTTTAACATGCTGTGAAAAAGCGGCGTGCAGCGAAGGGCCTATTGTGATATGATTTTAGGAAACCTTTGCAAATGTGTGTGCGCAAGTTCTGCAAAGTTCTTAAATGTTGGTGAATAAACCATCGACCGCTGGCTGCATTTTCCAACTGAACAGCACCAACACGTAAATACAATACAATTTACAAAAGTGATTTTCTATTAAAAAAATATGGCGATGGCGTTGGGAACAGGTAATGGTGAGAGCACAACCAGCATAACTGGAAAACCTTCTCACAATCTGTAATTAAGTGCACTGAGCACAACAGTGCCTGCCTATCCCCATCATGGGATCTTGATCCAATGCTGCGTTTCGTGCTCTGTGAGTACCAGGCATTGTCGATCTCAATAACCCGGCGCTGCCATGGAAATGTGGATTGGCAGAGTCCGGACTGGATGTGGCTGTCATGAGGACATGGCGCTAGGTTTGCGTTGACGGGAGCCATATGGAACCAAGTCAGCACTAAAAAGGAACAACGGACGGTTATGAAACACTTGATTGTATTTGTTCCTTTATTAGTTTTTCTTTTATCCAATGTTCTTGTATCTTCCTCCTTGGCAGGTTACACTATGTGAAGAAGAAGTACTGGTCTGTATGACGTCTATTAGTCTAATGCAGGAGTGGCCAACTCATCCCCAACGGCCACCAACAGGCCAGGTATTAGAGATATTCCTGCTTCAGCACAGGTGGCTCAATCAGTGGTTCAGTCATTCTGACTGAGTCACCTGTGCTGCTGGTGGCCCTTGAGGGCTGGAGTTGGCCACCCCTGGTGCACCGGCTTCTTTATAGAACTCATTGGTTGCTGCCACAAAGTTACTGTCATTGTTTCCAAGCGATATTACTTTGTTTTTTAAAGTGGGATTTCTCTATATAAACCAGGGGTGGGCGACGATTTTATTATTGCAAAGTTTTTTTTATATTGTTTAAAATAAGTTTGAAGTAGGGGGTCCCCTGAGCTGAACCCCATTAGTTTAATCTCTAAGGACTCCTTGCTTCCAAAGATACCTCAGTAAGGGGTGCAAAAAGCTGCTTCGGTTCGGGTAGCAAGCATCACTATAAGGCCGTTTTTCAAAGCTCCCGCGCCCCGCGGACCAATAGCAAGGTGTGACGTCATCCTGTGCCGGCTTCCTATTGGCCCATGTGATGTAGGAGCCAAAGAAAGAAGTGATGCCGGTATCACCTTCGGAGGTATGTATCTCTGGGAGCAGCGGGTCTCTGGAGCTTAAATTAATACGTTTCAGCTCCGGAGACCCCCGGCTTCAATCTTCCATTGGCCATCATACACAATTGCAACTTCCTGTGGCAGTGAAAGGTTTAAACATCGAGTAATTTAGATATTGGGAGATGGAGGTATATACAAAACGCATGAAAGAGGGCATTGTGTCAAAAAATCGTCAAGTCCCCTAAAACCATTAGCGGCCTATGTTGGTTTGTCATTCATGGGCGTACACTTGGTGCACAATTTATTAGTATTGCTATGGGGCGAGCCATGTTAAGATATATGCACATAAATACCGTATTATATGTGCAGAAATATATTTCAGGCCTTCGTAAAACCTCATTTAAAAGATATCTAATAGATATATGTAGATGAATGACGAATATATATTCTGTTTTTTATTCTCTTTCTTACTGGTAATCGAATGTACATTTCTTTAAAGCTGCAGTTCAGTCTTTTTTTTTTTTTTTTTTAATTTATTTTTTTACTTCAATAGTTTCATGTGTGCAATCTCTAATTACCTAAAGAACTGTATAGCTGCAGGTCAATTCGTTTTCCATGTATTGATAGGTCGAAATTTGGTGCCATAATTAGTGAAGGGATCTGTTTATATTCTGCTTGTCTGTCAGTGAAAGCTCATGAATATTCATGAGCAATTCTGCACTGACATGTGCTAGAGGCAGGGCAGGGCTGACAAAGGGGTGTGCCAGGGCTTGTGACAGGACATGAAGGGGCAGTGCCTTAGCAAATGGCTGTTAAAATAGAATACAAGAAAATTGGTCTTTAAAAATTGTTTTTTTTTTAAAACAGAAAATGCTAAAAGTATTTTTTCTTACTACAGAACTGATTTATTAAAAAAAACACACATGCAGGATATTGACTGAACTGCAGCTTTAATGGGGGAAATATTTGCTGATGCAGCATCAACAGGTCGATTTTGTTCTCCCCCCAATATGCACACAGTAAGAAGTGCTTGTATCTACTTGCAGTGGTGCATGTATGGTGCACAAAAGTTTAATAATACACATCAGTTGCAGTCTCAGTCAGTGAGAAGATCAGTGAGACTGACCAGTCAGTGAGAAGATCAGTGAGACTGACCAGTCAGTGAGAAGATCAGTGAGACTGACCAGTCAGTGAGAAGATCAGTGAGACTGACCAGTCAGTGAGAAGATCAGAGAGCGTTGACCTGTTTGGATACCCTGAGTTTCCCACCACCTATATCTGTGTTAGAAGGTTTGAGAAGTTGCCCAGTGTGAGTACGAGTCACATACAATAGGACATGTTTTCTGTCACTTTTATGCACATACAGTGTGCTTTATATCCAGTTAGCAATAACTCCCGGGACCATGCAGGCTCTGGGAGTCTTTGTAATATACAGTGCTCTATACACACAAAAGGGTGGACACTCTACACATTCTGCCAATTCACAGTGCTCGAGGCTTATTTCAGATGCCAAGGAGTCTTCTATACCCAAAAGACAACTACACATTCTTCAAGCGCTCACTATTAACGCAAACCAGTGCTAGCTGGCTGGCCATGCACAGATTTAAGATGCCTGGTTTGTGGACTGTGACCCTGGGGATGACTTTGGGCTTTTACGTCACTCTCTAGTATAAAAATCTAGACTGGAATAACCCGCGCTGACAGGCAATTGCCGCGATATGCGGTCTGTAGGGAGCCGGGAGCCGGAGCGGGAGGGGGGCAGGAGCGGGAGGGGGGGCGTGGCCAATATGGGTGGGGGGGCACGGCCATGACGTGAGGGGGCGGGACATCACACAGCCCCACAGCACAGCGCTGCAGCCCCTCAGCCCCTCAGCCGCTCCACAGCAGCCCCTCAGCTCCACAGCAGCCCCTCAGCCCCTGAAATTGACCGCTCCCTGCGGTCTGTAGGGAGTGGGAGCTGGGGGCGTGGTTTGAGCGGGGGGGCATGGTTTGAGAGGGGGGCGTGGTTTGAGGGTAGGGCTCTTGTGTTGTCCCCCCCCAACCTGTCGGTCCCTCTCCCCCGTCGGTCCCTCTCCCCCCCGTCGGTCCCTCTCCCCCCCATCGGTCCCTCTCCCCCCGTCGGCCCCTATCCCCCCCCCTCCCGGAACCCCTCTCACCCACTAGCCGGGTACAGCTGAGAGTAGTGGAGGCCACTGGAAGGAGGAGGATTGCAGAAGGAATAGCACAGAGGATCCAACGCTTCAGCACAGAACTGCATCCCCTAGCCGGGTATAGCTGAGAGTGGTGGAGGCCACTGCAAGGTCACGGGGAACAGGAACTGCAGACAGGACAGAAACACAGGGGGCTTCAATGTAACCGCTTCAGCACGGCAGAGTCTGCCAGAGACTAGAAGCTATGGCAAGAATGCCAAGGCAGGCCAAACAGAGGTGCTGTGGCAAGCACAGTTACTTGACAAAGTCTATGTTCAGCCACTTCCTGGGGGGAGGGGCAGGAGTTAAATAGAACAGGCAGCCAATGAGGCAGAGCTGCATAGGAGGCAGCAAGAAGCAGGCTGCAGTCTAATTGCAGGAGCAGGTGATTCTTGAATGCAGGTTTTAGACACGGGTTTGTCTGGAAACACTATAGCTCTGTAAGGATCAGTTCCAGCCAAACCCAGGAGCGGATTCCTTACAGTTTCAAACGGCATCATTTTACATTTACACAAATTGGTGATATAAGCGCTCCAGTGCAAAATCTATTAACTTCATATGTCACATCTCATCGTATAAATAGAGTAACAGACAATGGGGCTAGTGAGGTATAATCAATACAGTTGATTGTAGTTTGCACAGTTAAAGTCCAAAGGGACAATATGTTCCCTGAAGGTCAAGAATGGTGTGTTGTAGCCCCCCAAATCAAGTCCTCAGTAGGATAGTCCCAGGACTGACATCATAAAGGCATTAAAAACATTGAGGAAGATCTGAACTCTGAACAACAACTTTACAACTGTGAGAACTTTACTTTCTAAAAGCTGTGATTATTTGTACTCTTCCTATCCTCCAATGACTGGGAAGTCTCTCCTGTATGTCACTATGCCCTCCTTATTGCATTTTTAGTTTACTTTTTCCTCCTTGGTGAATGTCCCTGTTCTCTCCAACTTCCCCACTCCCCACGGCACCATTATTTATACACCTTTCTCCCAACAACCCTCAATAAAACACACCCTCACAAATCCTCTATTCACACCCTCTATCTACTCCTTCCTGCTGCTGGGGATCTCCCCTAAGGCTAAGGCCCCGCTCCCTCAGTCAGCGCGCCCGCACTGCAGACAGGCGGCGCGCTGACAGGCAATTGACCGCGATATGCGGTCTGTAGGGAGCCAGGAGCCGGAGCGGGAGGGGGGCAGGAGCGGGAGGGGGGCGTGGCCAATACGGGTGGGGGGCACGGCCATGACGTGAGGGGGCGGGACATCACACAGCCCCACAGCACAGCGCTGCAGCCCCTCAGCCCCTCAGCCGCTCCACAGCAGCCCCTCAGCCCCTGAAATTGACCGCTCCCTGCGGTCTGTAGGGAGCGGGAGCTGGGGGCGTGGTTTGAGCGGGGGGGCATGGTTTGAGAGGGGGGCGTGGTTTGAGGGTAGGGCTCTTGTGTTGTCCCCCCCCAACCTGTCGGTCCCTCTCCCCCGTCGGTCCCTCTCCCCCCCGTCGGTCCCTCTCCCCCCCATCGGTCCCTCTCCCCCCGTCGGCCCCTATCCCCCCCCCTCCCAGAACCCCTCTCCTCTCCCCCCCTCCCGGAGCAGGAGCAGCCTGCGAAACGGGCACCAGAGGAGGGGGGGCGGCGCTATGCACGGCTGCACAGACAGGGTAGCCACCTCCCTCCCTGTAGCCACCTCCCTTCCCTCCTCATTGGCTGACTGCTGCACCACGTGACACGTCAGCGCTTCTGATCACAAGAAGCTTGCAGCATCGGCCGGGCTGACGCCTCACAGCACGTAGTCAGCCATGTCTGAAGGAGCCAGCGGGGACCTTCAGACTGGAGGAAAGGAGCTGGTGGCCCGCTGCCGCGTGGCCGCACACACCGCCGGATGCAGCGGGACCAAAGCCTAAGCCTGAAGCCAGACATACACACCTGATCTCACCCACGCCTCCCTGCCATATCGTCCCCTGTAAATGGTGTTAAACTTTTCATTTAACACTGACTAACCTTAAAACTTGCCCCACAAATCAAGCATCCCAATAGCCTGCACTCATGGCTAATGTCCCACAGTCACTTATACCACCCATTGTGGCCAAGCACACCCATCTACAGCACTTATTCCCTCACCTGCTGTCTCTGTAAGTTTCCCCTCAAACCTCTTAGACTGTAAACTCTTCGGGGCAGGGATTTCCTTTCCCATCGTCTGATTTTTGCTACACTTATTGTATAATTATAATTCCCTGTACTGTATTCTTTGTGAAGCGATATATATATATATCTGTCCTGTTTTTAGAACACAAATAATATTCAAGCCTTCCTGAAACTAGGTCCAAAAGAGGTCTGTCCCATTGTTTAAATGGTTTAAAATGCCCTGAAATATTATTGATGTTTGATTTTCTCAAGAGAAGTCTACAACTGCTTGGGTTAGGCTGCGCTTATAGTGCCGGTGACAGCGACGCGATGGTGACGTCACGCTGCGGTCGCTGGAAAAATCAAATTGACTTCCAGCGATCGCGACCAAGCCGGTGCGCCACTTCTACTATAACCGCACGCAACTGCGGCAATACATTTGTTTTGCCGCGACGTCACGTCACCGGCACTATAAGCGCAGCCTTAGTCCTATAAGACAATACAGACCATCTATATACAGTATATGTAGCAAGTGTAATCCCGTGCTGGTTTCTGTAATGGTTATGCTCACCACAAACCTGGACCGGACCGTGGGGCTGAGGTGGGGATAGGTATACACCGACCTTAGACCACGAAGCCGGATCCGGGTTGCGAATTCCGTGGCCAAACGTAGCCGGGTCAGGACTGGAGAAGGTAGAGTAATCGGTAGACAAGCCAGGGTCAGGGCAGGAGGCACAGGAACAAAGGTCGCGGTCATGAGCTGAAGTCATCAGGAAACAAGGTAGAAGTCGCTTCAGCGTAGAGAGCCGGACACTGGAACTATGCCGCTTTAGCGTAGAGGGCAGGTACCGGAACTGCACAGCTTCAGCGCAGAGAGCAGGGAACAGGAACGGGGGATCTAGTGCGTCAGCACAGAACAGCACCCCCTAGCCGGGTACAGCCGAGAGCGGTGGAGTGGAAGGTCACTGGGAAAAGGAATGGCAGACAGGACAAGAAACAGAGGGCTTCAGTGTAACCGCTTCCGCACGGCGGAGCCTGCCAGTAGTACAGAGGATCCAGCGCTTCAGCACAGAACAGCACCCCCTAGCCGGGTACAGCTGAGAGTGGTGGAGGCCACTGGAAGGTCATGGGGAACAGGAACTGCAGACAGGACAGAAACACAGAGGGCTTCAGTGTAACCGCTTCAGCACGGCAGAGTCTGCCAGAGACTAGGAGCTATGGCAAGAAGGCCAAGGCAGGTCAAACAGTGGTGCTGTGGCAAGCACAGTTACTTGACAAAGTCTATGTTCAGCCACTTCCTGGGGGGAAGGGCAGGAGTTAAATAGAACAGGCAGCCAATGAGGCAGAGCTGCATAGGAGGCAGCAAGAAGCAGGCTGCAGTCTAATTGCAGGAGCAGGTGATTCTTGAATGCAGGTTTTAGACACGGGTTTGTCTGGAAACACTATAGCTCTGTAAGGATCAGTTCCAGCCAAACCCAGGAGCGGATTCCTTACAGTTTCAAACGGCATCATTTTACATTTACACAAATTGGTGATATAAGCGCTCCAGTGCAAAATCTATTAACTTCATATGTCACATCTCATCGTATAAATAGAGTAACAGACAATGGGGCTAGTGAGGTATAATCAATACAGTTGATTGTAGTTTGCACAGTTAAAGTCCAAAGGGACAATATGTTCCCTGAAGGTCAAGAATGGTTGGTTGTAGCCCCCCAAATCAAGTCCTCATTAGGATATTCCCAGGACTGACATCATAAAGGCATTAAAAACATTCAGTAATTGTAGATGTACTCACATGTTGTACCCCATGTCTGTGTCACTTGATGGGCGTGCAGCCAATTGTAGTCGCAAAGGTCACAAAAATAAAATGAATGGCGCACAGCCAAGAAGAGTGGGTCCCAAGCTAAGTAGATCGAAAATAGTTCTTTATTAATCCAAAAATAAAAAAACCGAGGTACACACTCTCCTACGCATTTCGTGCAAAAGCACTTTTGCACGAAATGCGTAGGAGAGTGTGTACTTCCTTTTATTTATTTATGGATTAATAAAGAACTATTTTTGATCTACTTTGCTTGGGACCCACTCTTCTTAGCTGTGCGCCATTCATTCTATTTTTGTGATCATTTTACATTTAACCTTATCTGCTTTTATCATGATATTTAATGGCAAAACGTTCTGTTTTGGAAGAAGTTTGTGAAAGTTCGAATAGCTGTGTCGGTCCTGTAGATGGGAAGATTCCTTGGGGTAGAGCCACAGCGCTCCATTAAATCTGGGCTACGAACTTGTTGTTACCTAAATAAGTAACGTCCATTAGTTTACGTGAATTTAACAGATACCCACAAAGCTAAATATATGCAAAAACAATGGCCGTTAGCGATCTCATTAGCATAGGCTTAACGCCATGTGAATTTAGTGCTACCATGCGTTAGCTGGAAATAATATGGCATTAAGCCTCGCTTACCCAAAGGTGGCGTAACTCCCATCTAAACCCTTAGTAGGTGCTTAATTAAAGTTAAAAGAAGAGAAAAGAGAGGAAGAGAACCCTGTACCAATATGATAGTTAAATGGTACCCAATTGGGGTCTTGCACTTATGTAGACCCTATAACAGACCTATTCCAGGGTCTGGATGTGAGTAACACCACCTTTATCTCTGACCTAACTAACGTAACATTAAATCCCTGCGTTACCCATAACGGAGCGTTGTGGATCTTCGCTGTTAGCATATCATTACATATCATTAGCACTAATGTTCGTTATAGTAACGCAAGAGCTCATTACGGCTGAAAACGGCACTAAACGCATCGTTAGTGAGCTTTAACATCCCCGTTAGCACTTAATGAGATGTTAACTTCAGAGCTCTGTGGATCTACCCCCTAAATGCCTGTGATACCCTTTTAGGTACGATAGAATTCACACTAGGTTAAATGAAGATGTGCAGAGCTTTAAAACCCCACAGATCTCTCAGATTCTTCTGAGAACACTGGAAGAAGTGGCCTGAAATTTCAAAAGGCTTTACACTATAATTTCACCTATCAAGAAACTCTTGTGTTGGTCCCTAAAAATTACACCCTGTCCCACAACCAATTCTGATCATATACGGCAAATTAAATTCTACCAACATTTTGGTTCTATATCGAAGACGTTTTAAAGGGGCGTTGGCAGTGGGTCAACAGTGAAGTGGACAGATGGTAATTGTTGGGTTAAACTAGACTCTCTCCAACCTATAAGGTGAAATTAAGTCTGACGTTTCACGGTGTGATATTGGGAGGTGTTCAACATTCTAAATATGGAACATATGATATGAATAATCATTCCTAAAACTTATCAGCCAGCACAGCTCCGATACGTGGCAGTTATGTCTGTGCTGCCAAAGGGACTTGCATGGTATTGCTAGTTGTTTTATACATTATAGTGGGAGACTCGTAAACTGGGGTAGAGCCGTCATGGAATCTTCCCCCATATTACAAGGGAACTTCCTGTGCTAGATCAGGTTTTACATTCTCCTACCCTAATCTAAAAGAAAAACAAACAAACTGATTGGACCTCTTTGGGTTATATTGAGCCAGGTGTCAACACTACTAGCTATAAACCTATGTATATATTCACACACACAGGTAATAAACCTCTGACTGCTATTATTGCTATACTGTATTGTAGCAGCTCTTGTCTGCAAAAGAGGACTGAAAATGCAGATACATGCAGATACATGAGAATGCCTGCTGCAATCCAACGTAATCCTTAGAAATACAAAACAAGCAAAAGAAAACATTTTGTAATCTGCCTTAAGACTCTTATTCCGGTGCTGGAAGACACCTAACATTCAAGGCAGTGGGCGTTATGGCGTCTTCCAATGCCGAAAAGTGTCTTGGAGCAGAAGACTGCGCAGTAAATTTGGGTCACTGTGGGTCATGTCAGTGGGTTACGAGTTTGGCACACAACACCGCAAAGATGCCAGAGGCTTGTAAACAGCAAGTATTGTGTAATAGTTCTGATATGCCACTTAGCTGATTGCTTAGGTTTCATGGAGCAAAGCTGTGTTTGTGTCATTGTTTCGCTGTCAACATAAATCTTTTGAGCAGCAGGAGACGAGACAATGAAGAGTTTAATATTTCAGGAGTAATTGCAATGAGGATTGCCCGGGGGTAAAAAGGGACACTTTTTTTTTACAGCGCAGGTCTGTTTTGGGGAAATGATCAGTAACATATTGGTCATGTGATTGTTGTAATGACCAAAGTCTCTTGGTCCCCATCAAATTTATCCAAGAGAAAAAATGTTCGACCTTGGCATTTTTTTCTTTGATACATGTTTTGGTTTAAAGGGGCAATCCAAGTGGACCGTTTTTTATTTATTTTATTTTTAACATAGGATTGATGCAGGGGTTCTCTGGAGCTGAACCCCATTAAATTCCGGCTCTGGGGACCCCCTGCTTCCAGAGATACTTATTTGTAAGGGGATGCTGATATCTCCTGCACGTTTTAAAGCTCCCCCGTCAACTGGGCCAATAGGAAACCACACTGGATGACGTCACGGCTTCCTATTGGCCCGCAGGGAGCGGGAGCTTTGGACAGTAGCAATTACGCGATCTCTGCTAGCGAGCCGGAGCAGCTACCGACACCCCCTACGGAGGTAATTATCTCCGGAAGCAGGGGGTCCCTGGAGCTGAAATTCAGGGGGGTTCTGCTCTGGAGACCCCCCTGCTTCAAACCTACGTTAACAAAGAAAAAAAATCCGCACCAAAATTGCCTGCTTTAAAAAAAAAAGTAACAAAAATGGTAAAAACATAAAGTTAACCGATAACTTTAATTTCAGTCTCACTAGTCAGTCTTGCCGATTTTCTTTAGCACCAGCGTCTTTTCTTTGGTCAAGGACACCCAAATGTAATTGGTTTTGGTTCTTGTTAGGTGACATCTCCTGTTGTGACAGGAATTAAAATCTAAATGAGAAGGTGCAGTAAATACAGATGACCAATCTCAATACATTTTAATTGTTATAAATCTGGCGTTTGAGGCATAGGACACTTATTGTGAGATGGTCAAACCAGTTCAAATCCGTTTCCCGGAATTTTCCGAATTTGCCATTCAAAATCCGTGTAATATCCGCCGCCGGATTTGCTACGGTTTCAATCCACATGGATTAGTCCAAAAACCGCCATTGGATACAATCCGCTGGTGGATTTTAACAATCCATAGGCGGATTTCGCAATTAGCGATGGATTGTCGGTGTTGGAAAATACATCTGCAAAGGCGAATCGCTACTTTTGAGACTGATCCGACTGAATTCCGCGGACCAAAGGAGCCGGCCGATCCGCAGCGGATCCCAAATCCGCCAACGTTTTTTGCTCATCTCCGGGGTTATGTGCACGTAGGATAACGCAAAATGATCCCAAAATGAAGCTATCTTCCCCCAAAGTTATATCATTTTAGTATAAAATACAAGCAACTGACACCTGTGCACAAGGGGGTCCTCTGGGCCTGAGCTGCACTATTTGTAGCTCCGGGGGGGGGACCCCTTGTCTCTTGAGCAGATTTGGGCAACTCCAATCCTCAATGACCACAAACAGGACATCTCTGCTCTAGCTCAAAGACTGAGCCACTGATTGAGCTTCCAGTTCTAAAGCAGGGGTATCCTGAAAGCCTGACCTGTTGCTGGCCCTTGAGGACTGGAGTTCCCCACCCCTGCTCTTGAGATACTTGCTGATTTAGTTACCGATATTCTACTCTTACCATGAATTCAGTATGGGTGCCAGATCTTGTGGCTCCCAAGGACCAATTGGAAGCCACAATGTCATTGTTTGATGCTTCTTATTGGATGGCCATTTAAATGCCCAAAGGAAACACCAGTAACTGATCCATTAAGTATCTTGGGATCCAGAGGGTCCCAGAGTTAAGGTCAGGAGGAGAGGATCCACCAATTCAAGTGCTGTAAAAAATCATTGTCAATCTGACGGGACTGCTGCTTTACATGAGTTATATATTCCAATTACGATTGGAACAACTGACTGTGAGCAGGTTTACTGGCTCTGCACTTATTTAATCCAGGCTGTACTGCAAAACTGTATAATACGGTTCAGTTTAAATCAGTTTATAGAGATCCATGATAAAATGGATAAAAAGTAAACAGTGACACTCTGTGCTCATTTGCATGTGATTACCCAGAGTTCCTGGCTGCAGTGGAAGCACCGTTTGCTAAGGGATAATGGAGAAAGACAGTGTTACAGGGTTGCAGATCTGTCTGAGAAATGCAAATGCAGCACATGTGGTATTTTTATTTACTGTGCACAGTACGGTGGAGGGTTTTTGCCATTTATTTTTACCCACTATAACTTTTTTAATGTCTGGTTAAATTCCAATCAAAAAGAGACAGACTCTGTGTCCCCTGATGTTGAGATGGCAAAAGGTGCAACTGAAAAGGATATAGGGAAATATTTACTAAGCAGTGCTAGTAAGGCACCTTATTACAGCACCATCACTAGAACAGGACATAAAAAGGGGATTTATGGCTTAATGACGCGCAGCAAATACAGCCATAATCTGTAATACTTAACTAAAATAATCACATTGTGTAGGTGTCCCGGATACATTTTTGCTTTTTTTAATGTGATAATGTTTAAGGTCTTGTATTTGGGGGGGGGGGGGGGAGTAGGGGGGTAATATAAAATGAATGCTGTTTCTACCTTAAGCATTGTGATGTAACGAAATGCTTTGGCTTTAATTGCTGCTGTGTTCTGTCTCCCTTATTACAGCGTTCCCCAAACTCCGCGCTTTCGTTGTGTACGCTCTGGAGGAAAGTCATAACCAATTCCATGCATTTCGCTTCATAAACAAAGGAACAACAGAACCAGGAGAATCGGTGAGTGATCTGATCAACGTACAGTATCTGCAGTCTCATGGCACTGAACTGTGCACTCGTATAACCCTCATATAGCTCTCCATCCCTGCCAAGCCAGGCGCCAACCTACACATGAAGTGGGCTAAACAGGACACATGGCTTACAGCTCCTATAACCCAGGCTTTGCTGTAAAAGCTGTGTAATACTGCAGGCATAAGCGTATAGGGGTCCATGTTACAGATGGATATGAAGCAAAAAGCGACTGCTAATTTGCATGTCATTACCCAGAATCCCTGGCGGAGTGGAAGCATTGTGCTGAATGATAATGGGGAGGGATCTGTATGAGATGTGAATGTGCTCATAAGTGTTCATTATCACTGGTGTACCCTGTGCAGTCGTGGGGTTTTGTCACTTTTTTTACCCACCGTCCCTTGTTTGGGTTCACGATTTGTAGCTTCTGCAAACGTTACGACTAGAATACAGTGTCTAGCTGGGTTGCTCCTGCCTAATCCTGACCTCAAATGGAAGTCCAGACTTTAAAAAGTACTTCTCTTATAGTGCTAATGCTTTTCCCTCTTCTTGATTCAGTGCATAATAAACCCCTCGTGTTATCTATTATGTTTTTTTATGCACCGTATATATTTATATTCAGAGTAATGTCAGAGATTTGCCTTTTTTCTTATGGCGGCCCTAATAACCTCTTTGTATTTTATCTGTTCAGTGGAAAGTGACGTATGACTGCTTGCAAGTTCCCACTGGACAGAACATCAATTTCTCCCTCTTCACCGTCCCTTATTACAGCCTGAGAATTAGTAAGACGTACTTCATACAAGACAGAGATGCTAGTAAGTTTAATGCCTGCACTTCGTTAAATACATGTATATCATTATTTGTATAGCGCCATCCATGTACATAGCGTTTCACAGCAGTAATATACAGGACTTAATAATAATATAACACATTATGGGAAAAAGCGCTTGAGACAAAAAGTACATTAGGAAAAGGAGTCCCTGGCCTGAAGAGCTTACAATCTAAGTGGTAAGTAGGAAGAAAAATAGAGACCGTAGGAGGGCATTCTGTTAAGCGCGTCTACAAGGAGCCAAGGTCGATGTATGCCGTGTATAGTATCAGCCATAGAGCTACCCATATGCTTCGTTAAAGAGGTGAAGAAAGGTCCTAAAGGTGGATAAAGAGGGTGCTATTCGAATATTGAGGGGAAGGGCATTCCAGAGGTGTGGGGCAGGGAGTGAAAAAGGTTTAAGGCGGGAGAGGGCTTTAAATACAAAAGGGGGTAGAGAGAAGACATCCTTGAGTGGAACGCAAGAGTCGGGATGGTGCATAGTGAGAAATTAGGGCTGAGATGTAAGGAGGGGCAGAAGAGTGTAAAGCTTTAAAAGTGAGGAGGAGAATAGTTAAATTGTGTAGTGACACACAGCAAAGCCATACAAAGTCCTGTGCATTTTAGTGGCAAAGTACTAAAGATGTTTGAAACGTTTGAATGAAGTCGCGAATCATGCAAAATTTGTGAAAAAACCCGCGGCTGGGTCTGCGTTCTCCAAGTGATTTGCTAAGTGTTCAATAAATGGGCATTGCCATTCCGTTTGATGTGCTTATTTGCCCAATTCTTTATGAAGCCACTAGATTTGTTTGCAAAATTCTGTAAAATGGATAGATTGGCTTCATGCTGAGACTATAAATACGACACCCCCCGCATTTTACTCACTTTCTGGCGATTACTTTACTTACAAGCTTGCTAAATCTAAGAGTAATTTCACAACATTATTAGCCGTGTGAGGCTTGACGAATCAAATTTGCATTTCGCGTATTTCTACTTTGGCGATAAACTGGAGGCACCTAAGCAGCCAATCCTAGGGTAGAGAGGGTTGGGGTTCCTTACAATGCACCTGATCTCAGACGCGCTATTAGAGAGGGTTGGGGTTCCTTACAATGCATCTGATCCCAGACATGCTATTAGAGAAGGTTGGGGTTCCACAGAATTTCGCAATATAATTATAAAGTTCCTTAATGGTTTAACCACCTATGCTGCTGCAGGGATATCCTTAAAACCTGACCTGTCGCTGGCTCCTGAAGACTGCAGTTGGCCACCCCAGACATAGTGACTCGTCCCCTCGGGGCCCCTCAAAGGGTTAAGATTAAAACAAATCATGGCAAACGTGTGTGAGTGTGGGATTCTTATACTGCTGCTCCACCTGTTGTTTTTTTCCATGTCTCCAACTAGAGCCGGCATTTCAGTTTGAGCACTTTCCAGAGAAACGCAAAATCGAGGTGTCCATTCACCACGGCCCAAAAGTTAAAGCTCATCTGTGCTACCGGGGGTCTTTAGTGTGTGAGCCCCTGTCCGATGAGGCAACCCAAGCGGTAAGGATCCCATTCTTCCCCCCCCCCGACTACTTCATGACAACCTCCCCCACTGTGACTTCTAAACGTCCATCGTATCCTTTGGGTATTATCAGCCATGGCACCTACTTTATTTATTGCTGCTGTAAATACCTTTTGGTATTAGCGTTTCTGCCTCTTTTTATGGGCCCAGGTCTCACGGACACCGGACGTTTCACTATGATAGACCTTCATATATTCTCAATACAACTCCTTTAACCACTTCAGTGCTGGTGTGTCCCAATAACGTATCGCGGGAATGCGTTACTGGCCTTATAACACGGATGAAGGGACTTTAAACCAGCAGTCCGTGCTGATCGCAGTTTTTTTTTTGGGGGGGGGGGGCATATTTCATTTATATTTACACTCCTCTTGTCCTTACAGGGGATGTTTTTATTTTTTTTCAAAATCTAATACTTTGTCCAGGACATTTGAAATATTACATATCCAGGGGATTAAAATGGAGCTCTCCCCGCAGCCTAAGGTCACCTCGGACTGGTGAGATTAGGAAAATAATGATTTTTTATCACTATAAAGAAGTCTTTCATTTTTTTTTCCAAGAGCAGGAAATGCCCGGGGCGGATACTAGCATTGCATTAGCTAAGCGCATACAGACTCCTGGTGGGGATGGCTGCTTTAAGAATGATAGGAACTCAAAAGTCCATGTGATCTAAGCCACTTAAAGCGCGGCCAGTTACATATTAACGATGTTTGTCTTTCGTTCTTGCAGTTTAACGTTTCCCAGAAAGCCATCCTGCAGTATGAATACCTTGCCCCTTGCTTGTGCATTGAGGTGACTATTCTTTTTTTATTTGAATAAGCCCCATACACCTGTTGCTCTTTGCCAAAAATGTGAAAACCGTCTCCTAGGAACTCTCCCATCAGAAACATAGTGTGCATACGTAGCATTGCGCGGTTCCGAATGGGCCTTCATTATAATGTTATCTTTATCCACATTAAACAGCAGTCTAAGCTGTCATTTTATTTTTTTCCCTCTAATATGTGGATCAATACAATCCACACTGATAAGTAATTAGCTAAGTTGCCGATTGATCTGTTCTCCTGCGGTCGATCTGCGAAGATTTGGCTCGGGGGTTCACTAAATGACTAGTGACTGTAAATGGTTGCTATAGATACAAAAAAGGCTTGTTGCATTTGTAATACGTTCAAAACGTAATTCAGAGTTGTTTATAAAAAAATGCTACAAGTATTTTCTCACAGTACAGAACTGATTTATTAAAAAAAACACACACATGTAGGATATTGCTTGGTCTGCACCTTTAACTGCAGTTTGTATATGTCACACCTACACATCCTGAGAACAGCAATCAATAACCTTTGCACATAAGCAGCGGGCTAAGGGTTAATCTCTGCGTTTGCTTACTGCTGTGTTTTGTCAGCCCCACCCTCTGGAAAGCTAATGCCCTTGAGGACAAAGGGACTCTGAAATCACAGCTGCAGTCAATCTGAACCCCTTCAGTCTACATCTGCGTTGCCCCAAAGGCGCACAGCCGTTGGCGCAGGTGAAGGGCAGCCAAAGGGCGTGAGCCGTTTGTTGCTGTAATTCAATCTGAAACTCACCAGCCCTTTTATCCCCTGCACCCAATTTTCCAACTCTAACTGACCATGAAATACTGTATAACTCTGTCCATTTAATGTAACCATGTATTGTTATAACTCTGTGACCCGCACATACTTGAAAACGAGAGGTAACTCTCAATGTATTACTTCCTGGTAAAACATTTTATAAATAAATAAGCTGCCTTTCATAGGTCAAAAAATAGCCTTTGTTGCTTAACAACTCGGAACATCAGCAATGGTACAACGTCGTTACAATGTATCTGTGAAATAGAATTAACCTTAGCAAGGCAAGAAAACCCCCCACCATAAACCATTTCATTCCTGTCAGAGCTCTGTAACCTGTCCTTTTTTCCATAGGTTTACTACCTTTACCGGGACGCCAGACGGAATCAGATCTGCCCCTTTGACGCAAATCCAGATGCCTGTAAGTGACAAGTCTCCAACTCGTAAACACAGCGCTTTCTCTTCCACATTGTGAACCGGGGTCATTTATTGGTCGTGAATACTATATGCAATAAATCGGCACTCATCTAATATATGAACACGTCTCCGGGGAACAAAGGAATCCCCCCCGGCTAAACACACACAAATATGAATAGTGATACAATCTAACAATAACAAATATAGAAAGGGGACAGACAATAAAGTAATATAGAGAATGCTAAAGTATACAGAAGATGTATATGTGCAAAGGAGAGTCCCAATAGGTGGTGTTGACCAGTCCAAAATGGGGAGTTCAATGTTAGTGCAGGGGGGCTCAACTCCAGTCCTCAAGCCCCCAAACAGGTCAGGGTTTAAGGATAGCCCTGCTTCAGCACAGGTGGCTCAATCAGAGGCTTGAGCCACCTGTGCTGAAGCTGGGATAGCCTTAAAACCTGGCCTGTGGAGGTGTTGTGCACCCCTGATCTATAGGCAGCTGGTGTATATTTTGCATCCAACATTTTCAATGCTTTCGCATCCTCTTCCAGATAACTCCGGTTTCTGGCAGATCACAGACCGATCCTCTCACGCCAAAAATCAGATGTGGATGGAGCTGACCTCTCCGTGTCCGGTGGTGGCGACCTCAGCCTCTCTCTGTGAGAAACGCAAGGGCACGTGCCTAACAATACCCGAGGCCACCGTCCAGGAGGACGAATCGGTACGGAACAGTTCTGGTTGCACCGAGAATGTTCGGCTAATACCGAATGCTACAGAAAGGGTGTTATTTTCTGGAGCACACCACAAAGCCTGGTTATTATCCGTTCCTTAATGAATACAAGAGATACACATGGACTGGAAATGCTGTAGCCGGATTTAAACACTAAATAAACTTTATTGTGGAGTACACACTTCTTAATGGTTTAAATGAGACTACACATCCCAAAATCTTGGTTATTTTAATGTACTTTTTGTTAGACAATTCTGTGATTTCTTGAGGCTTTTTTGATAACTATTTACCCCCTAGAACTGAATAATTATAGTTGGTATAACCGTATGTTACATTACTCATTCACCATTGATGAAATGTCTTTCTTCATTAACTATCCATGTAGCATTATACAATTGACGACGTGGACAAGAACCCAAATCTCTGTTTTAAGGTAAGAAAAACACTATCTACTCACATAGCCATGTGGGTGACTTTACATGTGTGTACATGTGTGGTGTAAAGAAGGAAACTAGACCACTCAAAACAGAATAGTAGCATGAATCAACAGACCCCCAGACCAGCAAGTCAGAGTACCCCACTACAGGTCAATTTGGACTACTTTAGTTCTAATACCATCAAGCCCAATACCACAAAGGGTTAACAGTAGGGTTTGCATCTTCAAAGACAAGTGCATGCATTGGCAACCCACTACTTCTCCCTTATATATGTGTCCCTGTATTGGTGAAAGACCAGTGGTAGTTGTTGGGGTGTTGATGACGTGTATCTCTCACGCGACCTTGTTATGTTGGTTTCTTTGCAGTTCACCATCATGAACAGGAGCTATATAAAATGTCCTGAAATAAAAGGTATGATGCCAACAGATACCTACAGTATTTATATTAAGATCACAGTAACCCTCTCTTTTGACCGCTGTTGTGGTCCAAGGACTGCCTTCTCTGAGTGTGCCTGCCTTCTCTGAGGGTGCTTGCTTTCTCTGTGAGTGTAAGTGTGCCTCCCTTCTCTGTGAGTGTGCCTCCCTTCTCTGTGAGTGTGCCTCCCTTCTCTGTGAGTGTGCCTGCCTTCTCTGTGAGTGTGCCTGCCTTCTCTGTGAGTGTGCCTGCCTTCTCTGTGAGTGTGCCTGCCTTCTCTGTGAGTGTGCCTGTCTTCTTGGAGTGAGTGTGACTGCCTTCTCAGAGTGAGTGTGACTGCCTTCTCAGAGTGAGTGTGACTGCCTTCTCTGAGTGTGCCTGCCTTTCTTTGTATTTTATCGCACTACTCATGAGTCAGGCATTAATTGTCCCCTGTTAGCGCTGCTTACACTGCCAAGGCTTTGTAATAATTCATTATTATTACATGATAAAAAAATGTCAAATATTCTGCTGCCAGGCAAGTAACATTTCCCCCTCTGGGCCTGTCCCAATGAGTGAGTGACAAAGCTTACAGCATATAGTGTTTGTACTTGTGGCCTCAGTGTATGGAATGGAAAACTGAATATCTAACCGTAATATGAAGAATGCCGCTTATCCCCCAATCCGTGCAAAGGTTTTGTTTCACATAATGTTAATGATGGGTGTTGTCTGTTATTTATTGACAGACCCCGACTGGAATGTGACTGTGAAAACACAATTCTTTCAAGTTCTTCTCAGCATCTTCTCACTTGTCCCCGGCTCCTTCAGTGCGACAACATGCAAAGTAAACCAGAGCACGGGACACTGTGACCCCCAGTCACCTGTTTTTAATATCACACGGGTAAGATGAGACAGGAGGAGCAAGGTGCAGCTTTGAAGCAGCAATCCCACATAGGTGGCCAGTTGAATTCCTTAGGGGCCCCTGAATGGGGAAGTGTTTGTCAATCAAGTGTTTTCTTTCCCCTTATCCCACCCCGTCCTTATCAGAGAGACAATAAAGATAAGGGGAAGTGGGGAGAGAGGACACTGGCTGTACAAGCGCTTGCTGATCACACAGTGACATCACAGAGTGACATCACACAGTGACATCACACAGTGACATCACACTAAAAGGCGCTGCCAGGGGAAATCAAACGCCTGCCAAGTCCAACTTTAAATAATAAATGAAACATACTTGTAGGTCTGTGAGATTTGGGTAAAATGTATCCATCGCCCAGCTGAGACTTTGCCATTTTTCAGCGACATTGTTTGGATAAATCTGCAAGACCTGCCAAAATTCGCCAAACAATACAAGTTGATAAGCATTGGCGCATTATATACTGACATTTTCTGCTAAATTCCTGGGGGAAATGGCGACTTTTTTCTAGTTTTTTTCCAGCAACGGAAGCTTTTGTGAAAATGTAACAATATTTCCTTGAAAATGTATCCAAGTACTTTTGGAAAACATTTGCCCATGTCTACTTAGTAGCACGTTGGCAAGACCTGTGTAAGGAAAAGATGATAACTGAGCCGTTCAGTTCACTGAGTTATCTTGTTCTTACAGTTAAATGACACCAGTCCACAGGGGATGGATGTAGCCCTGCCTCTCCCACGCATAGGCAGCTGTGTGCAGGTGAGGACTTCCTTTTTCCTGTTGTTCGTCTACCTGTTAATGTCTTGGCTGCTTCCATTTCACCTACATCAGGGGGAACAACAGAATGATATACATGCAACCCACAGCTCTGAGCTCTCACACTGCAAACTAAACCCATACAGGCAGCATATCAAGGTTTCGCAGTCCAAAAACACCCCACAATCTAAGCACCCCTCTGGCATTTTTGCAAGCCGTCACTACATAGATGCAATATTTTATATTGTTTCGTTATTTTAAAAAATATATCTATATATTTACATGACGAGCAATAAGATATTTTTTGCTTGTTTGCTACAAAAGTTCAGGAAAACAAAAACATATATAAATAAATATAGTGAAGTGAATATAAATAAAGTGAAAGTGATATACACTGGGTTTCTGTTTGTTTTTAGGTTTCATTCTTAAAAGTAAACTCCCTAAATGCTGAACTGAAGGGAAGCTTGTGCAGGGTCATTTTTAAATAAAGCCCAATACACCTTCCTGAGGCAGATAGCAATACATTCCCTTCCATGTCCCTGCCTCCAATAATACCTACGGTATGCTTGTCCCGACAGGTTTGGCGATCAGATGTCCGGTTTGCATATAAACATCTCTTCTGTCCAGACTGTAAGTGCTTTCTTTCTTTTCTTTCATGTAACGTATTAATAAAGCAGCTATACTACTTTTTCCCTTTTGTTCCTTATTTGTATATGTAAAGCATATCCTTACCTAAGCTGGCAATCGTTTGGTGATCCTGTTATAAATCTGTCAAAACACTGGTTGTGTGCCTAACATAATGGCCGCCTTTCAGTTTCAATCCATCCTTCAGTCAGTGTAACTCAGCCGCTACAATATATCTTTATATTACTAAGGTAACATGATCTATTGTAACAGTTTGCAGCTCAAACTGCTGGGAACATTGGCAACAAATGATCCCAAACAGGAAAGTGTTGCAAAGATCTTGCACTGCTGGGGAGGTGGTTATAACCTGCTATAGCAATCAAAGGATGCTTTAAAACTCAAAACTCATTAACGATGACATTGAGTTGAATTAAAAAATTTTTTTAAACAGTCACTATTATCTAATACTAGAGAACTGATTTTTAAAAAACATACAATTTCACATAAAAAAAGTATGTGGGCTAGGTAGCACTCCACAACCAAATCCGTATGGAAAGTAAATGATATGGTGCACGGGAACAAGGGGTAACCTCTAACCCCCAAGCACGTCACTAATATATACAGTTTACAATACAATAATAATAATCAATACAATTTCACATGTTTTGCTGCTTTAAACCATACCACAAACTGCTCTATTCTGAAACTTCCTACATAAGGGGTTTTCAGGGAGGTTCCTCAGAAATGTATCAGGGGTTTCATGAGAACAAATGGGTGATGATGAACAGGTCACTTTTTGCGACACCCTAATATTTCTCAATTTTTTTTTTATGTTTCAGGATATGTAGTCATTGATTTGGGGATTATAAATATGTTGGTTTATTTCAAAAATAATAATGTACTTAGACTGGAGATAGGCAGGCTGGGATTATGCTGCCTCACAATACACTTTGAAATGGTTCCTCAATTCATAAAAAGTTGCATGCCAATGTGTTAGATAAATACAGTAATTCAGGGTGTTAATCTGAAAGTAGCATGAAAATAAAAAACCGTTTGGTGAGGATTGCTACCCCCATTGCTACTGGAGGGAGTTATACCTCATTGGCAATTCAATTCAGGGTATATTAGTACGGGGGCGCGCTAACTTTCTGTGCTGCGCCCCCCCTGCCTGCCAGCCCCTATGCTTGCGCCCCCACCCCTTACCCAATATCCAGAGTCAAATGACGCCCGGGGTCAAGTGACATCATGTCACGTGACCCCTGCGGCATCATTTGACACGCGTTGCTATGGCACCACACACATGACATGACCCTGCAGCGTCATTTGATGCCGCGTTGCCAAGGAAAGGTAGGTGATGTCCGTGCCCCCCCAGAATAATCTTGCGCACCCCTGTAATTAGTATATGATATATATATATATATATATATATATATATATATATATATAAAACTAAAGACTTATTGACAGTTTTTCTTTATCGTTTCTCGCAGTTTCTCACAGACATCTGGGCCTTGTGTTACTTTCCTCATTCCTGGTAGTTTTCACACTGGTTATCCTCCTGGCTCTATGCTACCAAATGATTCTGAAAATATTCACAGGTGAGAACATGTACCCCCTTATTTTTATGCACCCTATTATAACCAAGATGGAGTAATGGGAGATACTGCCAAGTCTTAAGGCGCCTTACCGACCATTCATCAGAATGAGCCGTAATGCGCCTTATTGCTTAACCCACTTAGTAGATATGGCCCAACATCTCTTAACAGCTTGGATTCTAGATATATTTCAGGTAGATATTATTAAAGTAATATAATAATTCAGGGAGTCCTTATTGTAGGCTAAAAGAAACATATAGAGAGGGGGAAAGAAAAGGGCGTGTGTGGCGAGGACGCACGTTTTAAGTGAAACTTCTTTCTGTTGCGTCACTGAAATTGTAATTATACTCTCAAGTCTTTCATTCAATCAAAAACATCAAAACCAAAAAACTATTTCAGTGACAAAACACAAAGAAGTTTAATTTAGAATGCGCGTGCTCGACACACACACACACACACACACACACACACACACACACACACACACACACACACACACACACACACACACACACACACACACACACACACACACACACACACACACACACACTTTTTTTCAGTTGTTGGATGGGTCGCCAATGGGTTAATAGTTCAGCCTGACATGACTAACCCTGATTACTCTTTATGGTGTGTGTGTTGTGTGTTGTGTGATGTGTGTTGTGTGTTGTGTGTGTGTGTAATACGATACCGTTTGAAGACGAATATCAGAGGCAGCACTCCAGGTAGTTGGCCAAAAGAAATTTGTATTAACAAGACATCTTCTCCAACGTTTCGGTCCTCATGCGGTCAACCTTGAGAAAGGTCCCGCACGAGGACCGAAACGTTGGATAAGATGTCTTGTTAATACAAATTTCTTTTGACCACCTACCTGGTGTGCTGCCTCTGATATTCGTCTTCAAACGGTATCGTATCGCCTATTCTATACCATACAGGATTTGCACCCACATTGTTTCAACCAGACGGTGTGCCTATTGTTCTGCACCATCTACTATATATATATACATACATATAAATATATCACACACAAGTATAAGGGGTATGTCCCGAACACGCGCCATCACAATCAAACTTCACTGTATTTTATCAATCAAATTGTACTTTCATGTTTATGATATTTATGGCATATTTTGAGTGTCAAAACACGCAGAAGTTTCACTTATAACGCGTGTGCACACCCCCGGTTTTTTTTTATTTTTAAATGGCACTTTCTTCTTAATCATGGACTCCCTGTCCATGGATTGGAAAGTCTAGGACGTATATTGTATGCATATGTATGGCCACATGCGTCAGATCACTCATTTGCATTGTACCTCATGTACTAAGATTAGCCTTGTGCTGAGCTCCTGCTGTGCAAACTAGATGCCGCCGATACCTCTCCGTTGACACGTATCTTCTCTCCTCACAGCTCCCCTTTGGAGACATACGGTGCTCCTGGTGTACTCCCCAGATTCCGATGAGTACAAGGTTCTCATCTCGGCCTTCGCCGACTTCCTGCAAAGCATCCTGGGTTGCGAGGTCATTCTGGACCTCTGGGATACGAACACAGTCAGCCAGATTGGGATGTTGCCATGGTTTTACCAAAAGCGGGAGCTGGTCACACAGCGGAAAGGGAAGGTCATCATGGTGTGGACCAGGAGGAGCAGCGAAATGTACAAACAGTGGAGAACCAGTGACTTGAGCAGCTTTCCTTGGAGAGACCCACATAATCTCTTCAGTGCTGCGATGGCCGTGCTGCAGAGAGACCTGGAGGTGGAAGGAGAGAAGGATACCGTTGAGGACTACACCATGGTCTACTTTGAAGGGCTTTGTGAAAAGCAGGACATCCCCACCAACATGAGGAAGATTACAAGGTACCACCTGTTTAAGGACCTCTACAGACTGGTGAACAAACTACAGGGCACCACCTGCCTGTCCCCTCCTTGCCTTATAAAAACTGGTGCCAAGTACCTTATGAGAAAGCTGATAAACTCGGAGAAGAGCACGAGCCTGCAAGGCCATGTGGAGTTGTGCAGGCAGCAGCTGCGTGAAAAGTGGGGTTAGCAGAAGAACAACTCGGGAAGAAAGTGGGAACTTGCGTTCAGCTGAGTTGCTTTACCAAAGCATCAGAGCATTAAAATAGTTGAGAGAAAAACTAAGGAGCTGTTGAAACTGTATTATACATCATTGCAACATGTCTCGTTCCACGCTTTGTTTCCTATAGCGTTGGGATGTTCTCCTTAATCCTTATTCAAATACCAGTATTCTACTGGCGGCTGTTATCCCCCTACCCAAGCCATTCTGCTTTATAAACCCAGAGGCATAAATTGAAGAAGATTAATAGGGATCAGAGCACCAGAAGCCAATAGCCTACTTAGATTTGAAGTGAGACCAAAAGGAAGCTGGCTTTCGAAGGCACAGGAGAACAGAACTCCAGCAGGGAGCTGGCCCGTGTGTTGTAAGAGTTAAGGGGTAAATTCTTTATATGCGAAGTGGCCATCCGGGCAGTTTTTGACCAAAAATCCACATGTGGACTGTGGGGATTGTTTTACCAAAATCATCCCGAATTACTGCTCCTGTATATATGTGTGTATATATATGTATACAGTATATGTATATAATTTAACCCCTAAGGAGGGAGCTGAGCTCTGAATGTTTGTGGGTCCATAATTCTCATTTGTTTATTATTATTATCGTTCATTTGTAAAGCGCCAACATATTCCACAGCGCGGTACAATGGGGGTATAGAGTGTCATCAATGACATAATGACATACAAATAAGGACAACAAGCGCAAACAGGTACAGAAGGTAATAATGCCCTGCTCATGGAAGCTAACAATGTTGAAACAAAAGGTAAGGAGGCAGTTGATTGTGGGACAGCAGTGTGCCTCGGGACGGCAGTGTGCCTCGGGGACGGCAGTGTGCCTCGGGGACGGCAGTGTGCCTCGGGCACGGCAGTGTGCCTCGGGGACGGCAGTATGCCTCGGGCACGGCAGTGTGCCTCGGGGACGGGAGTGTGCCTCGGGGATGGCAGTGTGCCTCGGGGACGGGAGTGTGCCTCGGGGATGGCAGTGTGCCTCGGGGACGGGAGTGTGCCTCGGGGACGGGAGTGTGCCTCGGGGATGGCAGTGTGCCTCGGGACGGCAGTGTGCCTCGGGCACGGCAGTGTGCCTCGGGGATGGGAGTGTGCCTCGGGGACAGCAGTGTGCCTCGGGACGGCAGTGTGCCTCGGGGATGGGAGTGTGCCTCGGGGATGGCAGTGTGCCTCGGGGACGGCAGTGTGCCTCGGGCACGGCAGTGTGCCTCGGGGACGGCAGTGTGCCTCGGGGACGGGAGTGTGCCTCGGGGATGGCAGTGTGCCTCGGGCACGGCAGTGTGCCTCGGGGACGGCAGTGTGCTTCAGGGACGGCAGTGTGCCTCGGGGACGGCAGTGTGCCTCGGGGACGGCAGTGTGCCTCGGGGACGGCAGTGTGCCTCGGGGACGGCAGTGTGCCTCGGGGACGGCAGTGTGCTTCAGGGACGGCAGTGTGCCTCAGGGACGGGAATGTGGTCCAGCAACACAGTTGGTTCTATTAAATTTATGGTGAAAAGTGGAAAGATCAGCTAAAATTCTTGGTAATCTGGTGAAAATGTTGTTGGTTTTATTTGGTGTGAATTAGTGAGCAATGTGAAGTTTTGAAAAAAAAAAAAGTTGCACACATCCAAAAGGTAAAGAAAATTTGTCACAAAATGGCACAGCACATTTGAAGGCCCCCCCCCCACATCTGTAGCTGGCACCTCTCATAGTTGCTTAGAGAGATTAGCCATTCATCCCAGAGTAAGCAGACATGTTGTTAGTCTGAGTGAGAGGAAAGGACCGGTCTCTGATTGTATTGCCTCATTAGAAACACCAGTTAATCACTGTCAGACTGGTATAGAGTTTCCTGACAACGGAGATGGAAAAAAGCAGGAGAATTCTGGAGAGAGAGTATTTTCTTCTGAATCTGGCCAGGCCACAAACTCTGGCGGGGGAAGAACTAAATGTGAGGGAAGAGTCAGAGACATATCCCCAGCAAAACACTGCCGCCAGGGATTCTGGGAAATTACATGCAAATGAGCACACATTGTCACCATTTCCCAGAATCTCTGGCTGCAGTTGAGCACCGTATACTTAGGCTAAGGCCCCGCTCCCTCAGTCAGCGCGCCCGCACTGCAGACAGGCGGCGCGCTGACAGGCAATTGACCGCTACCTGCGGTCTGTAGGGAGCTGGAGCGGGGGGGCGTGGCCAAAACGGGTCGGGGGGCGCGGCAATGATGTGGGGGGGCAGGGCCATCACACTGTGTGTGAAGGGGTTCCCTCCCCCGCCTCCCCGCTCCCCGAAGCCTCCCTGAGGAGAGAGTCTGTGTGTTACCAGCTGCCTTCCCCTCTCCGCACATAGCATGATGTGCAAGGGGAGGGTGAGGAGTGGAAAAATGGGGGGTGGGGGGGTTGTGTGGTGTCCTTTACAAACTCCTTCACAAATTGTAGCAAAGTCTAACATAACCGTTTTAAA